>NC_134869.1:40021380-40346380 GCF_049852395.1 Peromyscus maniculatus bairdii
AGGAGAGAGAAGCAGGGGCTGGGGGAGAGTGTGCTATGCAGGAAAGGGCATGGGAAAGGCAAGAACATGCTTTTACAAAAAAGAAATAATAATCCACTCTCAAGGTAAGAACCCACTCCCACCAGAACACGATAAACACCCCAATCTCCTCTGGACAGGCTGTGCCTCTGAACACTGTCATATTGGGAGATTAAGTTTCCACCATGTGAACCTTTGGGGACACATTCAAATCACAGTAGTTCCCAAATAGAAATCTAATAGGCAGGAGGAAATGCTGTATTAAATATAAGTTTCTACTCATGTCCTTTCCACCACCCTGAGCATAAGAATCTCTCTCTCTCCCCCTGCCAGGAGTTCTGTAGTGTCAGCAAACCTGACTCAGTAGTGACTGTCTCACGGAGGGTTTTCATGATGAGTCAGACTCAATTCCTCTCCTCCTTTATTTACCCTGCACACTTCACTATGAGTAACAGGAATTGGCATGATGGCAATGCTAAGGAAATGGTATCTGCATTTGTTTGGACTTTCTGCCCTTTCCCAGTTGTCATCTGTCCTTACAATAGCCCACTTGCCATTGCCTCTCTTTCTTGGTTTCGCCTTTTATAATGATTAAGCTTTACAACTGACACTTCCAACCCCACCTCACCTCACCCCCCAGCTCCACCCCATCCCCACCCCCAGCTCCACCCTACTCCTGTTACTGCAGTCCATAGTGACTAAAGCGATAAATGACTCAAACTTCAAAACTCATCAGTTGATGCTGTGGACAGAATTCAGATCTGCTCTTCATCACTTGGCTTTGTTTCTCAAAGGGACTCTATCACAAGCCAGTTTTGTGAGTAGAGTGGCACTTCCGTGATGTATAAAATGTGAGCTTTTGCCTAGATCCGCATTTCTGACAATATATCCACATCTGAGACAGGGGTTCCAGATGCCTTTCTGGAAAGATAATCTATGGTTGTGTTCATTTGTGTATCACTATATGAATATTAGAAAGCATGGATATTAGAAAGTTAAAATAACCCTGGACTTTTGAATTATAACCTATTTTTATGTTCAAGCTATCTGTATTATTTCTTCTGCAGTTGTATATAAAATGTTTTTACATTAAAAAAACGACAAATACTATAGAATTGTATTACATGAAATATATAGAATGTAGAAATTCATAGAGACAGAAAGATCAGATGTTATCTCAAGATGAAGAAGAAAGGAATATAGAGCAATGATTTGCTAAGTACAGAATCTCTGTTTTGTGTGATGGAAAAGCCCCACAAATGGACAGTAGTATCAGGACATATTATCATGAATGTAATAACTCAATACAATTAATGTAATTAATGAATATCATAAATATAATTATTGAATGAATACTGCGAATGTAATCAATGAATACCTCAAATGTAATTAATATCATGAGTATAATTAATGAATATCGTGAGTATAATTAAAAAAATAAAGAAAAAAAAAGAAGAAAAGAGAGGTAAAGGTCTGGGAAGGTTTGAAATCCAGAAATCTGTTTGTTGTTTTGGATAACACACTCGTAGTTTCCTAGGGAGCTCAATGCAGGGGTCACCAACTGAACTTCCTGGGGATCTGGATCGCAGGCCCTTTCCCCTTTATCTCCAGCATTATGACTATAAAGGGGCATGAGGCAGGAGTTCTGTTTTTCTGGCATAAAAGGGCCAAACAGGAGAGAGACACAAATAAATGACTATCAGAGGGTGTAGAGGTTTGTTCGGATCATAATGGTCACAGGGCTGGGGAGGTGACGGCTCAGCCAGGAAAGTGCCCACAGCAGAAGAAGCATGGAGACCCGAGTTGGGTTCCTGAATATGTCTCTGCCCATCCCAGTGCATTGTCTTACTAACCGGTGAGCTTCAGGTTCGGTATTAGTGGGGGGAACTAATCCTAAATTTGATCTGCTACACTAAATATTACTGTAACAGTGCATCAAAATTATTCTTTATAGTTACAGAGTGAAGTCTTATATTAGTGAAAATTAGGTATTTTTACGGGATAAGACTCCGGTCACATGTTACATTGCATTTAATAGTTTTGTGTTTTGTTTTTTATTTATTTATTTTTTATTATTTTATTTTATTTTATTTTATTTTTTTTCTGAGACAGGGTTTCTCTGTGTAGCTTTGGAGCCTGTCCTGGAACTCACTCTGTAGACCAGGCTGGCCTCAAACTCACAGAGACCTACCTCCTGAGTGCCACCACTGCCCTGCTTTAGTAGGGGTTTTGTTTTGTTTTGTTTTTGTTTTTCGAGACAGGGTTTCTCTGTGTAGCTTTGCGCCTTTCCTGGAACTCACTTGGTAGCCCAGGCTGGCCTCAAACTCACAGAGATCCTCCTGCCTCTGCCTCCCGAGTGCTGGGATTAAAGGCGCGCGCCACCACCGCCCGGCTTAGTAGGGATTTTTTAAGGAATTATTTTCCTAACTACTCCTTGAAGTGTGGGATTGGGATTGTTTTATTTAGGCAGACCCAAGACCCCGATTGTTTCCTCAAAGCAACCTGTCTAAATAGATCCCAGAGTCCTGCATTTAATACCTGGGAAGGCTCCATCCCATTAGCACCAGATTCAGCTGAAAGAGCTGCTTTCAGGAGTTCACAAACATGTTCCTCATGGGATTTTCTTTGTCAATTGCCCAGAACCCAGAAACCGAGTCAGAGTGGAATTGTTGCTGTAGGTCATTTCTCAGAAGAATGAAACCACAGAGTTCACCTTAAAAGCAAATGAGGCTATCAAACCTGGTGTCTGTGTCATAAACTGAATACAATGGGGGCAGTCAGGAGCACCTCCCGAGGTTTTCTTTCTTTCTTCCTTTTTTTTTTCTCCTTCACACAAAGAGGTAAAGATAAACCCTGAATGGTCTTACTTAATACGCAAGGCCACCTCCCCTTACAGTTCTTGAAAGTGACAGGTATTTAAGGGAGCTCTTCCTCATGCTTTGCTTTGAAGGAAAACAATAACAACAAACTAGCTAACTAACTAACTTAACTCGCTAACTAACTAACAAGACACACAGAGTTGGAAGCACTGACCGGTGGTTGTTTCACCGTTCATTTGAAGTGAACGATAAGAAAGGTTGCTGTAACTAAGCCTGGAGGCTTTGCAGGCTTCTAAATACCTATTGCTGCCTTGGGAAGGAACTTTGTGCTCTTATCAAAACGTAACGCAAAATGAAATGAGACACAGGTCCATTTACTTGGGAGCCTAACAGCCTATATTCCGGTGGTTAAAACAGAGGTTAGCAATGCCAGGCTGCGCCTTCAGAAGCCTACCCACCTCCCACCTGCTATCTCTGTACCACTCTCCACCTCTGCTCCAGTCACTCCCTTAACTTGATATCTGTTTACTCTAGAGGGAGCGGGTTTTGAGAAGAGATCATAAATATCCTGGCCCAACGCCCTAGCAGCCATAACAGGGAAAAAGAACATACTCGCCTGAAGATAACGTTGGGGATATTTAAATGTGTGGGTTAAATTTTTATCCACTCTAATAACTGGATTTTTTTTTTTCCTTCAGTCTACTTCCTACTTCTTTGCTCTCTCTTTCTGCCCTGAAGCGGCAGGCATAAGGATCTGTGCAGGCAAAATCCCCCAGAGTCTACTGCCGGATAGATCTGTAAGGACGACTTCTTTCCACAGTACCTGGGTGGCTGTCCCTTCTCCGAAATGGCTGGTGTCAGTGGCTGTTTAAAATATTCTATGTTTTTCTTCAACTTCTTGTTCTGGGTAAGTATTTTTCTTTTACTTATCAGTTTCGTACAAGAAAGAGGAGCTTGAGATAAATCTCATAATGTCATAGAGCTAGAGGATGAGGAGGAAAAGGCATTTTTCCATTGAACTGTTTGGATTTGTTTGTCTCTCTTGGGTTGTTTCGGGAACTGAAAATAAGCCAGTGACTCAAAAAAAAAAAAAAAAAAAGTGTGCTCAAGTTCTTTGAAGATAAACATTTCCCAAATGTTTTCATATTGTTGCAAGACTAAACACAGGGGAAAATATCCCTTAATTAAGGATGATTATTCTTAGTTATATGTCAATCAGCACTCTCTGGCTTAAGGACTCCAAGGAAAACAGTTTGATTCCGCCTGGCTTCTGGTTCCCTCCCTTGACATCTGGGTTTAAAACAGGTGACTGACTAGGAGGTGGTGGGATGATAAATGCATGAGAAGATCATTTTCAGAGCCCAGAGGAAAAAATAATGGGTCTTGAAATGCTCCAGGAGAAGCAGTACGAGTATTTAATTATAAGATTCAACTAAACCAGTGACTGTGGATTAGTATTTTGAAGTCAGTATTCTGATGTGTCATTGACCCACCCTTCAAAGAACAGGGTTTGGATTTAGCCGAGTATGTTTTGCTTGAGAATCTTCCCAATGCTGCGACCCTTTAATACAGTTCCTCATGCTGTGGCGACCCCAACCTTATCCTTGTTGATATTTCCTAACTAATTTCGCTACTGCTATGAACCGTCACATGAATATCTGATAGGCAGGCTATCTGATACATGACCCCAGTGAAAGGGTTGTTCCACCCTGAAGGGGTTGCGACCCACAGGTTGAGAACCACTGATGTAGCTAAACCAGATACAGTGAAAAATGAATATTAACGTGAAGGGCTGGGCTGTTGGGAAAACAGCCTTACTTACTGTTTTATACATATGCGGGAAGTAAAATATGTTACAAGTGAAGCAATATACCAGCGTGCTCAAATAGAAAAAAACAACAAATCATTTTATATTCTGGATTGAAAAGTGGTTTATGCACTATTAAGAATAAGGAGCTCTGGTCTTGTATCTGAACCTTTTGGCCTTTAACAGAGAGATAGATGGTTGGTATTAGCACCGTAAATTTCTTTCTTTTCTTTTTTAACTTTGGGCAAAGAGCTTATTAGAGAGTTGGACAGAGCGGTGGGGAAAAGGAAAAGCTCCAGTCTCATAAACTTCCATTCTGTTAAACTAATGATGAATTTAAATAAACTAATATAATTTTATTGTATGAAATGACTTTCCACTCAATGGCCAGTAGCCCTAATGAATATAGGTGACATATTGGTGAATTAAATTAATTAAATAAGTATTTATTTATATAAATAAGAGAGTAAAAACATTTTGTTCTTTATACTTTGTCTTTTTCCTAGAAAAAATGGGCTGCGTTGAAAATAGCAGAAACTAGAAAAATATTTTGAGACTCAAGAATTTATGACAAATTTTAAAAATTCATTTGATACATTGCTTCTCTTGAATTATTAAAGTCACTGAGAGTAGAATATAAATGTGTTCCTTGGCTTTCTTTCAAACTTTCCAACATTCACAAACAAAGACAAATTTGGAAAATTAACTCTATTATCGGGCCTCTCAAACAGTTTCAAACAGTGAAACCCCGATCAATCTGTACACATTTCATTCACTTGCCCAGGCAATTATGAAGAAAACTTTAGGGTTATCATTCATCTATCAATACATTAGCATGTGTCTTGAAAGGAAATTACATTTACTAATGTACCTACAATATCATTCTCATACTTTAAAAACTTAATACAAATTTCTTAATGAGGGTTTAAATTTCTCATTGCTTCAAAAATGTGATTTGAACTGGGATCCAGAAAAGGTCCACAGACTATGGTCGGTTGGTGTCTGTAGATTCCCTCTCCAACTTCCTCATTTTTCTTCTTTTTGAAATATTGTGTGGTTATTTCTGCTGGTCTTATCAAACTTTCAATGGTTTGACTTTTGCTCTTCACATACCCAAGGGGTACCTTTCCATACTTTTCTGTCTTTCATATTCCTGTAAGCTAGCCATGGCATCAGGCCGATTGACAAGATGTAAGCTTTTGTAGGGGAGAAAGTGCTACTTCCTAAGTAATACTATGTCCTTTCATCAGGAAGTATACATGGTGTGTCTCTGTTTATGAGGATGCTCAAGTTCATTTTCGGTTCACTAAAATATTGAAATGGGTGATAATCTAGTGCTATCAATATTTCTTCATATGTTAGTTAAGTCAAATTGTTTAGTTGCCAGGGCATCCAGTGTGTGTATGTGTGTGTGTGTGTGCACCCATGTAGGTGTGCACATAGGTATGTGTGTGTGAGAGAGAACATATATATGTATATCACATATTTTATATGTCATAGATGCATACACAAATGTGGTGTAAATACTTCTTTCTTACTTTTTTTTTTTTTTTTTTTTTTGGTTTTTCAAGACAGGGTTTCTCTGTGTAGCTTTGCGCCTTTCCTGGAACTCACTTGGTAGCCCAGGCTGGCCTCGAACTCACAGAGATCCCCTGGCTCTGCCTCCCGAGTGCTGGGATTAAAGGCATGCGCCACCACCGCCCGGTGTTCTTTCTTACTTTTTTAACCAGATTTCAAAATGAGTTAGCTTTCTCATACCATTTAACAGTAAGGTAATATTTTTCTAAGAAATGATTATACAGTCCAATGCAGTTATTATCCTTATTGATGTACAATTTATTATTCTGGGTTTTTGACAAAAGGCTCTTCAAGTTGGTTTCTGAGGCTTTTTGGCATGATTATAATCTTTATAATTTCTTTATTATTAAGTGGGACAAGATATTCTAGGCTTATCTGCCCATTTCCTGGCCAGAGTTAGAATTACCTATTTCTTCAAGAAGTTCTGACCTCTTAAATTTTTACAGAACCATAGCCATTGTTTATATTTCTTTTTTCCTTTTTTTTTTTTTGAGACAGGGTTTCTTTCTTTCTCTCTCTCTTTCTTGTTTAAGATTTATTTATTTATTACGTATATAATATTCCTCCTGCATGTTTCATGTTGCCTGCAGGCCCAGAAGAGGGCACCAGATTTCATTATCGATGGCTGTGAGCCACCATGTGGTTGCTGGGAATTGAACTCAGGACCTCTGGAAGAGTGGTCACTGCTCTTAACCTCTGAGCCACCTCACCAGCCCCGAGACAGGGTTTCTCTGTAGACAGTAGTTTTGGTGCCTGTCCTGGATCTTGCTCTGTAGACCAGGTTGGCCTTGAACTCACAGAGATCCGCCTGGCTCTGCGTCCTGAGTGCTGGGATTAAAGGCATGCACCACTGCCATCCAGCCATTATATATATATATTTCCATTTAAACAACCAAGTATTAATATACTAGTAAACACAGCTTTTAAGATATTAAAACAAATCTGTCTGAAAATACCCACACCACACCAGAAACTATCTTCAGATTAGGAAAAAGTTAAAATACATCATCATTTTATAAACAGAGAATGCCAAGTTCTGACTGAAATTGTGAATTCATTGTCTAATTCACAAACAGGAATTTGGAATAGATCCAGATTTTGAACCAAACATTATGTAAGGATAATCCCGGAGAGGGATGTGCAATGGGTCTAAGATAAAGAGTTCAAGGTCAGTTGCAGCTCTCCTGTCTGTGTGCCATTATGTTCCCAGACACTGTCACAGCTTTCCAGGGGGACTCTGATTACTTTATGGTTACAACCTGTTCTTTCTCTGAGGTCACACATGAAGTTTACTGATACTGTAGATTTCAGTTAGATAATTCTAACTTCCTTCACTGACTTTTCTCCTCCCCATGTGTGGTGGGACCTGCAACTTTGAGATAAGAGGTAGTGACCCTCCGTGAGGACAATGGCTGGAAAGACCAATGCTAACTTCTTAGCCACATGCGACACCAGCATTTTAAATCAAGATGTAGGCATCTGGAGCTGTTTTTGAGGTGAGGGGGGACATTCCTGTTTCTACTCTTGTGTCTCCCCTCAGCCTAGAGTTCTCAGTTGGAAAGTTATGATCCTTCATAGGAAATTAGCAATTTGTCATATTCTTAATGTTTACATGAGCAAAAATTTTAATGTTTCCATTGATGTGGTTTTCTTGTAGATGTCCATGGCCTTGTGTTTTCAAATGCATTCTTTCTGGTTCTAACTTGTGAAACTTGGCTTTTGTAAAGTGGGGCCAGATGTTGAAATATCTCTGAGATACGCATATAGTCACTTGATCTAAACATACTGGTTTCTCTTCAGGGAGAACTTGATGTGCCACACAAATATGTGGCAGTTTACATTTCATAGAATTACTAATCGAAGAAAAACATGTGAGTTGAAAATCATTCCTAATCATGCTGGAGACCGCTGCAAGTGAGAGAATTGGAGGTGTTATCAATAATAAAGAAGTTGCAGATACAAAACCTATTTCCCTGAGTCATATGTCAAACACAGGAAATGCCCAAATTTTCTCATGCCCTTCTTAGATAGGACAGGCCTGGGAGTATCAAAGAAGTGTAGGGTTTCCTGGGCATCTGGGCAAGTATGGGGTCTTTTCTTGGGAAGATGCAGGGTAATAAAAACCAGACATGGAGTACCATGTAGAGATCAGGTTTCATGAAGAAAAGTACATTGACATGTTACCAGTCTTTAAGTGAGCACAGTGAGGAAAGTGGGCTAATTCGTAAAGCCAGAGGTATCTGTACCCAAAGGGATCAATGCAAAATGGAGTTTGAAGTGTTTAGAAGATAGTCTTGACATGGACCAAATCCAGGAACCAGTGATTCATTGTTCATTGTCTTTTCTACCTTGGATGTGCTCAGCTTCATTAAGAGCTTGGAGGCAAAGCAGACATCTCTCTGAGATAAGGGTACATTACAAATATTAGGACACAATTATATTTTATCCTGTCGGCTGATAATTACAAATAGTAGGACACAATTATAGTTTATCCTGTCGGCTGATGAAAAGCCCTGTGAGAAACAGTTTCCTGCGGCTGAAATCTATGATCTTTGTAAGTAGAGTGGCTGTTTGTCATGGTACAGTGAATGTTATCAGTTGGACTACAGTAACAGTGAGGATCTAAGAACCCAGGTGCAGTAAGCTCAGATCAAACAAGACACTGCTTTTTACTGTCTGTACTTCCTTGGAGGGAAGAGCTTCTCTGTATTTTACAGTTTGCCATCTCCCCAAATTTTGACCATAGATCTATATACCCCTTAGATCACTGTGATGATTAAATAAGTTAATATGCATAAAGGACTCAAAAGAACAATAAACACTTACAAAAAATGGCATTTTAATCAGCAGTTTATAGGCATTTTAATGAAGAAGATATGAAACTATTTCATAATGTGATGGATAATTTTCCGTGTTGGATTTTGGACCAGGGGAGGAACTAAGACTGAAAGAATTTGTGATAGGGCAAGAATTCTTCCACCCCAGTTAAAGAAATGAAAAAAATAAGGATTCCCACCAATTGTGATTCAGATCCTGAACACACCCTATTGCTTTGTGCTAACATATGTTCATTGGCTGTTCGGTACACCTTTCTGCATGCATAAAAAAGAGGGTAGCATTTTACCTAGAAAGATTAATTGAAAAAATTAATTAAGGAATTTTTCAAAAACTTACAAGCAAGGCTTGGTATGTAGTTTAATTGATTTTTTTATTCCAATGATGGATCATATTGCTTTTTAGCATGAGAACTTGCCCCCCCCAATGATAATCATATTTTATGCATAGTAGACTTTTAAAACATAAGCATAATTTTAGCTCTGCTTGACCCTTCTCTTTTCTCACAAGACAAGGAGTCTGTGAGAATGAAGTGTGTAGACCTCAATGATGCTAGCTTCTATTCTACATAGATAAGGCCCCAAATATCCCCACCCAATTGGCTTCAAGCCTGTGGCTGTGGATAACACAAACTCTCCTCTGCTCATGACCTTTTCGAGCAGTTGTAAGCTGAGCTTGGGTTTCTAGGAACCCCCATGAATTCCTGTCAAGTCCCGCAGATTTCAAATCAGAAGTTAGTTCAGAAAGTCTTCCCATTCTCTTCCTAACATTTTATTGATTTCAGTGTATTTCCTGTCTTAGTCTGCTTGGATCTCTATAAGATATTACTGTGGATTGGTAGTTGAAACAACAGAAATTCATTTCTTACAGTTCTGAAAGCTGGGAGGTCTAAGATTGAGGTGACGGTCATTTGAGTGTTCGGTGAGGGTCCTTCTCCTGCCTTCTTACTATGTTCTCACGTGGTCCTTCCCAGGGGTTAAGTTAATGGAGAGAGACAGATCTCTCTTGTAAGGTTCACAATCTTATTGGACTAGGATTCTACCTCAATGAGTTCATTTAACTTTAATTATCTCCTAAAAGTTCTATTCCCAAATACATCACTGAAGCAGTGTTTTGTATAAGAGTCTAGGGAGATGCTAACCAGACCTGTTGCTTGCCCATATGCAAATGCCAAAATTGCCTACATTCTCAGAATACTGATTCTGACCAACCACATCCTAAGTGTAAAATACAAAGAGATCAAGTAAGAACTGGGTAATAACCACAGTTGTTCTCCTAAAAGTGAAACCAGAATAAAGATGGGCCAGTTAGTTCTACAGTACCGACTGATGCCAGGCCTGATTAATGCCTTTCATTTAACCGTCTTACAATTAAAAAATATCTAGAACTGGACATGTCTTAACAACATCACAGACCCTTAGAGCCAAAGACGAGGGATGGGGAAGGCGCTATGCACTCACTATCATGTTCCATCTTAAAGCAATGGTTGTGAAACTGCTTTGTATTTAATCAACTTGGTAGAAGATGCATTGACTTTTAAGATTAGCTTTAGCATTTATGAAGGTTCTAACGGTGTTAAGTTTGCTATCCTTACATTTGAATTTCTCCAATGAGGTGAGGAAGATGTGTTTTCAACAGTATATTTTTATTTTAAAACTAAAATACAAAAAAGGGAGAGGGATAGTGATGGGCATGGGCATGAGCATTTAGCTAATTTCTATATGTGCAAAAGGATTTTGTCTAATTGTGAAGACTGAAATTAGGCAAAATATTCTTGATTTCTGAGATAATTGAATACTCCTTTTCAATGTTGGTGTTACAGATAATATTCAGTTGCTGAGAAAACCTAACATCATTTGAGAGTCAAATATAGTTGATAAGATATACAGGTATAGTTTAATTTCTAAGTACTTTGAAGTAAATAATAATGCAAAAAGGAGATAAAGACTATCACATTCTTACTATAAGAGTTATTATTATTATTATTACCTTATTTTTTGAGATCATAATATAGTTACATCATTTCCCTCTTCCATTTCCTCCCTCCAAACCCTGCCATATACTGTTTTGTGTTCTTTTTCAAATTTATGACCTCTTTTTCCATTAATTATTGTTGTAGACATTTGTAAATATATTACCTGTAGGTGTTGTATGTATAAGTTTTCAGGGCTGACCGTTTGGTATTGGAAAACCAATTGGTGTGCTCTTCCCTGGGGAAGACTATTTTCCCAGCTCTTAGCACTTCATAGTTGTCTTAAAGCTTTCTCTTTGATAGTATAATAAGTTCCAAATAAACACTAGTTACTAGGATAGTTAACATTACTTTTAGTTAAGGTTAAAGACCAGATTAAGATGATCAACATAAGGGTGTGGGAAATCAAAGATCAGAGTACACCAGGCAATATGGAAAGGGATAAGTAGCACTAAGAGCCTTTTGAAAAGCCATATGAAAACCTACTAGTGTAGAAGCTTCTAAAATCTACACATAAATAAATGGAATTTAAATAGAGTTACCATACAATGAGACAATATCCTAACTAGATATCATATGATACCAAATAAAACTCCCAGTACCAAGAATGGGTTATACCTTTTTGAGTTGTTGACAAAAAGGTTCCCATAGACTCCCCCTGAATATTACAAGCAATTGCTGATGCTATTAGCTACCCTCTACAACCTTATTGCTTAGAAAAAAGAACACAGGCTTATGTTATCAAACATGGAGAAATCTGGCTGGTACTAAACGAAAGCTCCATCACTGCTGGTTAAGTGCTGTACATGCTACTGGAGGAGAAAAGTAACCATCAGTTTCTTCCAGCTATGATCCCTCAGAGCTCTAATAACAACCTGCCTATAAAATATGCCCATTGGCACAAGAGTGGCATGAATGTTATAGGAGCAATCAACCAGTTTTTATTTGGATTTCATGAGATGCAACCAGGTCCTGATACCATTAAAGAGGTGGAGAACCTGAGACTAGATAGGGCTTGGTCTCCAAAGGAAAACCCGTTACTATTATTCTGCTAAGTGAACATAGCAATAAAATGTCTCCTCATGACATATTACTATATCCATAGATCAGTGCATCCCTCAGCCCTCATCAGAGAAGCTTCTTCTTGCAGGAGATGTTAATGAACACAGAGACACACAATTGGACAATATGCAGATTGAAAGACTTTGGAGTACTCAGCCCTGAGTAGAATGCTTTTGTTTGTTTGTTTGTTTGTTTGTTTGTTTGTTTTGTTTTTACCACATCTCTCTCCTAATAGGCTCAAGGATTTACACAGAAGAGGGGGTAGAAAGATTGGAAGAGTCAGAGGTGATGGGTGATTTTAAGTAAACAGACACAAAAGGGCAGATATATGTATGAATTCCTGGAGATAGTGAAAGCATGCATGAGACATGCTCAGGAGAGAAAAAAATCCCAGCACAAAGGAGGAGAAGTGGGCACAGACTCCCAGGCCTAGCCAAGAAGCTGTTCCCAAATGATAGCAAGGGGCAGGAGGAAAATGAGTTTTCTTTAATGGAGTGATACCGGGGATATCAACCATGCTCATGGGCAGTTGGCCAACACAAAACAGACTCCAATGCTTTTTAGTGGATTTTTCTTTTCTTTTTCTTGTTTTTAAACGAAAGAAAGAACATGAAATGGGTTAGGAAAGGAGGCAGGATGGCATGGGAGTCAAGGGGTAGAAAAGAATATGATAAAAATATACTGCATGAAATTCTCAAAGAATACATTTAAAAATGAGGATCAGGATAAATGTGCTTGCAAAGGGAGAAGGAAAAGACAAAGTTATAAGGAAGGAAATCAATTAGGGAAACAAGAAAAAAATGCAATTATTATAGAATCACCACCAGGAGGTCCCTTTAGTTATTATTTGACGCTAATTCTTCCTCTCTGACTTGCAGTCTAGCACCTGCTAACCTGGGTTCTTATCTTCATTTGTAAATATTAGCTTTCTTGGGAAGAGGGGTAATGAGGCTTGCAACACTAAACTTTTATTAATTTATGTTATATAGTGTCTATATATGCCTGCATATAAGATAGTCAATTGTATAAGTTATTGTCTACTGAACAAGGAATTCTACTTTTTAAAAAATTGCATTAGAATATTTGGGGCGATTTTTATAGGGGTTAAAGCATGTAAGAAGGGCAGATTGGTTAGGAGTTGGCCTGGATTTCAACCTTGTGACTGTAATCTACCAGGATTCAGTTACTTTTAACAAACAATTTGGACTTAGATGTCTTTTGAGGTCTTTTGGGAAGCAGAGATTCCATGTCTCCTCAGCTGCTCAGTGCCCTGCCTATTCCTTTAACAATCCCCTTGACTTTTCTTCTACTGGAAGCTAATGAGAAAGCTCTGAACGTTCTGCTGAAGGTTACAGGCATGTGGTTCAACCATGCATGCATGAAAGCAAGGGCACTCCAAGGTCACTGGGTTTTGGAGAACTCAAACATTTCTTTTTTAATGTATGGAGAGGTCAGAAACATCTAGAAAGTCCCCCAAGGCCTACTATGTACGGTATGTCACCAGGGCTGTTCTCAACATATCTATCTAATAATATGTCTTTGATTTTTTGAAGCCCCTATGTATATCTCTTTCTGTTTTAACCTTGAGAGACAAGAGTTTTCCTTACACTAAGGTAAAATGCGTTTCGAGTTTTATGTGTTGGCCATGGTCCAAATTAAATAATCTGGTAAAGTCATTAAGGGAATTTAAGACTTTAAAAACTGTTCACCATTGTTTCTTTTCTCTAGGTAAGCTAAGCCTTACTACCTAAAAGATTTTTTTTTTTTTTTAGAAAAAGTTCATTTGAGTTTAAAAATATTAATCTATACTATCATTGCTAAATTTCAAATTTTGTCAAATGCTCTACTATTGTTTATCTTTGCAATTTCCAATCTTCCTAGGGATCCTGAATGCATATTTGATAATTAGTGAGTTATGCCTTTCTTTCTTGGTCCAAAATAGAGTTCAAAAGTCAAATCCAGGAGTATATTAGGGGTATCTTATCTTTAAACCATAGGCGGAAAAACCCACGTGATTGGAATTAAATCATGTGAAATGTCTTTTTCTACCCGGCAGAGGTGGATTCTTGTCTTAACACTACGAATGGACTGTTACTCTTATCAGTCTTATAGACTGCTAGGGAGCACTTCAGACTGTAATGGTCTGATTATTGATAAACTGTTGCAGCCAGATAAATGGTGTTTATGGAATGTGCATTTCATTTTATCTTTGTACTCTAACATTTCCCCCCCCCCCCCTGTTTCTGCAGATATGTGGTACGTTGATCCTGGCACTCTCGATATGGGTGCGAGTAAGCAAGGATGGCAAAGAGGTAAATATAGATACACAAGTAACTGTCTCCTTCATGAAAAGCAATAGCAATGATAATGACAAGTAGAAAAAGTTCTCTACCATTTTTCTTCAATGCCTCACTTACCATGTGTGATGTTTTATGGGTTTACAATTTAAGCCATCAAAACGGCTTGTTATGTGCCTTGCATGGAGCATTCCTTCTGGAGACTGGAGAGGGGTGTGTTATTGTTACAGAAGCATCTGTGTTTGTGAAGGGAAAGAAATCTAACATTCCAAGCTACCCCAAATGTAAGAGTTAGTCAATGCAGTTGGGCTGGTCAATCACTTGGCCAAAGGACCACTCCTCAGGAAGGCTGGTTTACGATAAGCCATGTTAAAAATACAGAAGTAATTATATCCTTTATGAGATCATGTGTTTTTTCCTTCTGAGCTCCAGCACTCTGTGTAGTTGATAATGGAGAACAGGAATTCAGTATACTGCCCATTACATTGGCACCCCCAGTCTGCTTTTGCCATATGACTATTTGTCTGACCTTCATGGCTGAACATGTCAACTCAAATAGTATGGCTTCCTCTCTTCCTCCTCCAGGAAGCTACCAAGATTTATAGCTCATCTGCCCTGGGGCTTTTCAGTGAAGCTCAAATAAAATTATCTTTGAGTTTTCCTCTGAACCCATTCTTGAATTATTTTATCAGCGGGACTAAGAACCCTGAGAGGTTGCCCCAATCTCCCTGGTAACATGTGTCACCCCAGGTGGGGTTCTCCCCCAAATTCTAGTAACATTATTTTCAAACTAGAAAGACTTCAACACAAGGGGATGTAAGAAGGGGTCTAGGTAGAATCTTGCGTCCTTCATACTAAAGACCAGGCTGATGAGCAGCTTGGAGACACCTTCCCTCCCCGCCAAGAACAACTTCTATAGTACATTCTGATTATGATGTAGCTGGTCCCAAGGTGATTGGTCCAAAAGTGAAAGAAGATGAAATGTTTTCTTGGAGAAGAAAGTGATTCTAGATTTCAAGGGCAGCACAGTACAAGGGTAGTCAGTATTTACCTCTTAAAACCAGAATTGGAGGCAACCATTTCAACCAGAGTCGATCACACTTATGCGAGGCAGTCACCACCAGAGGCGATCACACTCATGTGACTCAGGTGGTGTTCAGCTTCTTGATCACACAAACAGTTAATAAGATCAATTCCTTCACACTGCTTATCTTTCACTCCAGGGACAAAGCTCTTACCAGTATGTCCCCAGGTCTGGATGTTTAGTTTATAGGCACCATTCCAGCCCCAGGCTTTGGATTCACCACATGCTATTTCTTTTCCATGCTAAAGTGTTAAAATGTGTAAGGAGGGAGAAAGGTCAGTGTGCAGGTCGGTTGTTGTTTCAGTCTTATCCAAAATAACTCCACACTGGCTCCATTTCCTGGCTCCCTTATTTGCGTTTCTCTTCTTCCCTCTCAATTAAAAGAGCACCCTCAGCTCCCCCCATCTCCCCACTACCTCCCACCCCCTTGCTTTACTGGCCCAGCTCCCGCAGAGCCTTTTGCTCACCCTTGGTTGTGGAGGCAAGCTCTTGGCGGGGTCACATCTATTGTTAGGGCCTTTTCAAAGGTTTTGCTCCAATACCTTTCCTCCCTTAAGAAGAATTCTCATTCCGACGGAAAGTTATTAAGGCAGCGGTGAAGACGATGCTTTAACATTATTTAAATGCATTATACATCACAGTGCAACTAACTGCCTTTGGACATGGCCTAGTGGAAAGAAGGATGGAAAGAAAACTGGCAGCTGGTTTGTTTCCCTTTCTAGTATGGACAGCTTTTCCAGGAATATTCACGCCCCAACCCCTTCCTTCTTTCTCCATCTCTAGCTCTCTCTTATGACTCTTTCCATCCCAAGAGAGTCCTGAGAATCCCCGAGGCAGTTAGCTACTTCCTCATTCTATACGTCACCACACCAGATGATGAAACTGGGAGGGGCTGGGTAGGACAGAGAGTCTTGCCTCCCAGGTCATCAGAATTCCATTGGTTCTAATCAGTGTGGCTCTAAATTCCCGATGACCCCAGGAACTGGAGTTCGAGAGGAGGATGAGGGTTTTGAAGATGTATGTAATCTGTCTGACTTTGACACCCCTAATTTAAAAAAAGGAAGAAAAAAAAAAGACTAAGAACCATCACTTTGAGGTTACTTTGGACTTTTGAAGATGTGTGCGCAGCCTGAATTTTATATTCCTATTTGATTTCTGGGCGATGTTTTCTTTCTTGCCAGTGTTTCTGTTAAGCGAATTTGGTGTTTAGTCTGTTAAGACATGACACACATTGAACACATTAAAAGAGAGCTGTTGTCCTTGAGAGAATGTGACTCCGACGCCACATCTGGGAATGAAATGGACTGGACTGCAGGGGCAAGACAGCGCTGTTAGTTACATTTAGACCCCTGTGCCGTCAGCCTCCTACCCAGAACAAAAGTCGGTACCAGGACAACCAGCCTGGCTTACGCGAAGTTAACTTGATGATGCGTGTTTATCTGCAGTTACTGGCAAAGAATCAAGACTGAGTGAAGAGCTGAATTTCCTTCCTGGGAAAATAGAACTAGTAGTTTTTTTTTTTTTTATTTTTTTATTTTACAAGGGCCAACATGAGAACAAACACATACAAGAATGACAGGGAGGAGACATCTCTCTCTGCTAACGTGCCTTGGAAGGGTCATTTTTAAGGATAAACTCCATTGCTTCCAAGGTCAAAATCATGGCTACCAGCCTTGTTCAGGACATCTCTTCTCATCTAAACAAGGTCCCAGTAGCCTCATTTTGCAGACGCACCAGCCCCTCTTTGGAATGTCTCCCCTTTTCTTAAGAAACACACGGACTCTGTTTATATGGGACAGCTTTGGAAAACTTGCTGGGTTCCTGCTGGAACAAACACCAGGCTCGGATTTCCAGTTCATTCTTCAGGAAGAATAGGCATTTGTTGGTCTGAACTTGCAACAGTGACTGGTAGTGGGTCAGCACACAGCTTTCTTTCTGCCTGGTCCCTGGCAGTGGGTGGCCTCACCACAGTCCTTAACTAGTGCCTGGATGGGTGTCAGCTGCATCACTTAGCCTCCCTGTGTAGACAGTCCATCTATTGTCTCTGCGTCTTTCCTGAGTTCCAATAACCTTGCTAGAGTCTTCTGCCTGTTCAGATGTCACAGCCTGCCCTGGTGACCAGACAGAGCTGCCTTCCCAAAGCTGCTTTCTTGACATATCTGTTTTGTCTCTGACCTTGTGCCTGCTTGTTAACAATGACTTCTCTGGCTTTAATAATTTCCTAATCCAGCCGGGCATGATGGCACACATCTTTAATCCTAGCACTTGAGAGGCAGAGGCAGGCTGATCTCTGTGAGTTCGAGGTTAGCCTGGTCTACAAAGCGAATTCTAAGATAGTCAGAGCTGCTTTCCAGGAAAACCCTGTCTCACAAAACCAAAATAAATGAATAGAATAAAATAATTTCCTAGTCCTTTTAAAAATATATTTTTATCGATTCTTTGTGAATTTCATACACTCATACAAGGTATTTTGATTATATTCATCCCTCACTCCTCCCCTGATCCCAGATCCACCCAATCTTCCCCTTCCAAAATTTGTGTTTTTCCTTTTGTTATTGTTGTAATAACCCACCAGGCCCAATCTGTGCTGCCCATATACTCATAGATATGGGGCCATCCACCAGAGCAGAGCGGTCTATCTATCAGGACCTATAACCTTAAAGAAAACTAATTCTTCCTCCCAAGAAGTCTGGCTCCAATCTCAACAACAAAACAAACAAGTAAACAAACACAAACTTCTCCCCAAAAATAAATTTAAAAAATTTATGACATGAGCAGGCTTTAAATTTGTAAATCTAAGCATTATGTGTAAGCAAATACTTTTACAGACAAAGGAGGCTTTAGAAACCACAGACCCGACCTATTTCCCTTTTACAAACTGCAAATGGGCTCAGGTTAACTTACGGTCCTGGGGTTGCAAACTTGTTACCTAGTGTGACCCCAAGTAGAATACGGATCTTTATATTTAAGCTTTCATAATTTCAGCACACGCCTTCATATGGACTATTGAATAAGTATTTCCTGTAGGTTACGAATGGATTTTAAAAAGCTTTCAACACAGAAGGATCACTAGTGGCATGTTACGTTTGCATTGATTTGGTAAAGGAGGTGACGTGTGGGTGGTCTGAGAGATTAGAGAATACAGAGTCCTGAGTGTCTTTGCATGGAGACAGCCCAGTACCTTGAGGTTCCAGGTGGCATGGGGGCGCTGAATACGGCATGCAGGTAGAATACTGGCACAAGATCTCAGCTCCAGTTGCAATTGACTACATCACATGCATCCATGCATCGAGGGGACAAGCAGCATATGGTTTTGGGGTGCTATGAGGTTCAGTACAAGAGGATACTTGTGTCGCATGTGGAGGAACTGAGTTACCCTGGATGGGTAGCCCACCCACCATAACCAGACCTACAGTATTTTCCTCAACATCCCATAATTCAACAGTCAGGTAAAATTAAAGTCTCTGAGTTAAGTCCTTCAGGGAATGAGAAGATAAGGGTTAACATGGGCTTATTGAATTCTTACCAAGATGTAAGAGCGTGTTGATTGACCCAGAACCCTTTCCCAGTGGGGCTTTTCAGTTAGTTCCTGACTTCTTGTCTATTTTGCACAAAGGCAAAGTGCATTAGTTTTTATCACCACAGCCTTGCCTGTTCTTCAACTCTGTGTAAATGGACCTTACAGCATTTGGTCTTTCATGTACGACTGCTTCAGCTCAACATGATTCTGACATTCATGCCATAACCAGCAGCGACTTGAAGAGCCTGGGGTATTCTAAAGTCAAAATGATTAGATTATCACAAAACAAAGACTTTTGTTGTGCTATGCTATGTATCAGATGTACACTGTGTGAACCAAAGATCCCATCGAGAGGACTAAAAACACTTTCCTTTTTCAGCTTTTAGAAACAACTTTAAAAGGGCCATTACAGTTCCTCCATTCAACATCTACTGTTTCCGTCTAGGAGAATTATCCTAGAATTACCCGACTCGGGAAGGTAGCGTTTTTATCAGAATGTGAGCTCTGCCAGGGCGGAGACCTTCACTAGCTCAGACCACGAAAGCTTCTCAGGGTCTCAGAACAGGGCCTGGCACTGAGTGGGTACTCAAGGGATATTTGGAAAAGGAGAAAAAGAAACGTCAAGACAAGGGATTCACACCACCCCTCTCTTCTGCTTGTAGATCATCTCTGCTGGAAGCTCTGGCACGGACCCCTACGTTGCTGTGAACATCTTGATCGCGGTGGGGGCCATCATCATGGTTCTGGGCTTCCTGGGCTGCTGTGGTGCTGTGAAAGAAAGCCGCTGCATGCTTCTGCTGGTGGGTTCCAGACCCATCCCAACATCCGCCCTCCAGATCCCAAGGGTTATCCGTCCCTGGGATGGGGCCAGAGACTTGGCAAGCTTGATGAAAGCCTCATTTATTTCAGAGGATTTAAATATGGAAGATACTAGGGCTTTAGGTTTTGGACTACCTCAGCTTAAATTTGAGGTGACTTTTAGAGTCTAAAGGTAGATACATTTTAATCGCTCATGCCCCCTTCTCTCATTCCGTCCTTCATTCGAGCCACGTGGCATGGCCACGTTTCTGTGTGTCAGACACTGTGTTAAGTGGACAGGACCCATGGGGGAAGAATAAGTGAGAATACGCCGGGCAGGCGGTGGTGGCAGCCGCACGACTTTGATCCCAATACTTGGGAGGCAGAGCCAGGCAGATCTCTGTGAGTTGAAGGCTAGCCTGGTCTACAGAGCGAGATCCAGGACAGGCACCAAAACTACACAGAGAAACCCTGTCTCGAAAAAAAAAAACCGACAAACAAACAAAAGAAGTGAGAATATACTACAGTGAAAGTGGTCTCAGAGGAGAGGGGTGAAGATGGGGGAGGGAGCTTTCAAGCCAGAGGTGGAAGTGAATAATCTGTCTGCGTAGGTAAGGGTGTGCTGTGGGCTGTGGTCACCCGGAAGAGAGCCTGGAATCCAGGGCTGCTCTGGGTGAGGAATGGGAGTGTCTTGGGTGTGGCTGGAGAGGGCTATTTCCAGTAATGATAGGAGATGTATTTGTGTGGGCTGCAAAGTACAGGCTGTGCTAAGGAAATTGCCAGGGAGATAATCAGATTTGTGGTTTAGGATTTTCCAGAAGGGCAGGTTGAACTGGGATAGCCCATAGGCATTCACTTTTTGACTTATAGACTGCAAAGTAATGAACAGATCTTGTCAAACTATTAGAAAATAGAGTATTTGTGGGGTACAAATTAGAATGAACCCAAACTTGTGTCTGTAAATAAAGAAGCAGTTTGCGTATCTGAGAACAATAACGGTACTTAGTTATTTGCTAAGAGAGAAGACAGAGACACATTTAACAGGACTCCAGTAACGTCTTCCATGAGAGCTGTTTGAGTAATGAGGCCTCTTTTACCATTTGGGGAATTTAATTACTTGAGGAGCTTGTTTTAAAAAGACTGGTATGTGGACTCCATCCTCCAGGCAGAGTTCAGGATTTACACTGGGAACATGGTGCCATGTGATTCCCACAGTGAAGATACTGGTTTGAAACCAGTTCTAAGCTTGCACACGCGTGCACGTGTACATGCGTGTGTGTGCGTGCGTGCGTGCGTGTGTGTGTGTGTGTGTGTGTGTGTGTTAAACAGGAATAGGGAAACAATACTTAGGTCCTCTAGGCTTTCAAACCTACCTCCCTTTAGGATGAGAGAATCCTAAAGACTATAGTCTTTCCAATGAGATTTAATTACAACCACTTTCCTTGATCATTTTTTTTTTTAAAGGAGATGTTTCTGGGTAGTAATAGAGTCAATTTATAGCTTCAACACAATGGTGTAATAATGGGAGACTGAGGCTGATAGTTCTGGCTGCCAGGGGTCTCGTGTTATTCTGGCGTGCTGTTGGTAGTTACAGGCTACTCTGAGAATAACACACCTCTGTCTGGTCTTTCAGTTTTTCATCGGCTTGCTCCTGATTCTGCTCTTGCAACTGGCAGCAGGAATCCTGGGAGCCACTTTCAAATCTGAGGTATGTATGTTCACCGATGATGTCTGACAGCCCTTGGAAAGGCCTAAAACATTGAAATTCTACACATTGGCATGAATAATTTAACAATGTATATATATATATATATATATATATATATATATATATATATATATATATTTTTTTTTTTTTTTCAATTTTCAGTCTAGCCGCCTTCTGAACCAAACACTCTATGAAAATGCAGAACTCTTGTCTCAAACGACTCCTGACGCAAAAGAATTCCAGCAGGCCATGATTGCACTTCAAGAAGAGGTAATGAGAACGTCGTGGCCACTTGGAAATTTGAATATAATTTCCTCAATGTTTAACTTTGAAATTTAAAAAGTGGAGGAAAAGAAGAAATAAAAAAGGATAGGAAAGGACATGGCTGCCCCTAGGTATGGTGGAGGAGAAAGTTTAGTGTAGATTAAAAGAGTGTAGGCAGAGGCAGGGACATCTGGGACGTCTGGAGTGGACATGACCAGGCTGAGATGGGCCTTGTGGGGAGAGGGGGAGGGGAAGAGAGAGGAGAGAGAGGGGAACCAGGTGTAGCAGCAAAGAGGGCAAAGGTACAGAAGGGGTGGGTAACCAAAATGTCTCCATTATAAAGGGAAGAGCCTCTGGGGGAAGGGCAGCCCAGCCCCTGGGCTGGAGAGTTCAGGGCAGAGGGTAAGAAACTTCAGCCTTACCCTGTAACAAGTAGGGACTGAGGGATGCTGGGAGAACCTGGTGGCCATGTCTGTTTAGATATGTTACATAAGCACTCCAGCCATTTGTTCCAGGGTTTGGAACTTAAAAAGTTATTATTATCGTTTTTTGAAAATATATGTGTGGTGTTTTGCTGCATGTATGTCTGCACACCACATGCATTCCCGGTGCCGGCAGAGGCCAGAAGAGGGCGTTGGATCCCCTGGGGCTAGAGTTATGGGTGGTGATGAGCAGCCCTGTGGTGCTGGGAATTGAACTCAGGACCTCTGGAACAGCAGTCAGTACTCTTAACCACTGAGCCATCTCTCCAGTCCATTATTTATTTTTTTTAAATTGGTATTGTTTATTCTGTGAAGACAAATTGTTCATTTTGCAGATTTTGACTGATTATTATTTCACAATGTAATAAGAAAAAAGTGCTTGTAACAGTTTCCAATCCCTTAGGATGTGAAGCCATTTAGAGGATAGATTAAGAAGCCACGTCTACAACAAATTAAGCTTTTATGGGACAAACCAGTAATTATTTTAATATTTACGATCTGAAAGAGTAGTGTGCTGAGGAGTCTACCTTCTTCTTTTCCTCTCTCCACTTACAACAACTCTTCCTGCTCCCTACAGCCCTATGAACCAGTGACTTAGTTTGCTTTGTGTTGCTATGCCTAAATGCCCGAGACTAAGTATTTTATACACAAGAGATATTTATTTGTTTGTTGGGGGGTTGCTTGTTTATTTATCTGATTATTATTTTTAGACAGGTTCTCACTATGTAGCCCTGGCTATCCTGGAACTCACTATGGAGATGAGGCTGGCCTCGACTCACAGAGATCAGCCTGCCTCTTAGTCCCCCAGGTGCTGGGATTAAAGGCCCGCGTGGCCACGCCTGGCAGAAAAGAGGGTTATTTTGCTCACAGTTCTGGAGGTTGAAGAGCATGGCATCATCTGCTCAGTTCTGTGAGGTCCTCACGGAGGAGAACATCACAATGGTGGAATAAATACAGAGGAGATTACTCAGAGACAAGAAGCAAGAGTCGAGAGAGGAGAGGAGGAAGGCCTGCTCTTTTATTGTTGATTTTGCTCATGTGGTTCTGAGTGTTCAGATTTTCTACATTTCGTTTAAAAATTTGCTTTCTAACCAGCGTACAAGGTTACAACGTATTACAGTGGCTTTCACTGGGTCGTTCTTATACACACTTTGTTGTCTGGCCTCCCCTCATCCACTCTTCTCCCTCCTCCTCTTGACCACTCGCACCACTTGTGCCCTTCTGGCCCTAGTAGTGCCTTTCTAGTAAGTCACAGTCTCCTGTCACTCTCCTTACCCTTCCTTAAAATCTCTCCCCCCCCCCTCATGGTAACTCGCTCTCTTAGGAACTAACTCGGTCCTGCAAAACCCACCCACGCTCTTCAGCCAGCAGCAATCCGTTCAAGAGAGTGATGATTCCTTTTGCCCATTTCCCACCTCGTAAACGTTCTCTAATGCTGCAACCCAAGATGGCAGGGCATGAAACCAAAGCAGATGGTGACATCATGCTGATGCACACCGTTGTCGAGTTGGGGCTGACAAATAACTAGTGAAGGAGTTGGAATTTGAGTCCAGATCTACAAGACCTAATTTTTTATTTAGGCTACTAGGCCCTTTCCCCTTCCTCCCTCCCTCCCTCCCTCCCTCCCTCCCTCCCTCCCTCTCTCTCTCTCTCTCTCTCTCTCTCTCTCTCTCTCTCTCTCCTCTCCCCTCCCTCCCTTCCCGTCCTCTTCCCCCTCTCCCTTCCTCTCCTTTAAGGTAAAATCAAATGGAGGCATTAAAACTATTCAACTATCTGACTCCTTCCCAATCTTTACTGAGTATTACCTTGGAAGGAAGCTGGGTCAGACCAGGTTTGTGTGGTCAAGGTCTCTTGAGAGACTCCTTCCTGTCTTTCTCCACATCCTTGGAGTGCACTTCCTGTTTTCTTCCCCTTTGTAAATACATGTGCTGTAAAGCATGATGAATTTTTCTTTTGTCAGAGGCTTCCTAGCCATACCTTTAGATTTTAGAAATCTCATCATAATATCTACATGCAGTGTTCACTGTAGGTGTGGTTTGGCATAGAAATTCTTAGAAGGTTGTAGGAGGGCTGGATTTTATAGGTTATCCATCCTGTTTTTTCATCAATTGAAATATTTCACATTTGCCATCTACCTTTTAAATATTGAGTTGAAAGTTTACCCATTTTTGCTTATCCCACTTTATACTAGTCTGATAATCAGTGTGTTCTTCCTCAATTTGAAAAACAAAACAAACCAAAACCAAAACAAACAACTATCTCCCTGGAATTCATGTCATTTAGTTTTAATTCTGAATCTCACTGGAAAAAGAAGTCTATGGATGTCTGTAAAGACAGTGGCTCTTTCCTTGAAAATAGCTGTTATTTGATTCCCAAAATTTGCTTTTCAAGCCGAAGCATCCTTGATTTCCTAAACCATTTGTCAGACGGCATTGTTTGCCCTGATCATTTACCAGTTCCTGTTTGGACAGACTCCAGCTTACAAACTGGAAAACTCTGCTTACGACATTGTTTTCAAGAACAGAACTCCAATATGAGCCAGTTTCCATTTTAAATTCCCGTGTGAGGTGCTGGTTTTCCTAACTTTCAGTGGCTGTATCCGTGGCTTGCACACATTCCCTCCAACATGATTTCCCTTCTAGAGCACAGATTAATTCAAGTTGACAGCAGGAAGAATCTGGGCTGCCTCCAGCCCATCCATGGGGCGTCCAGAGCACTCTTGGTCCTCTCTAGTAAAGTGCCTGGAACAAAAGATCATAGAGATCCAGTGGGATTCTGGGACAGGTGTAGAGCCACATGTACGGCCCATTTCCAGGAATGTAAGGCCTCTGTGCCAACTGTGGCTTACTAAATGTGCTATGTGTTGTCTGTTTGAGATGCTCTCTCCTTGTACAGAAATCCTATGCCTAAAACTCCATATGTTCTTAGAGCCGTATTGCCTCACCCTGAAGCGGCTTTATCTGTTCATCCATCTAGCTTTCTTTGTTTTAATTACATTTCTTTGGGGGAAAGGGTCCTATTCCAAACTCTGTGTCATCTGTAAACATACCAGCTATGGACAGAAGTTATTGCGTGGCTTTCTGTGGATTTCAAGGAATTCCCATACAAGTTCCCTGTTACCATACGATGGAACGTGTCCCTCCAGGATTCTTAAGAAGCATTTCTATAAAGGTGAAGTGTCATCAACGCTGGTCTTTTACATCTGACTGTCAGCTTACAATTTGTTCAGATAACACTTTTCCTTGACTGTGTTCCACCGCAGGTTCAGAGAGTAGATATCAGGACAAGCTTCAACTTTTCTGTCTCCCCGCTTTCTCCCTTACGTTTCTGTGACTCTGTAAGAATGATCAGGCATGTTAGCTCTGATGTGGGGTGATCTGATATATATATATATATATATATATATATATATATATATATATATATATATGATTTATATTCTGTTTTATACAGCCAGTTCACATTGATTAATATTAATCAAAATTACATAACCAGGAAGAGCAAGGGATTAGTCATCTCTGTCATAGGAACATGAAGGAGGTTGTCTGAGGAAAGTCCTCCTTGCTAATATCGAGCTTGGAACTAACTAAGATTTCAGCTCTTTGTCATAAGAACATGGAGTCACCTGTTTGAACCAAAGCCCAAGCAAGTCCTTGCATTTGTCTCAGTTGAACTTGTTAGTTGAAACTCATTATTTGGGCCTCCTTTGCACCTCCACTGTTCTGTAGTGTCTGACGCTTACTTTCCCAGTCTTGATCTAAATTGTTGATAATGACATGAGTGTGATCATATTCACTTGAGAGCACAGCAGAAGCAATAACAGTTAAAACAAAATTATAGCAGTTCATGTGTTTTAAAAAGCAGATTCTATACGCTGAGCATTGGGACTATCACTTCATGCAGGTTTTCTCATTTTTGTCTTGACAACAAATCTGCTGGTTAGGTCCCACTGTCAGCAACCGAAACGTGGGCAGGATGGGCTTTAAATACGATTAGTACAGCCACCCAACTACAACTATTGAACGAAAGTTCCTCTCCTATTTTTTTGTGAGTTTGGTTTTCTTTTTAATTAAAAATAGATTTTTTTTCTCTCTCATACAATACATCCAAGAGAAAGAGTCTACATTGGAGTTCTTCATCAAATCCCTCCCTTTAGAGCCCAGGGAATCCCACAGAAGAGGGAGAAGTGTCAGAGAGAATGGAGAACAACTAACCAAACCAACTTATCTTTGAGTCAACTAATCAAAGCACTTATGGTCTCTCAGAAACTGAAGCAGCAAGCACAGGGCCTCCATGGTCTACACCAGGTCCTCTGTGTGTAGGTTATACCGATTAGCTTCGTATTTTATAGGACTCCTGACCGTGAGAACAAGTTGGGTCTCTGAATCTTTTGCCTGCTCCTGCGACTCTTCCTCGTGTTGGGTTGCTGTGTATGAGTTTGATATGAAAGTTTTTCCTTCATCTTTTTATTTTGCTATATTTGCTTGTTATCTCTTAGAAGTCTGTTCTTTTTCTTTCTTTTCACTTTTATTGTTTTTATTTTAAATGGATTCCTCTCCCACGCAATACATCCCAACCATAGTTTTCCCTCCGTCCTTCCCTCCCCCTCCCTCCCTCCTCCCTTCCTTCCCTCCCTCCCTCCATCTACTCCTCATAGCTCCCCTCCCACCTGCCCTCTCTCCCAGGTCCACTCCCCTGTAGCTGTAAGTTTTTCTGTGTCCTGCCTGGTCCTGGTCCCACAGCTGCTCAGGATAACCCCAATAAACATACAGAGGCTTATATTAATTGTGAACTGTATGACCATGGCCTATGACTCAACCTTCCTGCTGGCTCTTATAGCTCTTACAACTAAAATCAGCCAATTTCTATTAATCTATATGTTACCATGTGTTCCATGGCTTTACCTGTGTGCCACTACATGCTGCTCCCTGGATGGCAGGATGGCGTCTCCCCTGCCCCTCCTTTCTCCTCTCACTATCTCCCTCGGATTTTCCCACCTGGCTCTTCCTGCCCTGCCCTAGGCCAAATGGCTTTATCAACCAATCAGAGCAACACATATTCACAGTGAGTAGAAAGACATCCCACAGTGCTCCCCTTCTGTCTTGTCTTTAGAAAAGAGCAGGTCTCCAAGATCACAGCCAAACAGGACAAAACAAGATGCAATAAGACAAGGTAAAAGACATCCTAACAAGGCTAGACAAGGCAACCCAGTAGGAGGAAAAGAGTCCCAGGATCAGACAAAAGAGTCAGAGATACACCTCCTCCCACTGTTAGGAGTCCCACAAAAACACCCAGCTAACAGCCACAATATAGTCTCAGAGGACCTGATGCAGACCTATGCAGGCCCTGAGCTCTCTGCTTCTTTCTCTGTGAGCCCATGTGAGTCCTGCTTGGTAGATTTGGTGGGCCATGTTCTCATGGTGTCCTCCATCCCTTCTGAACTCCTACAGTCTTTCCTCCTGCTCTTCCGGGGCGTTCTCCAGTTTCCGAGGAGAGGGACTTGATGGAGACCTGCAGTTTAGACTCTCTCTCCACATAATGTCTGGCTATGGATACCTGCTCCCATCTTCTGCCTGAGGAAGCCTCTCTGATGATGACTGGACAAGGCACTGATCTATGAGTATAGCACAATGTCATTAGGAATCATTTCATTTATTATTATTACTTTTTTTTGTTATTTGTATTTGGTTCTACCCTAGGATTCTGGGATATTCGGTCTCTGGTTCTTGGCTACCCAGATCCAGAAGTGTAAAGGGTAGGCTCGCTCTTCTGGTGTGGACCTTAAGTTAAACCCAGACATTGGTTGTTTTTTCAATACAGGGTTACTCTGTGTAGCCCTAAATATCCTGGAACCCACTCTGTAGACCAGGCTGGTCTCAAATTCAGAGATCTGCCTGCTTCTGTCTTCCAAGTGTGCTGAGATTAAAGGCACATGCCCAGACATTTTATCTATCTATCATCTATCTATCTATCTATCTATCTATCTATCTATCTATCTATCTATCTATCTATCTATCTGTTTTTGAGTCTGTGTTTTGCAATATAGTCTCAACTATCCCGGAACTCACCACATACATCAGATTGGCCGTGAATTCACAGATACCTGCCTGAATCTGCTTCCCGACTGCTGGGATTACATTCATACCGGGAATATCAGTATTTGTTGTTATTGTTGTTTACTGGCTTTTCCCAATAGTTTCTTCATGAAGTGCTTTTTCTAGTAGACAAGTTTAGGAGAGGGTGGAGATGATTGCTTTCTCTTCTTCATGGATAGCGTTCTGAGTCAGGCTTGATTCCTTTCCTTCCTGGAGCATGACCACAACCTCTTCTGCTTTAGTGAGTTTAGTCTGAGTTTTCATCTCTGTGACATTTTTCTGAAACATTGTTCCTTAATTTGTGCTTACTTTCCTATTTTGAAGATCTCTATGAAAATTTAATCCTAGGGAAGTTCTGGAATTCTTTGGTATTTCATGTGTCTCTGGTCCAGAGATCCTGGGATAGAAATTTTATTTTGAAAATTTCTCAAAAACCTTGAGATAGATGTATACATATCACTATATATACACATATATTAAAATTGAGAACTTGACATGTTTGTGAACCTGGGGTGCATGGCCCAGACTCCACTCTTTCTCTTGCTTTGAAAACCGAAAGTTAAGAACTTTATTTAGTTTTTTTTAAAACCCTATTTCCAGTTTCTTCAAGCTTTTACTGTCTTAGTCATTTTCCTTTTTATTGCTGTTCAGACCAAAGTGAAACATTCCTTCCTTTCTAAAAAATGGAGTTTATTGTTATCTGAATTGTGTGTATGTGTGCTCTGTATGGGTAAGTTGACATGCCATGTTTTAGCATAAGGAGATGGCTCAGTGGCTAAGAAAGAGCACTTGCTGCCCTTTCAGAGTGCCAGGGTTCAGTTCTCAGGGTCCGTGTCAGCTGGCTCACAGCTGGCTCACAGCTGGCTCACAGCTGGCTATAACTCCCTTAATGAAGCTCCATCGGATCCCATGCTCTCTTCTGGCTTCTGTGACCACATGACTGGCATACTCTCCCACATGCACGCACACACCACACACACACACACACACACACACACACACACACACATGCACACGCACATGCACACATACAACACATAAATAAAATAAAATCTGTATGTTAGCACGAGACACATCTTTGTGATGACATTTAGAAGGACAGTTCAGTGGGTGACAATGTTTCTGGTTTTGCTAATGCCTGTGCTTCCTTCTCTTTCTTTCCTCACAGCTTAAATGTTGTGGCTTGGTCAAGGGAGCTGAAGATTGGGGAAGTAACTTTAATAACGCTCAAGAGTCATGTAAATGTCCAGATCCATCAGATTCTTCTCAGTGTACTCCTTATGCGGGAACTAGTGTGCATAAACAGGTGAGAACAAGATCCAAATTTAGCACATTAATTCTGCTGTCTTCTTCTCACAATGACAGTCTCTGTAGACACTTAAAATACAGCAAGCACCAGGGGAACTGTGATATGAAAATACAGCAATTATCCAAATATAAAACTAATCTTTATTAAATATAAAAGAAGATATTTTAAAATGAAAGCATTTTTATCTGTGAGTTTCACATCACTTCAGTCCAACTTTCATGGATCAAAGTTAGGTCAAGTACAAACTAACATAAAACGTTTATTTTATTCTGCCTTTGGTGACTATAATTACTAATCTCTACTTTTTTCTATCTTACTAAAAGTTCTGGAAATTAATATTTTTACTTTAATTTTCAAAAGTCTGTATTTTTTTTACTAGTCATAATACTGTTTCCCAAGAACCCATGTAAATATAAATAAAGGATGTAATATTTAGGGGTTTACTTTCTAGATGTTAAATATACTTGCTAATTTATCTACTTATTGTTGCAATTGAGAAATTGCTTTGAATATCTGAAATAAATTTAAAAGGTGAGTTTCTATCTTCTCTGTGTTATATACTTCCTAAATGTCTGACTTGTGGATATCACCTTCTACTTTTCCTGTGTTTTTTAAATGAAGAATTTATGACTATTTATCGAATGGCTATTGGTTACCTCCTGTAAGCCAGGCCTTCTGGCGATCCATTCTTCATTCACAAATGATCCAAAGCAGTGAACGCTTAGGACAGTCCTGTCATTTAGTCCCTGGAGATCAGTATGTACATAAGGTATAAAATCTATGCTCACAGAACTGATTATCAAATATAGAGAATAAAGGAAAAAGAACTAGACAGCTCCAAAAGATAACTAAAGTGCTTGAGTAGGAGACAGTGCAAATGTTATGGTCCCCCTCTAAGTCAATCACTGAAGTTCAGAATGTGGGTTCGTGGAGGTCCTCACATGTACCCCTCACAATAAGGCTTTTCCTAAGCTGTTCCTTCCACCTGGAAATGCCTAGTACACACATGACAATTGGCATTAAAGTTGAACCTTTTTAAACTGCTGTTCTTTGGAGACTACTCTATCTCAGTTATACTGTTGCAGCATCAAAAAGGTTTCAGCGGGCTGGGCGGTGGTACACACGCCTTTAATCCCAGCACTTGGAAGACAGAGCCAGGCGGATCTCTGTGAGTTCAAGGCCAGCCTGGGCTACAGACCGAGATCCAGGACAGGCACCAAAGCTACACAGAGAAACCCTGTCTGAAAAAAACAAAACAAAACAAAAAAGGCTTCAGCATCCTTTAAATTATTATCTAGTCATGAGATATCCACACATCCTCCTAGAACTCACATACCCAAAGGTTATTTTCCATCTGGCATTGTTTTTATTTACTAATTGTTGATGTCATTAATAAATGAAAGAAAATATCAAATCATAGGGAAAAAATTCTCTCCTCTGGATTACTGACCTTTATCTCTGGAGTTAATGAGGCTCTGCTCTGGAGCAGCGTTGGTATAGCTCATCTTTATAGTAATTCATGGGGGAAGAAGTTATCATATTGCAATTTTACTATGTTATTTCATTGTCAAAAATAATAGCAATTACAATTTTGCATTCTTACCTTTTATATCTGATACCCTCCTGCCTGCTTAAATTTAGCAAAACACGATTCCCAAGGTAGAATGGAAATTATTATCTGGTACAGATGAATGTAGCTTCCAGTTAGGAGGAGGAGGAAATCCATAGGCTCTGTTGACATGGATGTCTACTTCCTATGAAAGACTCGGTAGAAAGATGTTTTTCCTTAAGATACATTCTGAAAACCCCTTATAAGAAGATATTTACTGAAAGTTCACACATAATTCAGCTGAGTATAAGCCAACAGCTGCCCTAGTACCCTAAAAGGAGGGTCATAAATGCTTTGAATACTTCCATCTGCCATGTGTCATTTGCAAGTCTGGAAAAATAGGAAATCTGCAATGACCATTATTCATGTTTCCTTTTATTTTCTTCCGTCTCTTTTGCCAAGATAACCTTATTTTCCTGGGCGCAGGAGGAGACAGATATAATGAATGTGAATCAATAGACGTGGTCATCCATCTCCCTCTTGACCCTAACTGACACGCTAATCTCACATGTTTGCTGCTTTGGATTAGAAGTGAATGGAGAGGTCCATCCCATTAAAGAATGGAGTCTGGGAAAGACCTTTCCAGCTTTGGAGAGACCTTTCACTGTTTCTAGCTAGTAGCGTGATTTGGTCAGTCTTCATAAACATATGAGTGTCACAAGGATGACAGTTCATGACAATACAGATTCTGTTGCACAGTGTTTTTCCATTTTAAAAAGTTATCCTTGTAATTTTCAGTTATTGGAATGTTTAGAATTTGCCTGACATGTTGTAAAATTTGATTTCCAGGCTGGTTTGAATATATTTTAAAGTAATGTACCAGAGAAATAACTTCCTAAATTCTCTTTCTTACTTAAAGTAGTAGCATAAAAGTATATATAATAATTTTTTAAGATTAAAAAATAGCACTCATATTTATTTTTAAAGGATTTGAATCTCTTTGTTTTGAAGAGGAACATCTGTACTATATTCAGCTGTAACCTCAACAGTAGATTTCCCTGCTACAGGTCACAAACCCACATAATCCATAGTTAATGGAATACCAGTTCTTAAATAAATAATCCAAAGAGAAGATACAATTATGATCTTTTGATTCTAAAAATTATAGTTTTGGAGATATAGTGGTGTAAATTTATTTTCAAATTTTCACAAAATGATTTTAGTTTTTCATTTTCTTTTTTATTATATTTTTATTATTTAAAACAAAATTTAAATTTAGATGAATTTTGGTCATATTCTTCTCCTCCCCCAAGTCTTTCCAAATCCTCCACCCTACCCTCCCAATTTTAAGTTCTTAAAACAAAACAAAACAAAACCAGAAACCCAGTACAAGAAAACAAAATAATGCTCCTCTTCCCCCAAAAAATCCCAGCAAACTGTAACCAAATAAAAGCATGCACCCAAAGAAACTGTGGAGTCGATTCTATATTGGTCAGCTATCCTGAACATGAGGCCTGTCCTGGAGTGGTTGGTAGACCTGGTGCCACTCTATTGGTTATCATTCCCCCACATTCAGGAGCTATGTAGCTGAAGCACAGCTTTTTAGCTCAAATGCTCTCTAACACAGAGTAAGATTGAAGTGAGAAGTAGAAGAAATAGCTCAATTCCTTTTTGCCCACCTTGGTAACCATATCAAAAGTCAACCAGAAGAATAAATATGAGATCAAAATTTCACTAAAAAGCATTTGTTTGTTTGTTTGAATAGACCTGCCTTTCTCTGATAAAAGATATGGTTGAGAAGAACATTATCATCGTCATTGGAATCGCTTTTGGACTGGCCGTTATTGAGGTACAGTATAACAGTGTCACTGCCTCTGCGTTCATTCCACTTCTCATGGGTTGTAACAAATGCTTATGGTAAGCCAAGCAAGGGCCCTTAAAAAGCACTGGGTACACACTTCTCTGGGGCGCAACATCTCTCTGAGCCAGTCTTGAGTCTGGAACAGGTAGGATTCTAGTCCTACAAACCAAGAAGGCCTGAGGCTGCTGTTTCTAAATGTCTTCTTGAGAAAAAAAATTAACATCTATATAATTCTCATTTGTAGGTATCCCTTTTGCATCAAAACTAGCACAAGTGTTAAATTTTCTGAAGTGAGGTAGAAAGCAAGACACAAAAGCAAAAAAAAAAAAAAAAAAAAAAAAGGAACGCTATAATTCGTCATTTCCAGCCTTGATCTTGAAACAGAAAATAGAAGCTGAACCCAAAGGAATAGAGAAATGGTTTGCCTCTAACTCATTCTAGAGAAATCTAACAACTTCTAAAGAGTAGAAGTAGTTGCCTTGGATTTTCTCAGTTTAGATACAATAAGCAGACTTGGAGATGTTTCCAGAAAAAGCAGTGAAGCTTGTGGAGCCTTCCATCAATTTAATCATTTAAATTAAAAACATACTCTCCATCAGATTTTCATCTTGATGGACTTTCTTGGCATTTCGTTTTACAACCTGTTGGGCAACTTTTATGCGGCCTCCCCATATTTGCAAAGAAGATGAAATAAGACATTTTCAAAGGAGCATTGGTGGAATTATCTCAGCTCTTGAGAAACGTAGATGTCAAATGAGTCATAATGGCTCATGAGCATATGTCAATACAGTAGCAAGAATTCAGGCGCTGTGTGGTATTTCCCTGGTGATGGCAGCTGAGTGAGTGGCATTTGCTTCATTCTCACGGAATGCTGGGCAGTGCCCCTTGGGCTCTTGAGTAGCTTTCCAGCCTCCTGCCGCATGACTGCTTGGTCGGGATTTTGGTTGAGAGTAAAGTCACTGAATGTTCTAAGTTGTTACTGGTGGAATTTCTCAGCCCTGGATCAGAAAACACTAGGTACTACTAGCATCAAATACATATAACATATATGTTACATATGTGTTACCTTCTCATAGCCCAGATGAGTCAAAGTCAAATGTTACTTTGCATTCATTAGGTCTGTTTCTCTTGATTCTGCCGTTTGTTCTGTGTCCCTTGTTGGTTTACTTAGCATTCTGGCTTCATGCTAATTTAGAAACAGTGGACAATGGCTGAAAGGGCGAATAAAGAATCACATGTCTACCCCTGGTCATAGAAACACATGGTGCACACACACTTACGCTTTGATGGACTTGATTGTAAAGGAATGATCATGGCCAAGGATATAGCTTGGTGGTAGAGCAGGAGGTTAATATTCTCAGAGATCTGGGTTTTAATCATTAACTGACTAATGAAGATTGAGAAAGCAGGCTTTAAGTGAGGTTAAGTATTATATTTCATGTTAGACTCAAATTTAGAGAGTTGCCTATGACTGAATACAGCTCACGTATGCTTTTGAGGGGTTTGTTGAAGCTGAGTCAGAAGTAATAAGGACATGATTGATTAGAAAGATTGGTGTCTTGCATATCATAGCCAAAGTTATTGCCAAGAATCTAGACAGATCTAGTGGAAAATAAGATTGCAAGAGGAATAGCACATATCAATATTTTATGAATGTCATATACGTCATGTACCTGTCACACATTTAGGGACATTATTAATTCTCCTATATGGTTTTTCAAGTGAAACCCTTGAATAAAAAAACCTTACGTACAGTTATTTACCACTATGGAGTTTGTGTGGTACTGTCATAATGTGTAATCATTAGTAAGCCCAGTGAAATTGTGATGTCTGGACTATGTGTAGATATGGTTACTAATTGATTGAACTAATTGTTAAGATACTTCTCTTTGATTTCTCAATCTAAAGCCTGTCTTCCATTGTAGAGTTTGATGTAAAAAAAAAAAAAGTATTTGGTGCCTTATTTTACTTTACTTGAAAGAGAGCTTTGCAAATGGCCCCCTGGTCCCCAATCAGTAGAAATGTGCCTCCAAATAGACTTTAGTCTTTGAATCATTAGATGAGTATCTCAGCACTTAAATCTTTTTGGCTTCCAAATTCAAGGAAGCACAAAGATGCACAGAGAGGAAAAATCTCTTTTCATAAACATTTCTAAGGAAATCAAAGCAATGCTCTACAGACTCAATGAAGAAAATATATATAAACAATCTTCTCAGAAGGAAAACATCATATTCCCTATTTAGACCTTAGGTGGAGGCTTTGTTAATGCTCTTTACCTTTAGGGCTTATTTCAGTCTGCATACTAGAAACTCATACAAGATGCTCATGCTTAATTCTGTGAAAAAAATTCCTCTGCAGATATTTGGAATCCTTATCTAGACATAAACAAGCAGATTATATTATTATTATTATTAAAAAGTGGTCAGCATTTGGTGATTTCGCTTTCACAAAATGAAAAATTATCAAATAACATGGACTATTCATCACTTAATAGGACAAAAGTTAACCTCACAGGAGGTCCTAGGAACGAAGCAGTTCAGAGAAATGGTCATCTTACCACATCTTTATAAACAGCCTCAGCATGTGGGAGTCTATGTATAAACACTTACCAGCAAGTCTGTTGTGAGTTTGTCCACACATCTAAAGAATCCCCTTTCTGTTTTTCTGAACATAAATGTTCTTAACAGATATGAAGAAATGAAGGAAGTGTGATATTAGTGATAAAATGCTGATATAAACTACCATTTGAAAGTGTTTCATTAAATTCTTTAATCTGTGTGCAGTGTAGATGGAAATTGCCTCCCCACACCCACTCCTTGTCTCCTTGGAAAGGGGCTGGGGCAGAGGAAGGTGCCGTTTGCTGAGTCTTCTTAACTACTCCTACTCTGTCATTTCTACATCAAAACCAAAGCATTCAAGTCACCAACTGTGGAGTCAATTAGAGCAAGTTCGGAGGTTTTTTACTTTTAGAAGAACTAATGAGATGGAATTCACACCCTAGATTTTCAATTGTGTTTTGTTACTTCAAAAGAAAATTCCTGAGTTAAGCTATTCCCCATAGTTTACAAGTGCTTTTTCCCCCCTTCTTAAAAAAATGTACATACTTTTTTTTTCACATCTAAGCATCGTCTAAAACTTCAGTGGGAGAAATTGTAGACTCCTTGATTTCTGTGCAGATGATCCAAACCAGATGACCATGGTCTTTCAATAGAATCAATAAGTATATTTAGCTCCCACAGGCTGGTGGTACCCAGAACTCAGAGGGAACTGCTTTACAGAAAGATACGTGCATACCACAAGGGGAGAACGTCCTGTAGTAGCAGCTGATACTGCACAATGAAGCAGACACAGAGAGAGAGAGAGAGAGAGAGAGAGAGAGAGAGAGAGAGAGAGAGAGAGAGACAGAGACAGAGACAGAGACAGAGACAGAGACAGATCAACACTCAGGCTTCAGTATTGTTCTCTTCCCAAGCAGACTAATTTCCCGTGAGAGATTCAAAAGACAGCTTCCATCTTTCCCCATGTTGTTCTTTAAATTCCACATTAATCCTGTGTTTTATTTCTAGATTCTTGGTTTGGTGTTTTCTATGGTGCTGTACTGCCAGATTGGGAGCAAATGAATCGGCGGATTTACGAAGTTATCATCAACACCATTTAAGTTTTTTTGCCTTGGCTTTGTAACTTTGAATAAGTGAGTACTGTAAATATCAGGAGCAAATGTCTTATTAAAATGTCTTGCCTAGGTAGACTACAGATATCTTCACACGTATTCAGCATATTTAAATGTGAGGGACATAAGAAAAAAATGGATGTGTAATTTTTTTTTTCTCAAAATAAAAACAGTGTTTACGTTGATGCTTTTTTGGTGTCTGGTCATTGTGTTCAGGTGGCTCTGTGCTTCTAGTGACATTCATCTGGATCCAGCCAGTGGAATAACTTCATTTCTGAGTGACAAGAGAATAGTAGGGCAGTGAATCTGGGATTTTTCAAAAACACTGATTTGTTCTTTTAAATATCTGTTTCATCAGGGATATCAATGACTGATAATGAGATTGTCTAAAGATGAAATGCTTAAGAATGATCCAGCTGTGCAAATCACCATCTTTTTATCTTTATGGTGTCTGTGTTTTGCTTCAGATATACTATAAGTACCGCCCCCCCCCCCCAAAAGAGTGCCTATATCTCAGTCTTAGAGGCCTTGGTGCCTGGTGCCACTCTGGATCTTCCTATGGGACACAACAGTTCAAAGTATGTTTTCTTCCTAGTTCATGGAAATGCACTTTTAATTTTACGTTTTACTGAAATGTAACATGCAACAAAATAAATAACTCTTAAGTGTGGAACTCTGGGGTTGTGCATGTAGGACTGTGTAAGGACTGTCTAGTGATGGTATTCTCAACACACCACATTGCTCCCTAATGCTGCTCCCAATCCTATTAGTCAGAGAAGAGCAGTCACATTTGTATCTCTCTGTATGTCTATTTACTAAGGTCTGCTGTAGCTTACAATCCACTGCAGTGGGGGTATTTGCACCCTGGACATTGGAAACTGCCGTCAGAGCTTTTAGTTTGAATAGTTATAGAAACATGTATCAGTTCACTGACTCACTTAGCGTTTTCTTAACGATAACCAGTTTTCTGACTCCTGTGTCCGCAGATCAATTTTCCCGCTCTTAAACTTCCTCTGAGTAGAATAAGCTTACTTCCTTATTCAAATACTTCCACAATGGGAGTTAGGGCTTTAAAATAGGGAATTTAGGGAGACATAACTCATTCTGAGTCAACTACTTACATAGATGGTGGGGAAAGTATACCCAGTCACATGGAAACGAGAGGTAAACCAGAGACTAGCAGCAGGAAGACATTGCAAAGGATGGAGAAAACGCCAAGATCCAGGTTGTGTGATAGAAGAAGGAACCAAGAGGAACCATAGAGGAAGGGTTTGACTAGCAGGATTAAGATCCCCGGAAGTCACACAGCATCATAACCTTGCTTCTGGTTTCACCAACCCCATTCTTTTGCCATCCCCCCACCACCCTCACTAGCAGAATTCACCGGAAACCAGAGGAGAGAGCTGGGAGGACAGCCCCCACTGATGCAATGCACTGCTGAGCCTGGGGAAACCTGACTGAGGGCAGAAACGGACACCATCATCTTAACAAAGTCCGACTTTGAGAAAAGGCACACAGGTGCTTAACTTTCGGAGAAAAGAGCACAAACATGATAAAAAATAATAATGCAGACATTTTAGAATCTGTATGAGAAACGGTGCAGTTTCTCCCATTTTTTTCCCCTTCTTGGCTAAAGTTGATGGTATTTCAAGGACAGAGAAGACCTGAGAGCAATTGTTTTTAATTGGGGCCATTTTCCCCTGAGGGGATATTTGTCAATGTCTGGAGACAGTTTTGGATATCGGCACTGTGAGTGGAGGAGGGTGTTACTGGCATCTGGTGAGCGGAGGATAGGAATTCTGTCACAGTCTACAGTGCACGCGAGCTTGTCCAACAGCTCAAACTACCCAGTCCAAAATGTCAGTCGTGCTGTGCAGGGTGGAGAGAGCCTGATTAGCCAGCCAGCCATCTGTGAACAATAGCAACAGCAGCCTCACCTGGAGACAGACGCCTCATGCATGCATTAAAAGAAACCAGATCCAGGCAAGAGCTTTGACAAGTTGTTAGCTTTGTGACCTTCACAAGTCACTTGAATTTCCTCTTCTTTAAGTGACAACTTTTGTCAGGAAGACATTAAAATTTCCAGACATTGCTCTGCTGAAATGTGTCCAGGCTTCTGCTTTGGCTGTTTTAAAATATTTATTTTCTTTTGATAATTTGCTTGCTTTTAAATTTTTTTTTTTTTTTTTGCCTCTGGATGTGATTATAAAGGACGTTTTTCTTCCCTGAATGATGTTAATTTCTGATTTCAAAATAAATTCATTTTTTTACTTCTTGGCTCCAATATCAAACCAGAATATTATAAAACATATGGAATTTTATTAATTTCTTAAGAATCCTAGGAAGAACAAAATGAAAAGAATTTACCCCCACTAAACTGTTAATTCAATGATTATGGAAATGTTTCTCCAATTCAGAGAAGTATAGGCATTATTTTTTATTATGTTTAAGATTATATGTGGCACTAATTTGGATACATGAAATTCAAGTAAACGCTTGGACATGTTTCTCAAATCTGCTCACTTCTCTGTTTCTCTTCACTACCATCCTATTTTCATGATCTCTCCTGAAGTGAAATCATTGTAATAATCACCTCTTAAAATAATTTATTTATTGTTTATTTATGTGTAGATGCCTGTTCATTTATATGTATGTGCCTGCCGGTGCCCATGGAAGATAAACATGGGCATTGGGTTCCCTGCGGCTGGAGTTCTGGGTAGTTTTGAGCTGCTTGATTTGAGTGTTGGAAACTGAACTCTGGTCCTCTACAAGCACATCAAACACTCTTAACTACTGAGCCATCTCTCCAGCCTCATGGCAATAATCTCTCCATAGGCTTTGCCACACTTATTTTACTTCCTTCAAATCCATTGCCTTTGGTGGCACTGGAGCCATCTGCCTGGAATACAAATGTTACTATTTACTAATACAAATGTTACTATTGTTACTAAAGTCATATTCCACACTCGAGTTCTGAGATATGTTTATGGTCTCCTAGAGCTTACAAAGCTCTTCTTCAGAGCCATGTCTGTTTTTCCTGCTCCTCTCTAGGCTCTTTTCCATGGACACCCCCCCAGCCTTCTCATCTTCACCTGGTCCCCACACTGTTAATGACCATCATATCGTTTAGCCAGGATCCTTTAGGTCTAGCTGGAGTACATTAGCAGCTCTGTCAGTATACACAGTTATTATTATTACCTGGTCCATTTGAAAGAAGATAGCCATGCTGTCCTTAAAGACAGTTCATTGAAGATCAGTGTTTACTTACAACCATATATATATATATATATATATATATATATATATATATATATTACACATATATAGCTAGTATTATATTATAAGTCTTATATATTACATATCCTCTATATTACTTATTATATATAACTAATATATATTATGCATATAAAATATTCTTTGAAAGAACTCAAACTCATTCAAGTCTCACAACAATTCTCTTACTAAAGCCATTCTTAGTGTTCGGAGGGGGAAACTGAAATACAAGGAAGTTAAGCAAGTCATTCAATGTTATATTATTAAGGTTCCCTGGCCCATGTTACATTATTAAGTCGCAATACATATCCTGGAAAAAGAGATGTTTTGATTAAAATTTGAGTTTTTGATTCTTTCCAGAGAAGCCAAATTGCTGGGGATTTTGTGTGAACATCTGGTCACGTTGACAGAGTGCCATAAATGCAATGGAATGTCTCTCCCTCTCCTCAACCTTCAACTACATGTATGTCCCATCATGACATTTACCATACACTTGTTTCTGAGTCCACATCTTTTATCTGAGGAGGACCAATCTGAAAAAAGAAATCCATTCTTTCTTACCCATATGCTCTACTCATATGTAGCTTGGCAAATAGTAGATGTTTGCCCAAATAATATCTTCTGAACGAATAAGAAGATATAGATTTTACATTCTAAAAGACATTAAAATGACCACACCCATGAATAACAGTTAACAAGGTATGTCCCTCACAATCAATTAATTTGACTCCAAAAAGAAGATGAGAATATAGTGTTATTTTCCACGAGAGGAGTTTGTTTAGTTACCATTTACAACTCCTTCTTCTGTTACAATGAATGGCGACTACAAGCTGCAGAATCTATGAGCAGATGCCTTAAGTTTCCAACCGTGGCTTCATCATCCAGCAGCTGAGTGTTGCTGGACGTGCTCATGTCTCTGTGACTCATCCTAGAACTGAGAATGAAGAGAAATCTCTACAGAGCTGCTGTGATATCAACTAAGATAACACATGCAAATTGTTCAGCACATACAATATGGTCAGCACTAAATAAGTGTCAGTGTCTACAACATCATGATTATATAAAGTATTACAGTTAAATTATTTCAAAGACATGTTTATCAAATTTTGGTTTTTATTATGAAGCCCCGTTAGCCTTCAAAGAAAGCTTGGAGTCATCAGTAAATAACTTCATCTTCAAAGCCATGTGATTTGAAATGGATTTTAGCAACAACTCCTCCAGAAAAGGATAAATCCTCTGGTCAGAATTTCGTTCCAAGGCTGCCCGTCTGATAGTGTGTGAGGTAGTAGAACCTAACAGACAGAACAGAGACAGGGGCCAGGAGCCGAACCTTAGCATGGGAAAGGCAGTAAGTTGTGATGCTTAACAGCCTGTGTGAGGACAAGCAGAAAGAGGGCAGGATGGGCTCTGCTGACAAGCAGAAACCTAAATACGTCACATGGGCTTAATGCAATCAGCACCAATTGTGGCAAAGCCAAGAGCAATAACCAGCTGAGCCGGGCATGGCACCACACCTGGCTCACTGGTCTCCAAGAGTCACTGTGACACTATTTCAAGCGATTCCAATAGAACAAGCTGTTCTCCGCAGAAATTGTGATTTTTGGAAAACAGGTTCAGGTGCTTGGCAAAACTGAAGATGAAAACTATTGGGAATGTTGTAAACAACCAAGAAAGTATTAATTAGTTCATAAACAAAAGGCATAATAATTGAAAGCTGAACTTTTTGGTTAAAAAAATAATCAACATTAATGCAGAACTGGGAGAGTAACACATACTAAGCCAAACAAGTACTCTGAAATAAAATAAGTGTGTATCTGAAGTCAAAATGTGTATAATGATGGATAATGAGCATTAGAATGTGGCCAGTACTTGCTGAGTTAAGGGTAAGAGGGTCTCATGGGCCTAAAAGCTGGCACTGTGCTCTGTAAATTGGGCCTTGGCTGGCTCTGTGTGATGCTAGCTAAATCTCCAGTTACCTCCCCCCCCCCCCCCGCCTGCCTTTTAAAAAAAATCTTAGATAATTATCCCTTAGTGGTTCAAAAATCTTCACTTCGGAAAGTACTTTCAAAAGAGCCAAAGATCTTACAAATCCTTAGATAGAAGAAATAAGTTTCCAAAAGAAAAAAAGTCAACTTTCTTTTCTGGAACACATTCAGCCATAAAAATAAATTTAAAAATATCTTGGAAACAGCATCTATTAAGGGAACCATAAACCAGAACTTTTATTTCCCTTACCACCTAGCTTACTTTCACACGTAATTATCTTTATGGTCAAATGGTAGTCATTTTGCTGGTTAAAGATGAGGAAATGTTATATCTAATAGGGGGAAGAAGAAACAAAAAGAAATTATGTATGGTTAAGAGACTACTAAGTCAGCAAAGGAAAATGGCTGTTCACATTTTTCTTCCCTCACATTCAGGAATTATATTTAAATGTTGTATTGCTTGTTGTCGTGGATTAAAATATTGGTGAGACAATTAAAATTCCTTGTACAGCCAGGAGTAGTGGCTTAATCCCAGCCCTCCGGAGTCAGTGAGTTCAAGGCCAGCCTGGTCTACAAAGTGATTTCCAGGGGGTGAAGAAATGGCTCAGCAGCTAAGAGCACTGGCGGTTCTTCCAGAGGTCCTGAGTTCAATTCCCAGCAATCGCATGGTGGCTCACAACCATCTATAGTGGGATCTGATACCCTCTTCTGGCATAAAGGTGTGCATACAGATAGAGCGCTCATACACAAAATAAATAAATAAATCTTTAAACAAACAAAGTGATTTCCAGGACAGTCAGAGCTGTTACACAGAGAAATCCTATTGCGAAAAACAAAAACAAACAAAACGAAAAACTCCTTGTACAACTTATTTAATCATCATAAGAAGTGAAATGCCCAGGAGAGAGGATGGGGACAAGAGGAGACATTTCTATAGTAGATTCTAGCTCTTGGTCATTCTCAACCCTAGGTACTCTACAAGAAGTGTCTCAGTACCAATGAATGGGTCCTCCTGTCCTTTGAGATTTTGAAGTAACTCATGGTGGGAGTGTGAGGCTGAGTTGAGAACAGCTCACTTCAGGGAACCCATAGAAATTGTTAAAAGGTTTCTGCTCTTCACATATTTGCTCCCTTTTGTGGTTAAATTCCATACAGTCTTTCAGGGTCATATTTGTGAAGTACCCAAATTCCACCTACGATAGCCCAGTTAACTTGAAACACACCCCTTCATTCTTACATATTTCCTTACTCTTGAACCTGTGTAAAAACCTCACAGATGCCATGGCTTCCTCCTTGTGCTAACTTCAGAGTGGAATTCGGAGCCGCTGATGGAATGTTTCTTTGCTACACAGGCTCTAACAATAAAAGCTATAATTTTCCAGCACCACACCGCAGTCTTGCGCTGTTCTTCCTGTCATTGTTCTGTCTGATTCAGAACGATCTTCTGTCTCCGACTTGAACCTTTGCCTCAGATGCGCTCATGGAAGAAAATACAGCAGCCTACTTCATAAAGCCTCCAATATCTCTCTTAGGATGGTAAAGTGGTCCTCATCTCTCCTGAGGTTTACATTGTGTCCCTTCACTGTCCATTCCCTGTACCTCAGTCCTTTCTCCATCATATCATTTGAAGCTCACCAAATCAAAGATGATTCGTATAAAGCCACCTGCTATGGTTTGGGTAACTGTTCCATCCTGGCTCATATGTGAAAGACTTGGTCTCAAGCCTGTGGGAGGTAGCAGAACTTTTAAGAATTGGGGCCTCATGGGAGGTCTTCTGGTCTTTAGGGACACACTGTCAAAGGGAACTGTAAGATCCCAATGTCTTTCTTTCTCTCTCATTCCTCACCACAAAGTAATCAGGCCGCAGCTGTCACACAATTCTACCATGATGACCTATCTGGCCAAAAGCCCTGAAGCCAGACCATGGGCCCAACCTTCAAAATTCTGAGCAAACATAAATCTTTGCACTTTTGTAAGTAGGTTATTTTAAGTATTCTGTTACAGTACTGTAGATGTAACCAACTATCTTATTAAATAAGAAACACAGAACCAATGTAAAGAAGAAAGCCAAGAAGAGATCAGAGCTAAGAGCCTTACTGCCTGCTGCAGCTAGCCTCTTCAGCCAAGAGACCTCTCCGAAAGAGACGTACTTCCTGTCTGTTTGTCTTTATATAGACTTTCTGTTCTGCCTTCTCATTGGTTGTAAACCCAAACAAATGACTGCCTCGTCACTGCCTGTATGTACAGCCCTCCAGGTCTTCTATGGTATTGAGATTAAAGGCGTGTGTCTCCAATGTTGGCTGTATCCTTGAACACACAGAGATCTACCTAGCTCTGCCTACCAAGTGCTGGGATTAAAGGCATGCGCCACGAACGTCCAGCTCTGCTATGGCTTGCTATTAGCTCTGACCCCCAGGCAACTTTATTTATTAACATACAAATAAAATCACAGTACAAATTTCAGTACAAATAAAATACCACCATACAGTACTACAAGGCTAACTGTAGTAGAATATTTTAAGGTGTGTTACTTTTCTTTATGTTGCATTTGTTTAACTCTGTGAAGCTGTGTTAATGTGCCTGTCTAAAACACCTGATGGCCTAATACAGAACTGAATGGCCAATAGCAATGCAGGAGAAAGGACAGGTGGGGCTGGCAGGCAGAGAGACTATATAGAAGGAGAAAATCTGGGAGAGGAGATCTAAGATCTAGGAGCCAGAGAAGGAGGAGGACTCCAGGGCCCCCAGAAAAGAGCAAAAACCTCCAACAACACTAGCCACTACTATCACTATAGGTTTGCTTCCATGAAACAGTTTCTTGTCTGTGGATAAAAATGGCCATAAATAGCATTTACTTATCAAAGTCAAATGTAGGATTTTTGGTAATGGTAGACATCTTCTTAGCAGCCAACAAAGGAGCCATGCCTGTACATTCAAGTCCATGCGAAATGAATCTGTTGTGGAATATTACTTTAACTATGTGATGGTGTGTTACATTTGTTTATGTTGCCTGTGTTAACAATGTAAAGATGTGTTACATTTGTTTATGCTGCATTTGTTTATTTATGTAAAGATGTGTTGAATTTGTTTCACCTTACCTGCCTCAGGTACCTGGTTGGTCTAACAAAGAGCTGGATGGACAATAGCTAGGCAGAGAAAGGATAGGCAGGGCTGGCAGGCAGAGAGAATAGAGAGGAGGAGAAATCTAGGCTCTAGAGAGAAGGAGGGAGAAAGGGACATGCCTGGGGCCAGAAGCCCGGCAGCCATCAGCCAGCCAGACATGAGAAGCAGTGAAGGTAAGATACACAGAAGGAAAGAAAGGTAAAAAGCCTCTATGGTGATATTTTATTTGTGCTGAAATGTGATTTTATTTGTACGTTAATAAATAAAGTTACCCGGGGGTCAGAGCTAATAGCAAGCCATAGCAGAAGTCTGGCAGTGGTAGCACACGCCCTTAATCCCAATCACAGGACAGGCAGATCTCTGTGTGTTCAAGGACATCACCAGCATGGAGACACATGCCTTTTTTTTTTTTTTTTTTTTGGTTTTTCGAGACAGGGTTTCTCTGTGTAGCTTTGCGCCTTTCCTGGGACTCGCTTGGTAGCCCAGGCTGGCCTCGAACTCACAGAGATCCGCCTGGCTCTGCCTCCCGAGTGCTGGGATTAAAGGCGTGCGCCACCACCGCCCGGCCACATGCCTTTAATCTCAATGCCAACCATAGAAGACCTGGAGGTCTGTATAGACAGGCAGTGATGAGGAGGTCATGTGGTTGGGTTTACAACCAATGAGAAGGCAGAACAGAAAGTCAATAAAATGACAGATACACAGGAAGTAGGTCTCTTTCTGGGGGAAGGACAGCAGTGGCAGTAAAGGGTAAGAAGGCGGTTTTTAGTCTCAGCTCTCAGCTGCTGCTCTGATCTCTTGGGCTTTTAACTCTGCATTTGGCTCTGTGTTTCTTATATAATAAGACTGTTACATCTACAAGCCTCGAGGCAAAAACATAGTTGAAAAGAAACAGGTGAAGTTATGAGAGCCAGTGGGACAAGCATAAGATAAGCCCGAGCATTCATAACTAATAAGAAGTCTCCATGTCATGACTTGGGAGCGGGTTGGTCGCTCAAAAGAAGTCCTGGAACATGAGTCTAGATCTGTGCCTTTCTTTTGCTGACAAATTCTGTTTATTTCTCAAATATTCAAAACATATCTGCCAGATCTTGCCATGAAGCAAATAATCCAAGAGATGGGATGGGCTCTGCTGGAAGCCTAATTCCAGACAGGTCCCATAACCTGGGACGGACGTGTCAAGTTGACGCAGCAAAGAAATTATGACCACCTGTTTCAAACAAGTGGCCCTGGACAGCCTGGGCTGATTTTGTTTATACAGTTTCAATAGTTGGCCTGAACAGTTTTACAATCAAATTTGTGTGTTTCCTTAAGTTTCTAATAATAGTTACAATAATTGCCAATTTGTTCCCTTACCTCATTCCCCTTCTGTGCCCAACTTTCTCACGGCTAACCATTACCTGCTTGATCCATAGCTCCCCTTCCGTCCCCCAACTTTCCCACCATTACCTACGTGACTCATAGCTCTAATGTTAGAAGCATAAGCAGTGTTGCAAGCCACAAAAGGAAGTTTGCTAACCAGGCACACCTACAGGTAGAACAGTGTGCCCAGTTGGCAGCATTTGTGGTTACAATGTCATGCAAAGGGAAAGAGAGTTCTGCCCCTAATGGTTAATGTTTACCTCTAGTCAAATCTAAGTTCTCACAATTAACTCACCCGCCGAGGCTGGGCCAGTTCATTCTTCATTCTGTATTACTCCATCTCTTCTAGGTGTTTCCATTGATCCTATAGACAACATAACTTGGAAACTTACTCTTAATAGTTGGCATGGCTCGTCCCTTGTTCTCACGTTTCCTTCCTCTCGATTTCCTACAGTATTGGCACAGCTATTAGAAATGAGGGCATTGTGGGTTTCTATGGTTCTGCTTCTTTCCCTGTTCCTAGACTGTTTCCATTAACTCCTGACATCAACTATTAGCATTTCTCCTAGACTCTTGTGGTTGAAATCATTCTCTCCAAATATGCAAACTTATAATATTGTCATGAACTACTACTGTGACTCTTTGAGGCTAGTCACAAGGTGTGTTGGAAAGGCAACATCCTGTCCTTAAAAAGCCCGAATTTATGGTCACACTTGAAACATCAAAGGCTTGAGAATTACCCATGGGAAAGTTGGGGGACGGAAGGGAAGCTATGGATCAAGTAGGTAATTCAAATGGCTGCATTGGGTCCTCTGTATATTTTTAATACCATCCCCTCTGGTTCACCCAGAGGAGAGTTGCCAGGGGGAAGTTTTCCCTATATAAAAGCCACTTCATAGCTCTAAGAAAGTGAAACTAGAGGCAGCCAGCACTATGGTTTGTATAAGGAAAGTAAGTAGCACATATGCTCTTGGGGTCATGCCCAGAATTAGCAGCGAACTATCCATTGGGCTTGCCAAAGTGGGTGAGATTCTCCAGAGCCTTGCCACAAGGAAAATTTGTTCATGCTATTCTCAGGCCTTGTCTTCCAAAGTCACATGGCTCCTGGCACGTCTCCATGTGGGAAAATGAGAAACTAAACCTAGCAGGCATCTTCTTGTCTGATGATCATATGGATGCTACCATCCCTCGGGGTGGGAGGGCAGTGGTGGATGAGACTGTATGCTGAGAGCCTTAGAGATCTAAACTGAAAGTTCCAGGGGAGAAAAGTTCCTGGTGTAGGGAGGAAACACTTTGTTTTAATAGTACTCATCAGAAGAAATATTTCTTTTTTTTCAGGGACTTAAAGTTCTTGTCATATAGGTCCTTCACTTGCTTGGTTAGTGTTACCCCAAGGTATTTTATGTCATTTGTGGCTATTGTAAAGGGTGATGTATCTCTGATTTCCTTCTTGGCTTCTTTGTCCATTGTATATAGGAGGGCTACTGTTTTTTTTGAGTTGATCTTGTATCCTGCTATGTTGCTGAAGGTATTTATAAGCTTTATCAGTTCCTTGGTGGAATCTTTGGGGTCACTCAAATATACTATCCTGTCATCTGCAAATAGGGAAAGCTTGACTTCTTCCTTTCCAATTTGTATCCCCTTAATCTCCTTATGTTGTCTTATTGCTCTGGCTAGAACTTCAAGTACTATATTGAATAAGTATGGGGAGAGCAGACAGCCTTGCCTCATTCCTGATTTTAGTGGAATTGCTTTGAGTTTCTCTCCATTTAATTTGATGTTGTCTACAGATTCAGTGCAACCCCCATCAAAATACCAACATAATTCTTCACAGACCTAGAAAGAATAATACTCAACTTCATATGGAAAAATAAAAAAACCCAGGATAGCCAAAAGAATCCTGTACAATAAAACAACCTCTGGAGGTATCACGATCCCTGACTTTAAGCTCTACTATAGAGCTACAGTAATAAAAACAGCTTGGTATTGGCATAAAACCTGACATGTGGACCAACAGAATCGAATTGAAGACCCTGATATTAACCTGCACACCTACAAACATATAATTTTTGACAAAGAAGCCAAAAGTGTATAATGGAAAAAAGAAAGCATCTTCAACAAATGGTGCTGGCATAATTGGATATCAACGTGTAGAAGGCTGCAAATAGATCCATATCTGTGACGTGCACAAAACTTAAATCCAAGTGGATCAAGGACCTCAACATAAATCCAGCTACTCTGAACCTACTAGAAGAGAAAGTAGGAAGTAGTCTTGAATGCATTGGCATAGGAGATCACTTCCTAAATATAACACCAGTAGCACAGACACTGAGAGAAACACTCAATCAATGGGACCTCTTGAAACTGAGAAGCTTTTGTAGAGCAAAGGATACGGTCAACAAGACAAAGTGACAGCCTACAGAATGGGAAAGGGTCTTCATCAACCCCACATCTGACAGAGGACTGATATCCAGAATATATAAGGAACTCAAGAAATTAGACATCAAAATGAACAACAGTCCAATGAAGAAATGGGCTATAGAACTAAACAGAGAATTCTCAGCAGAGGAAACTCAAATGGCTGAAAGACATTTAAGGAATTGCTCAACATCCCTAATCATCAGGGAAATGCAAATCAAAACAACTCTGAGATACCACCTTACGCCTGTCAGAATGGCTAAGATCAAAAACACTGAAGACACCTTATGCTGGAGAGTATGTGGAACTAGGGGAACTCTCCTCCACTGCTGGTAGGAATGCAAGCTTGTACAACTACTTTGGAAATCAATATGGTGCTTTCTTAGAAAATTGGGAATCAATCTCCCCCAAGATCCAGCTATACCACTCTTGGGCATATACCAAGAAATGCTCAATCATATCACAAGAGCACTTGCTCAGCTATGTTCATATCAGCATTGTTTGTAATAGCCAAAACCTGGAAACAACCTAGATGCCCTTCAACTGAAGAATGGATAAATAAATTGTGGCACATATACACAATGGAATACTACTCAGCAGAGAAAAACAATGACATCATGAGGTTTGCAGGCAAATGGATGGATCTAGAAAAAATCATCCTGAGCGAGGTAACCCAGACTCAGAAAGACAAATATGGTATGTACTCACTCATAGGAGGATACTAGATATGGAACAAGGATGACTGGACTGCTACTCACATCACCAGGGAGGCTACCTGGAAAATAGGACCCCAAGAAAGACATGGGGATTGCCCAATGATGGAGAAATGGCTGAGATCTACATGAAAAACCTGGACATGATTGGGAGTAATGAAGGGCGAGGGTCCAGGGAAAGAGAGCCTGTGGGAGCGGGAGATCCCAGCTGGATCAAGAACAGAGAGGGAGAACAAGGAATAGGAGACCATGGTAAATGAAGACCACATGAGAAAAGGAAGAAACAAAGTACTAGAGAGGCCCACAGAAATCCACAAAGATACCCCCACAATAGACTGCTGGTAATGGTCGAGAGACAGCCGGAACTGACCTACTCTGGTGATGGGATGGCCAAACACCCTAACAGTCGTGCCAGAAACCCCATCCAGTGACTGAGGGATCTGGACGCAGAGATCCACGGCTAGGCCCTGGGTGGAGCTCCGGGAGTCTAACTAGTGAGAAAGAGGAGGGTTTATATGAGCGAGAATTTTTTTTTTTTTTTTTTGGTTTTTCGAGACAGGGTTTCTCTGCGTAGATTTGTGCCTTTCCTGGAGCTCACTTGATAGCCTATATGAGCGAGAATTGTTGAAACCAAGGCTAGATAAAGCACAGGGACAAATAGCCAAATGAATGGAAACACATGAACTATGAACCAAAGGCTGAGGGGCCCCCAACTGAATCAGGCCCTCTGAATAGGTGAGACAGTTGTTTGGCTTGATCTGTTTGGGAGGCATCTAGGCAGTGGGACCGGGTCCTGTGCTCATTGCATGAGTTGGCTGTTTGAAACCTGGGGCTTATGCAGGGATGCTTGGCTCAGTCTGGGAGGAGGGGACTGGACCTGACTGGACTGAATCTACCAGGTCCATCTCATTCCTCAGGGGAGGCTTTGCCCTGGAGGAGGTGGGAATGGGGGATAGGCTGGGGGGAAGGGGAGGGGGTCAGGAGGGGGGAGAACAAGGGAATCCATGGCTGATATGTAGAACTGAATGGTATTGTAAAATAAAATAAGAAGAAAAAAAAGAAATATTTCTAAATTACTGCAGTTTTAATTTCTAATGGAAGTATAATATACATTAAGAAAATAATGACTTTGAAAATTGGCTTTTGAAACAGGATCCCCTATTATCCTAAAACTTGCCAAGTAAGCAATGCTGGCTAAAAACACTTTGAACTACATGGAAATGAAAACATGGCATACGGAAGTTGGTTAGATGCAGTTAAGTCAATGCTTTGAGGGAATCTTCTGTTACTCTTTTTAAAAGTTTAATTTTTCAGTGGAAAGACTTGCTTAAAGGAATGCTTCCATTGACAAATTAAACCTATTTTTAAGAGAATGGAAAGGGAAAATACCAATGGTAAAGAACATGCAGCTAAAAAAAAATTTCTAAGGGAAAAAAATCAAGAAAATAAGTTAACATTTAAAAAATATTTCATGTTTATACTTTAGTTTCATGTATATGTGGGTCTCTGTGTGGCTATGTGCATGTGAATGTAGGTGCTTGTGGAGGGTAGAGGCATCAGATTTCACTAGAGCTAGAGTTAAAGGTACTTGTGAGCTGCCAGACATGGGTGCTGGGTTTTGAATTCATGTCCACTGAAAGAGCAGTATATGTTCTTAGCTGCTGAAGTTGATTTTCTTTTTAGAAAGAACAACAAAGTTATAAGCTTGCAATCAAGACAAAAGAGGGACAAATTTCTAAGATTCTAATAGAAGGAATGAGAAGGAAGACAGAATTACTCATCCATTTGTTATTAAAAGAACAAATAAGAAGATATTATTGAACTTTGTGGGAAACATTTGACAATCCAGTTTAAAAGAAGAACAAATTCCTTTCAAATCACAGCTTCTCAAATTTACAAAAAGGAAATATAACTCCAACTATTAGAATTACTAAAAATAATTAGTTTAATGGATATAATATCAATAAAAATGGCTTCCTCTATATGCCAGTAACAAGTAAGTGAGAAATGGGCAAACCAACCTTTCCTGGCAGGGTCAAAGTAATCATATACCTGAAATTAAGTTAATGAAATATGTGAAAAAACTACAATGAAATTATGATGTTATTGAGATGAATTATGAGAATCCTACGTAAGCAGAGATACATGTTATGGATATATCCCTTGGTATATGTGTATATATATACATACATACATATATATATAGTCACTATTATGGTGTCCATTCATTTCAAATTGTTTTGTAGACTCCCAGCAAACCAATTAAAGCCTTGGTATATTTTGTAATGAAAACTAGTGAGTTAACTCTATAATTTTGATGAAATTTCCATGTCTACAAGAGCCAAAACAATGCTTTATGGTAAAAGAAGCTGTAAGCCTTTGACTCATAGATACTGAAACTTAGTGCAATAATAGCACGATTAAGACAGAGTGTCCTGGAATGAGAATAGACAAGCAGCCGCATGACACAGAATAGAGGCCAGAAACATACCCATTTATATGAAGTCACCTTGTTTACAGGGCTGTTCCCACCACAGTTCAGTGGGCGAACAGATGGTGTCGGGAGACAGAAACCGCAGTGTAAAGTGAACAGGGAATTTAATATAAATCACTGCACACAGAGTAGAATGTTATTAGGTGCTAAAAGAGGAAAAGAGAACTGTGGGGCGTAGCAAGTGCAGGAAGCAGTCACCACCCCTCTGGCTGAGAGATCAAAGCTGGGAAAGTGAGAGAACAGGCTTCTGGGCCAGCCTTGAGTTGGGGCTTGCTATTGCGGTCTTGGAAGTGGAGAAGGCTGGTGGTACAGGGTCCTAGGTCTCTAGGGAGAAAACTGATCAAATGCCACTCATGGAAATCATCAACCGTGGAAAACCCGGGGTGGGGGTAGAGTCAAACAAGTAATCAGGGGTAAGCAAGCCCGTTGTCTCCACCAATCTCTTTCTAGCTGCCCTCCCCCCCCCCTTTTTAGTGGAATCTAAGAGTAAGCTAGACAACACAGTAGAAAAATAGTTTGAAATTCCCAAGCACAGCAGCAGACAGTTGGGGGCTTGGGAGCTGAAAAGCATTAACTCAGTATGGGCATATACAACCTTTCCAATAAATGGCAAAACATTTTTCAAGTTGCTAAAAGTGAACTTGAACCACTACTTCAAATCACATATAAAAATTAATTCAAGATGGCCTAGAGATAAGAAATTAAACTTCTAAAAGACAATAGGAAATCTTTATCACCCAGGAATAAAGATTTCTTATACAGATAAAGAGCATTAGCATGCAAGAAGTAACTGGTTAACTATTGAAAGTGTGAAAAGGCAGGTGATAGACCAGGAAAAATATTTTAAATACATATAAAGGATGGAAGAAGAAAAGCAATTATAAACATGACAAAATAAGAGACTTTTAAAAGTTGCTGATTTATAGATAGTCTATGACATGGATGCTGTCAGTCTTTGATTCAATTGAACATAACTCAAAGGACTTACATTTGATGTATATAAAGAAGGCTTTCAAATCATTAAGAAGAGAAGAGCATAATTTAAAAATGGGAAACGTCTTAAAAATATAATTCACATGAAAACTATCAAAGTACCATAAAGACATGTTGTAACTGGATGTTTTCCTGTGTCCTGCCCAGTCCATAGCCACTCAGACACAAATAAACACACAGAGGCTTATATTATTTTTAAACTATATGGCCTAATGGCTCCTACATCTTAAATTAACCCATTTCTATAAATCTATACTTTGCCACATGGCTTGTGGTTTACCGGTACTTTGCATCTTGCTTCTCCTGGCAGCAGCTAGCAGCATCTCCCAGCTCTCCTTCCTCTCTCTCTAGTTGGAAGGTCCTGCCAAACCTTATTCTGCCTCACCAATAGGTATAATGTAATACAATAATCTACCTTAATATCCTATACCTATCCAACATGTACTCACAGGTTGAGGACCACTGCTCTAGAGCATTGAGTCAATAAGAAACCACCTTCTGGATGAAGCCATGTGTACTGTGTAAAGAGCTTCAATGTAAACACGTCTTAAGATTTGTTGTACTCACAGGACTGAATTAATTGTTACCTGAAAACTTTCTTCCAAAATTGTGCTATGCTTAAATATGACAAAAATAGACTCTAGAAGTCCTGGCCCAGCATCTGTACCCCAAATCGGGCTGATCAGAGTTTCATCCTTGTGTTTATCGAGGGTTACCATTTTCCATATTTCTTTATTTGTTTTAAGTATGTTATCTCAGTTCTTACAATAAAACATCTGTAATTTACACATAGAAGACTTCTTTCCAGCTATTAAAAAAGAAAGACAAAATGAATCCAGAAAGTATTAGCATAGAGCTTTGGTACTTAACGAGTACTTTGAACTATTTAATAAATGGTTATAGAATGTTATTCTATACTCCACAAAGAAATTGTTCCTGAAATAGATATGATGAGCATTAAAAAGATGTTTGCCCTGAGCCTTCTATTCATTCATTTGCCAACCAATTCTTTCAGTCAATAAGTGAATATATTTTCAAATACCAAACACTGAAATAAATATGTGAGTTAAAAAAGTAAATTAAGCACAATCTGTGTATTTTGTGCTAATAATGAAAACAAAAAATATGAATAGCCATTTGCAAAAAGTAAATAACCCAGAATTATAACCTATAGTGAAATACAGAAAATATTCATAGACTAGTTATCCCATTCTGAGAAGCGATATGTTCAGTATGAGCAAGGGAGAGGGCAGAAAAAATGTTTTAGGATTTGAATGACCTTAAATTATCCTGATCATTTAGATAATATCAGAGCCAGCTAAAATATTTTCCAATTTTATTTATTCATTTATTTATTTATTTATTTATTTATTTATTTATTTATTTATTTATTTATTTTTCATGGGGTGGTGTTGCCATGGCTAGCATGTGGAGGTAGAGGACAGTTTGTAGGAGTTTGTTCTTTTCTTCTACCATGTAGATCCTGGGGATGGAACTCAGGTCATCAAACTTGGTGGTAAGCACCTTTATCCAACGGGTCGTCATGGCAACCCCCAGAGCTAATTTATTTGCTTGTTTATTTGCCTGTTTGTTTTTGTTTATTTATTGTGTGTGTGTGTATGTTTATATGGATACGTGTAAGTGTGCAGAGAACAAAGCTAAAGTCTGTGAGGTTTCAGAAGGAAATGAAGTCTTTTGAGAGTTTGACTACAGGCCATTCATGGTGTATTCTGGAAAGAATTTGTGTGTTCTTATTCCCTGAGATTCTGTGTATGGCTATTTTCAGATGGGACAGATTAATTGACTTGGTAGATAAACTTTCAAGGCTGCACTTTCCAACAGTGGCATGTGTATTACTGGCTGCTTTTAGATAAATTTATAGTGAGAACTGGAAGCAAACACAGTATGGAAAGAATTGGAAAACTTGCAATTAGACCAGAAAATAAGCACTTTTGAAAATTTTGCCAAAGAGATTGATGACATTAAAAGAAGCAATTATTTTGCTCTTGGACAATAATAAAGAAGTCTTGAAGCCACTGCATAAGTCAGCAAGGCCCTGCCCATCACAGCCTCAAAGAGTTTTGTTAACAGTCTCAAGGTGCACTCTCCAGACAATGCTACCCAGGAAACTCTCTCAGAACCCATTTTCCCATGTTCGATCACCAAAAAACACACAGAGGGCTGCATCTGTGGTGTCAGAGGGCCCGCCATTTGCTCAGGATGATGGAACCTTCCCTAGCCATTTTCCATGTGATGCTGGTTTTGCAAGTATATAACATTTAAGAGTTATAAACCTGTGGAAGCTTCCTCAAAAGATTTGAGAGGATATCCTGGGAGGTCATACATGTGAGGCCGGGCTGGAGTCTCTGCCAGCAGCCTCTGAGATAGCTATGCATGAATGACATGAAAACAGTGATATTTTACCATTGGTACAAGCTGAGTTTCACATTTAGAAGGAACCAAACCTTGAAATCTTTATGAGGAAGTTAGTATTGAATGGGCAATTTTATAGTTTGATGGTGTATAATTTTGCTCATTGTTACTCACCTTAGATTGAGTTTTCAACCTTGGATGAAGCAGTTTCAGTCCGTGCAAGTCTCCTAAAATAGGCATTGAAATTTTTGTAATCTAAATTTTATTTTTATTTGTTGAAAATTTTGACAAACCAATAGGATACAGGAAAGCTTTCAAACTTTTTGTGTATGTGTATGGGGTGGGGTGGGGTGGGGTGGTTTGTTTGTTTGGTTTTGGCTTTTCAAGACAGGGTTCCTCTGTGTAGCTCTGACTGTCCTGGACCTCATTCTGTAGACCAGGCTGACCTCGAACTCATAGAGATCTGCCTGCCTCTGCCTCCTGAGTGCTGGGAATAAAGGCATGTGCCACAATTGCCCAGTGAGCTTTAAGTTTTAGAGATGGTAGCAAATTCTATTGTCAACAAACAGTGCATACTAAAATATATTGAAGTTTGTCTCTATGAAATCAAAGAACAAAAGAAGTTAAGGGGTGACAGCGCAGATGTATAGAATGTATAATTTTGAAATTCTACAATATGTTTTAGAAATTCTCAACCTGAAGTGAAGATGATTTTTATTGGATTCCTATTCTTACTTGGGAAAAATTATATTTGGTGCTAGAATAGAGTGAAATTTCTAGCAATTTTTGTAGTATTAAAAATTTGGTGAAACTTGCAAAAGAATAGACAACTTTAGATATGAATTTTTTTCATGAAAAGTAATTACTGAAGGAAGTTGCTCTGCACAGAGGCATAAAGATCTGACTGTGAAAATATCTGAGTTGTTGTCTTTATGTATTTCAGCAGAAATGGATAGTTTATCATGTTTAGAAAGTACATCTTTGGGTTTCTCAATACAGTCTTAACGAAATATAATTTATGTCAACAAATCAGCAGAACATGGCATCGATTTCAAATTTGTTAACACTGCAAGTCAACTTTAAAGAACATTCTGAAAAGTAGACTTCAAAAGTAAGAGCTGGGGCCGGGGAAAATGGCTTAGTTAATACATTGCTGTGCAAGGGTGAGGACCTGAGTTCAATACCCAGCTCTGACTTGCCAGCCAGGCGTGACAGCATAGGTTGGCTAATTCAGCACTGGGGAGGCAGAGATAGGAGGATCCTTTGGGTTTTCAGCTCAGCCAGTCTAACCAAATCTATGAGCTTTAAAGAAGACAAACATTGACCTCCTGACTGTATAAACATATACATATAGGCATGTACAGGTACACACACACACACACACACACACACACACACATTCACTGATTAAAGTAAAAGTAGTATAACATTGAAAATTAAATTCCTAAAGGAAACATTACTGATGACACTGTTAGCTACAGACATCACTAGGAGGTACATCAAAATACATGAATATGTACAAAGAGAACTATTGTGTCGGTTTCTTTAATGTTTATGTCTTGAAATGCTTTCATTATTTTATTCAAATGTTTTTTTAAAGTCTCCATTAACCCATTTATTCATATCCTCCTTAAGTGCCTTGAACATATTCATAATTGCAGTGTTGAACTCTTTGCCTTTTGTTGAAGTCAAATTGCTTGGGGCCTGTGGCAAGAGGGTTTCTGGCTTCTGGTGGAGGTGTTTTGTTTTGGATGTTCATGCTTGTGGTTTTGTACTGGGATCTAGGCATCTGGAATTAAGATATTTGAAATGTTTCATGGTGTCAATATCTAGTCTCTTGTTTTTGTTTTTTTTTGTTGTTGTTGTTGGGGGAGTGTCTATTCTTTTACTTGCTGTTGCCTACTCTGTATTTTAGACAAGTGTGGCAATTTTTTTTTGAGATACACAGTGTGTAAAATCTATCCATCTAGATATATAGCAGAAAAGCTTTTTGCTTCCATTTAGGATTAAGGAAGAGGAACCTTGAGGGCCAATGACAGGGCTCAACAGGTAAAGGTGCTTGCTGTCAAGCGTGGTGACCTGGGTTTAGTCCCCCGGATCCACATGATAGAAAAAGAGAGCTGACACCTGTAAGTTGTCTTCTGACATGTCTTTTGATGTGACTGCAGTGGCATGCAGGGACACACATACACACACACACAAACTCACACACACACACACACACACACACACACACACACACACACACACTCATACAAATATAAATAAAAGCATAAAACCTTCCCTGGAGATTTTGGAATTTGCCTTCAGAAAGGAATGCTGTCATGTGAAACTTACATCATCAGAATCACCTGAAAAAAAAAAAAAAAAGCCGGGCGGTGGTGGCGCACGCCTTTAATCCCAGCACTCGGGAGGCAGAGCCAGGCGGATCTCTGTGAGTTCGAGGCCAGCCTGGGCTACCAAGTGAGTTCCAGGAAAGGCTCAAAGCTACACAGAGAAACCCTGTCTCGGAAAACCAAAAAAAAAAAAAAAATCTTACGTTAATGTGAGAATTTGTTCCTGGCTAGTACTACTCATGGAGAACACCCATGACTGAAATATATAGAGATGTTCACAGAAGAAAAAAAAATGCCATACCCCTGCTACGAGTGAAATCAGAAGTGTAAAACAAAGGTTGAGCAACAATCCTCAGAAAACTGGAAAAAAAAAACCCAAGGACAATAAGTGAAAAAGAATAAAAAAAAATTTCATTGAGAAGTTAAAATATGCTGTGCGATGGTGGCGCATGCCTTTGATCCCAGCACTCAGGAGGCAGAGGCAGGCAGATCTCTGTAAGTTCGAGGCCAGCCTGGTCTACAGAGCGAGATCCAGGGCAGGCACCAAAACAACACAGAGAAACCCTGTCTCAAAAAACCAAAAAAAAAAAAAAAAGTTAAAAGACATAATACATATACTCTTATGCTGTGGGATGTTCTGTATGTCCTGTGGGAGCCCATTCTCGGGTTCCTCGTGGCTTTACCCAGCAGGTCCGCATAGACGATGATTAGGACCACGGGCCTGAGTGCAGATGTCTGAGATGGTCTGCACTTGGCTGGTCTTTATGTCAAGTTGCTCTGATTGGTCAATAAATAAAACACTGATTGGCCCATGGCTAAGCAGGAAGTATAGGCGGGACTAACAGAGAGGAGAAATAAAAGAACAGGAAGGCAGAAGGAGTCACTGCCAGCCGCCACTCTGACAAGAAGCATGAAAAGATGCCAGTAAGCCACGAGCCATGTGGCAAGGTGTAAATTTGTGGAAAAGGAATAATTTAAGCTATAAGAACAGTTAGTAAGAAGCCTGCCACGGCCATACAGTTTGTAAGCAATATAAGTCTCTGTGTTTACTTTTTTGGTTCTGAGCGGTTGTGGGACTGGTGGGTGACAAAGATTTATCATGACTGTGGGCAAGGCAGGAAAACCCTAGCTACACTCTTATGTCATAAATATGAATGACATGACACACACATGTAATATTTGTCTCTCTATATAAAATATGACAAATATAAACATATAAATATATATACACAAATATATACATATAAAATATGACAAATACATCCTGTGGTGGTTTGAAAGAAAATAGCCCCCAAAAGGAGTAGCACTATTAGGAGTTGTGGCTGTGTTGGAGTTGGTGTGATGTTATTGGAGGAAGTGTGTCATTGTGGGGGCGGGCTTTGATGTCTTTTTCTCAAGCTTCACTCAGTGTGACGGTCACTTGATTTCCTGTTGCCTTCAAGATGCAGAACTCTCAGCTCTAGCACCCTGTCCACCTGCACCTACACACCTCCATGCTCCCTGCCATGACAATAATTGACCCAACCTCTGACACTGTAAGTGAGCACCCTCAATTAAATGTTTTCTTTAAAAGAGTTGCTGTGGTCATGATGTCTCTTCACAGCTATAGTAAACCCTAACTAAGACACATCCCTACAAAATACTGATGACACACCATTAGAAAAAGACACCACTAGGAAGAATATATGACTATGAACAAAGTGATTCTTATGTTTTTTAAAAATATTCACTGTAAAAACCTGAGTTAAGTGATGTAAACCTGACATAGACAACTGGTATACAAGGAAGTTGATCTTATAAAGTTAAGACTATAACTGTTGCTAACTTAATAGGAAGAAGGGAGATATTGGGAAACATTGATCAATGACTTCCAAGCTGTAGTTAAAGGTAGGACATTCTGGTATGCTATTGTAGATTATAGGGGACACATTCTCAAACCTGAAATTCAGCAAATCTGAAACCTTGGCTCTTACAATCTTTCCACCCCAACTCAAGGTCCCCGGAACCTTAGATGCGGGAGTTGTCAGTAAGGGTTTTTTAAATACATGAATGGAATATAGATACCAGAAAGGCCATCTCACTGGAAAATAAGGGCAGAGGTTGGGGCAGGAAACTTTGGTTTGCTGTAGTGTCCTGTGGCTTTTATTGTTTCCTTTGGTTAACACTCATCAAAGTATTCTTCAGTTGTAGGTGGAGTTTTTCATCCTGTCAGCCTGCTCCCAAATAACCACATAGAGACTTAATATTAATTATAAATGTTTGGCTGGTAGCTTAGTCTTGTTTTTAGTGAGCATTTGTAATGCAAATTTACCCATTTCTCTTCATCTATGTGCTGCCCTGAGGTTCATTTACCTCATGTATATACTTCCTATCCTGCTCACTCTGTATCTCATGGTGTCACCAGAGATTCTGCCCTTCTTCTCCCCAGCATTCTTTCCACTCCAGAAATCCTGCCTAGCCATTGGCCAGTCAGCTCTTTATTAACCAATGAGAGTGATACATATTTACAGTGAACAACAGGATTACTCTACAGCATTTAGCCACTCTGGAATTGTAGCATTTAGCTTTTCCTCCCTTGGCAATTTGTCCTCCTGATTTATATTAATCTTGTGATTTCTGACCATATTTCTTTCTTATGCCTTCTCTTTATTGCCCTAAAAAAAGATAAAACTTAAAAGCCCTATAATACTAAGGAATCCTTCCCTTTTTTTCCAGTGTATTTTATAATTTCTTTCTAAACTTTAGAGTTACAAAATTATCCCTATATATGAAAAAATCCTATATAAGGCTATGTACCTAATTTATCTATCTAGTTGTAGATGGGAGGCATGCAAATAGAAAGGTGACTATGAGTTGAGAAGGCGAAGCCTCACGGGAGAGAGGAGTGGAACAAGAGAGGGTAATGAGAAACATGAGTCATGGAAACAGAAGGAAGAGCTATTTTTTTTTTTTTTTTTGGTGGCCAGATGAGCAAGAGAGAAAGGGAGGGTGGGGGTATGAACACAATACAAGACAGATATGTATGAAAATGTAACGTTTTCTTTGTAAGTGAACCAGTAAATAAGTAAATAAGTAAAATTGTGCACTTAAGTTGGAGCCAGAAGGTATAATCTTGGAGATTTCTTTGTGGGTATCATGTTCTTGCTCTGTTTCCTAAACAGAGTTTACGTGCTACCTCCATGAGCAATCATCTTTTGAGCATAATGACTTTATGACTGTTTAGAATTATTTATAAAGCTAGGTTACAGGTCAACTAAAACTTTCCACAAACTGCCCCAGCACGGTTCATTTGTTACCATTGTGCAGAAACTTGACTCTTTGAAAGGGGATAAAAGGCTCAGGAAATAAGAGTAACTCCATTTATTCCCTCAGTAATCTTATCAATGGGTGGCGTCAGATGAAAGGAAGGCTAATATTTTTAAGAATTGAAACATTATGCTCTGACTCACACAAGGAAATCATCTCAAACGCTAATTGCGAACTCAGAAATATCTTTTCTCTTTGTGTCCTACCTTTCCTTTCAGTATTGTTTTCCTGATACCCTTTGCCTCACTGCCTCTTCAGCCCCACCTCCTTCCTACCCTGTAGACGCACAGCTGGGGCCCAAATAGTGTCTCCATCTTATGAGTATTTCTGCTTTTAGCTGGTTACTTTTTTTTTAAATTAAGGATAAAAAATGAAACAGAGGGCCCTAAAAATAGAAATGAAATACTTGATTAATTGAGATCCATGGTGGTTTGAGTGAGAACGGCCCCCATAGGCTCATGTGTTTGCATACTTGGTCCCTAATTAGGGAACTATTTGGGAAGGATAAGGAGTTGTGGCCTTATTGGAGGAGGTGTGCCACTGGGGATGGTCTTTGAGGTTTCCAAAGCCCATGGCATTCCCAGTTAGTGCTCTCTCTCTTCTTCCCTCCCTCCCTCCCTCCCTCCCTCCCTCCCTCCCTCCCTCCCTCCCTCCCTCCCTCCCTCCCTCCCCCTCTCTCTCTCTTGCAGTTGCACATATAAGATCTCAGTTACTGTCCCAGTAACACAGCTGCCTACCCCTGCCATGCTCCCTGACATGATCTTTATGGCCTTTCCTACACTCTGGAACTGAACCAAGAACTCTAAATTAAACATTTTCTTTTGTAAGTTGCCTTAGTCATGGTATTTTGTCATGGCAATAGAAAAGTAATTGAGACAAGATACAAGAGTCAAACAAATGCACCGTGGTAGGGTAGAGGAATGTATCTGGGGAAGGAAGTCTTTTCCACATTGCTAAATCACATCAGCTTCATACCTACTTACTCAGAAGAGGAACCATAACTTGATGACTAATAGACAGAGCAAATAAATACAAAAGCATGCATAGTCACTGCACAGGCAACTATAATTAGATTTTAAGAACATCTTGTTGATTGTAATGAAACATGATGAATTTGATTATGATTAAAAGAGTGAAGATTAAAAGAGTGGCTGAAATCGTGGTTGTATAATCACAATAGAATACATTTTAAATTTATTTTTAAAAATACATAAAATTTAAATTACTTTAATTTGTAATTTATAAATTATAATGCAGTGAATGTTTAACTCTGTTTCCAAATGTAAAAACAAATGGTATTGTGATTTTAAAAAATACAGTTTGAATAAAAGTTGGCAAAGGAAAAACAGTAGGCTATGATTGCAGAATAGGCACATACCATACTTGATTATAATGCTTATGTGAACACAATTGGTTTCCTTAGTAATTATGGAGAAGGAGTGGCAGACTAAGTGGTCTGTTGATTGGATCTCGCCCATTGTCACCCTGTCTTTATGTGACCTGTGAGCTAAAAATGTTTCGTATGTTTTAAATGGCTGGCAAAAGAACAAAGAAAAACAATTATTTGTGACACATGACATTGCATGAAACTCACATTTCAGTGCCCAGGAGTAAAGTCTTATTGCAACACTCATGCCATGAGTTGGAACACTCATGCTTATGAATCAATCCTCTTGGGCTGCTTCTGCGCTACAGTGACAGAGCTGAGTGCCTAGGACACAGGCTATTTGTCCAAAGTGATGGAAACAATCACTTCCTGGTCTTTGACAGAAAAGTTCAGGATATAGGGCATGAGTTGGGGAAAATAAACCAGAGTACCAACGACCAAATTTGAAACACTCTTTCTGAAGATAAGCCTCAGTCTGGCAAAGCTTGTTTCTCTGAGACTCCAGAGCAATCGATTTCAGTTCTCAGCATCTCATACTGAACCCAGAGCAATTGATTTCAGCTCTCAGCATGGCAAACTGAACCCAGTGTAATCGATTTCAGCTCTCAGCATGGCAAACTGAATCCATGAGGGATAATTTCATGACAATTTTCAGAAGCAGTATTCACAGTGCTATCTTATCCCTTCATACCAAATTTAATGAAATCTGATCATTTCATGAATGACTCTCATATTATTTTCATTGTTTCGTGAATGGCCCAAGAGTCAGGTGGGAAAAGCAGATATATGAACAATTGCTAATAATTTGTTAGTAAAACTGTCCTAATATATTTCAAAATATACCTTTCTAGATTTTTTTGCTCTCAAATCTGCCTATCTCTTGGGTTTAGAGTTATCTAGCTCCTTGCTTTTGTCTTGAGTTTGTTGCTTCCATAATTTCTAAAGTTCTCTCTGGATTTCTGGGTCCTTCTATATGCAGTCCCTGTCAAGGTTTTGCTTTCCTACTGTCTGCCCTAGGTAGTATGCTTTGCACTTCCCCACACACTCTTTGGATTCCAAGTCCCCGACCACCCACCCTTTCTACTGCTCTCCTTGTCCTGGGCTGCCTTTCCAGCTGAGTGCTGAGAGAATCCTCCTGACCATTTCAATCCTGCTGTGCTTCGGCTATCAATTGTAGATAGCGTCTTGGTGAGGGGGTGGAACTCTGTGTCCACTTCTGTGATTGGCTGGAAGCAGGACGTCATTCCTCAGCCAGCGCTGAGAAGGAAAGGCAGAACTATGAGGACAAAGACATGGTATTTTCTGCTGTGTAGATAAGCTTGCGCTTTACTGTCAAAATTCTGACTTCTTAATAAAATGGACCGCTCTTCTCCCATCAACAAGTGTGAGCTGAGTTCTTTCACATAAAACTTTAGACTTTGTAAAAAGTTGGCAATTCAACTCTGTGGGGGGCAGCAAGTGTTTGCTTTAATAACTAGGTTGATGAAAAAGCATCTTTTCCTCTAGACTAGAGTACAGGTGATGGGCTTCCCTTTCACAGCGAACAAAACTTCATGAGATTTCAAAAATCCCCTCTTATAATGAGTTACAGTATGTTTGACTAAAATTTTTCCTAAAAAAATTTACAGAAAAAAAAAGTTGCAGGTCAAATTTGATTAATTGGACCGACAGTTTTATGGGAAGCCATATTAATGAGGATGTATATCTGTTTGCCTTTTTGAATCAGAAACTTGCTGATTGGTTCCTAGAAATAAGCTTGAAAGGACACTTCACATCATTTTTTCTTTAAAATAAAAAAAATTGAAAGTATATAGATCTTAAAAACTTAACAAAGCTGGGCGGTGGTGGCACACTAATAATTTCACCAATAGCCTTTAATCCCAGCACTCGGGAGGCAGAGGCAGGCAGATCTTTGTGAGTTCAAGGCCAGCCTGGTCTACAGAGTGAGATCCAGGAAAGGCACAAAGCTACACAGAGAACCCTTTCTCAAAAAACAAAACAAAACAAAACAAAAAAACTTAGCAAAAGGGAATTTTCACACGTGGAATACTCAAGGAGGAAACAAGGATTTTCCTACACTGTATGTCAAGCATGAAAAAGTTATTCAAAAGGGAACAAATAGAAACATCAGGTGAAACAAAACTAAAGCCTGATTGCACTTTAACATGTATATGTCTATGTCTTCTGTAGCCTTGGATGTATTTACTTACTCATTCATGTACCAGTTTGCGTAGGGCAGAATAAGAGCCTGGCACCATTTGGTGCTGAAGGAGGAGCATTACATAAGTCAGGTTCTCTTTGAATCTTGTAGAGAAAATCTACTATACACAAATAAATGCATAATTCTGGGCACTGACAAGTGTCATGGGATGGGCAAACGACAGAACTTAAGGCCAGCTGCCATGGCTGAACAAGCTGGAAATGAACAAGAGCAATGTCAGTCACCATAAATCCCAGTGCATAGCATAGGTTACCCAGTGAATCTTTATTGAATAATTTAGTGGCAAGGGCTATTGTTTTAAACACAAGTAAATTAGCTAACAATAATGTCAGTAGATGACAGTGTATAAATTTTCTGAAAGAAATATGATGGAACATAATAGAATTTTATAACAGGGTTTGCCAACAACCCAAATAAATTTTCATTTATCTTTACAATAGAAAATTAGTTACATCACAAAAATTTGTTCCAGCAAGAAATATGTACCAGGAACAAAATTTTCAATAGAAAAGGGAGCTGAGCAGCTATTGTATTTCCCGGTCATAATGATTAAGTTGACTTTGTGTATGTATTTCAGTAACATTGTTATAAAAATGTTTGTTTAACTAAATTTAGCCAAAATTAATGACCTGGTTGATTCAAGTGAATAACATCCAACGTATATCCTGCACCGCATCCATTGCTGTCTGCTCATGCTCTCTAGATTCTTCTCTCACACTTTTGGCTTCGATTGCACCACTTCTGGTACCACATTTCAGAATAGCCTTTATGGCAGGAAAAACAGTTGAAACAATGCAATAGGACACAGAAGATGCTGGCAAAATAGGTGGTAGTGTGCAGTTATATATTTGTACTCCTTGCTTCTCCCCTGCTATATATCTGTTGCTTCTGACTCTCAGCTGAGTTCTGGCTACCAATACAACACCCACTGAGTTCTTTAGTTCATCCATCACAGCCTCACCTGTGGCTTTATGACTCACGCATAAACCTGAAGGTTAGGAAGAATGCTTGCCTTGCAATTTGTGCTGAAAACATAGGATGCTATTTTAGTTATCACCTGGACAAGACTTGCACTAGAGACTATTGCTTTTTTGCTGGTTCATGGGTATTACCAATCCTTTGACAGCCCATGACTACATCTACACAGTGCATGTGTGTTTCAGCTGGGAAGAGTAACCGCTTAGATTCTTTTTATTGTATTTTTAAGTGAGTTCTAAGGTAGGAAGAAGTCAGTTCATGCTTGATTAAACTGAGGAATGTGTACCATGTTCCAAAAATAGCTTGACTCTAGAATCAGAGGAAGTCATACACATCTCCACCAAACATCAGGGAGTCAGTCAATTGTCTGATACTTGAGAAATACAACCAAATATGGCCTTGAGGAGTCCTGACTTTTTAAATCATCAAATACACCACTGCCTTGATCTCAGACAAGTTTCCAATAGTTTCCACTGACTTATCCCAAACTTTTGGTTTGTGATATCCATTGTGCTGATTTAATTCCCTGACGAGCAGCAAAAATGTCCTTGTAAAATAAGACTATGGCATGACTAATAAAAGCCTTACCCCATGACTTTTTATTTCACTTATAGTAAAATCTAAAGTAGGCCTGGAGATATTTCTTGGTGGTGGAGTACTTTATTAGCATATGTAAGGCCCTGTGTTTAGTTCCCCATAGTTCAATAAGCAAGTAAATAAATAAACCAAAGTTCTTTATAATTCTGTATGTGTAACATGACTCCTTCACTCCATACAACATTGTCTGTCTAACCTTTTTTTTTTTTTTTTTTTTTTCGAGACAGGGTTTCTCTGCATAGCTTTGCACCTTTCCTGGAGCTCACTTGGTAGCCCAGGCTGGCCTCGAACTCACAGAGATCCTCCTAGCTCTGCCTCCCGAGTGCTGGGATTAAAGGCGTGCGCCACCACCGCCCGGCTTCTGTCTAACCTTAATAATTGTTTTCCAGGTACTAGGGTTATTTTTTTCTGATTATCTGATAGAAAAAAAAAATCTGAGGATGTAGATTGTACTCTATGTGTTAAAGGACTGAGTGAAGGGCTAGGAACAGCTGTTTCCAAACCTGCCTGCATGTGGGAATCATGTAGTGAGCTTTCAAGGTAGAAGCATTTGAAGCCCATCTGTGGAGTTGCTGTTTTTGCTGCCGTGACATTGTCCCGGCCTCCCTCGGGTGTTTCTGATGTGCAGGCAGATATAGTGACGTGGAGGACAAGACAATTGTTAAGAAGCTGTCAAAGACACATGGTTCACCTTCAGACCCTCAGCATCATGTGCTGTCACTGGCGTGCCCCTAATGGCTTCTCAAAAAGTTATTCTTCTCAAAAAGTTAGTGACTTTTTGGCAGGCACTGGCATTCAGCACAACAGAAAAGCCTTATTGAATTTTGTTTCTTTTGTGTTAGTAAACACCAAAGTGAATCTTGGACATTTAAAACGTGGGAGAGCAAGGGCTGTTTGAGTCTGTTTTGGGCACTGTGCTTTGCTGATTAAAAATACCTGGGTAAGGGCCAAAGGTATCGTCATGTTGGCTACGTGACCACTGCAAATAAAGCCGGGCACTCAGGCAGATCTGAAGTTCAAAGCTTATTTAGTCTGGGAACACTTATTAAAGAAAATGTCGTTTGTGTTCAGAATAATAACTTGTAATTCTTCCAGAACCATTTTTTCACCTAATCGGATTCGTCCTTACAGAGGAAATTCCGAGGCGAAAAAATCTGAGAATTTGGGCCTGGTATGTGTGTGCAGAGACCAGATGGCCACCAGGTACTGAGCTGGGTTTTGTAGTGGGGTACATTGACTGAAAAAGACAAGTCGTTTTAAGATGACAATAAATTTCCTAATGGGCCTGTGGGAGCTGTTTAAGGCTCGAAGATAAAGGTTTTGGGTTACATGGTCCTTAATATGAAAGTGGGGTAAATGGAGCCAGGTGGGTTGTTATTTCTGTCGTGAGTAGGGTTGTCATCTAAATCTGTGAACATTATAAAAGAAAATAGTTGCAATTTGGAAGCAATAAATTTCTGCACAGCTGACAGGGCAAGCAGATCCCTGTGCTGGTGCACTTAGGAGAGCCCCTTTGAAGGTGGGGGGCTGATGTCTCACTTAGAGAGGATCAAGCCCCGGGAGAGTTTTTTAACTATTGGAAATAGAGAAACAGCTTCTCTTCTTGATGGAGGGAGCATTCAATGAAGTGGGCTTCCTTCCCTGTCTCCTTCTTAGACTCCAGAACTGGTTCTCTCCAGGGCCACTTTGCATTAACCACAACTCCAAAATCCAAGAAGCTCTTGAAGATAATGTCCCCTCCCCACCATAGTTTATTTGAAGGGAAAACTTTTCTTGGATCAATAGGAGCTATTGAAAAGCATTATATTTATCTCTCTCATGGTGAATATTCATGTTTCTCTGGAACAATAATTGTGTATCTGATGGGATGCTTCCTCAGGCATTGTTGGGGGGTGTTATGTTCTAGTCAGCTTATGAATCCACTACCTCTCAAAAAATATGCAAACATTTGAATTCCAATTAAATCTGATCTAGATTTGGAATATGCTTACTCAAACTTGTTAATTCACATGAATAAAAACTCCCTAAGAGATTAGGGAGATCACTCATAGGCTTTTGTCACATAAGCCTGAGGACCACAGTTCAGATCCCCAGAACCCACATAAAAACTGGACAGGAGTGATGGTCCCCTCTAATCCCATCACTGGAGAGGCAGATACAAGGTATTGTAAATGATGTTTTCCTGTTTCCACCCAGCTCATGCAGCCGCTCAGACCCAAGTAAACACACAGAGACTTATATTATTTATAAACTGTATGGTCGTGGCAGGCTTCTTGCTATCTAGTTCTTTATCTTAAATTAACCCATTTCTATAAATCTATACCTTGCCATGTGACTCATGGCTCACCAGTATCTTTACATCTTACTTCTCATGGCAGTGGCAGCTGGCAGCATCTCCTGATTCAGCTTTCCACTTCCCAGAATTCTCCTCTCTGCTTATCCCGCCTATACTATCCTTCCTGCCCGGCTACTGGCCAATCAGCATTTTATTTATCAATCAATCATAGCAACACATTCACAGCATACAGAAAGACACTGCTAGCAGGGTATCCCAGGGTAACATGGTTGGCTAGACTGGCTGGAATCAGCGAGCTGTGGGTTCAATGAGAGAGCCAGTCTCCATGAAGTAGAGTGCAATCAAGGAAGAACCTGACATTAACTTTGGGCATCTACACCCATATTCACACAAGTATATACACACAAGTAAACACACATACACGTATTATGCACACTACATACACTCATGTAAAAATAAAAAATTTAAACCCTCTGCATAGATGGTGACCTGGGGGTGCAACATCAACTCTTTCAATTATATCCAAGGTAGGCAGTAGCTTTTACTATCTTCAGGGAAAGGAACTCTGAAAAAGAAAGATAGGAAGGCTTTTGCACATGATTTGATTCTTAATTCACAAACAGAAAATAATGCCATCTAGTTGTGGCTTTTAGCACACTACTAGTAAAAGTGAGTTTAACATAAATTTGTTCTTTTAAAATTGTTGTTATTCTTTTTTTTGCAGCCCCCAAGCCAAGCTCTGAGTGATGATTAAGATAAGATTTATGTAAACATCACAGAGATAAAAAGCACTGGCCAATTGGGGTCAGTTGGATGGGGTTTGGGCTGGCCTTGGGTAATTATTCTGGACTGATACGGAACAGATTTATTTGGACTAGATTTATAAGTTCCTTTCCTATGAAGTGGTCAAGTTGAAGAAAGAAAAAAAAGAAGTTGATTACTTGGATTTTGCCTATTTGGAGTTTGGAAAATTTATATGCCTGAAAACACTGAGGTTTATTTTCAGCATGATGCTGGCCTATTATGAAAACAACTGCAATAAACTAAAAACAAAACCACACGCACACACATTCTGTGAGTGGGGGTGTGTGTGTCACTTTTTAAATTACTTTTAAAATTTAGCATACCAAGGAGTGGGTAGAATGATGGCCTTTTCATATAACTTTGTTCTTCCTCATCCCCCTCTACCAGTGCCCTCCTCTGTCACCTGTCCCCTCCTTCCTCTCCCACAGTAGTTTTCATCTGCCTTTACGTTCCAATGTTCCATTTTCTTCTCTCCTCCAGGCCTCCTTAAAATGTTCTTTCCCTCTCAAGGTCTGCTTTCTACTTTCGTGATCTTCGCACAGCCAATCTGTCCCCACCATGAAAAGAAGACAGTTTTCAATGATAAATGATGAATATTTCAAAAAAGTGGTTAACTGTTTTAACTATCAGGGGAATGTACATTGAAACTTGCTTTTGGGACTTCACCTCGAAGCAATCCGCATCGCTACAAAGAAGAAAGCAAATGCAAATATTGCTGAAGTTGTAGGGAAGGGAGAAAAGGGGCCTCTGTTGACCCTGTTCACTGCTGGTGGAAGAGTAAACTGGTTCACCCACCATGGAAATCAACGTGGGTGTTTCCCCAAAGCTACAAGTACAACTAACACATGATCTAGCAGTATCACTTCTGGCTATACACCTGAAAAGCATACACCAGGGAGACACTTGCTCACCTCTGTTTATTGCTGCGCTGGTCACAATAGCTAATATCTGAATTGGGGGGGGGGTAACATATGTTAAAATTGAGCTGATCTTACAAGCAGCACAGATTTTTTTTTTTGGTATACCCCAACTGTAGCCTTGCAAAACATTGTCTTGAGTTACCAGTTCTTAAATTGGTAGATGAATTACCATTACATCTACCAATGCCTTCATTTTACAGGTGAGAAAATGAAGAGGTTTTTTTTTTTTTAATGTACAGAAAAAAATGAATTTACTATTAACTCTGAATTCCTCCAATCTACTTGAATGGAATATAGAAAACTTAATGTTTTAGGAGTCATGGAGGAAAGGACTTTGCCATTCAGTAAATATCCCTATTACTGGAAAGCTTCCTATTACCATGTCAGTCTCTAGATCACTTCAGTTTTTCGAAGTTTGCAGTTTCTAATTTTATCATGTTCTAGAGACCGTAAAAAGACCTCTTTGTAGGACAGTGTTCAGTGTATCTTGTCAAATGCTTTGATTTGCAGGACCTTTGGAAAACTTTTTCAAGTCTTTATACGTAGGTAGGTGAGATGCTAATAGGCACATTTTGCTAAAGAAGGAAGTGTGGTTCGGTAAAGCTGACTGGCTGAGCACTAGCTGAGAGCTGGGGCTTAAATTCGGTTGTCCCACTTCTAAATCATATGCTCTCTGTACTTCTCCATTATTTCATTTCAAGGTAGCTATTTGTTATATATAGTGATTGTCTTTCATGAAGATACTGCTATTCTAGTCTATCTGTGTTCTTGAACAGTATCTGCCCTTTATGATCTCCCATTTTAGTTTCAATTCTTTTGGGTGTCACATATCAAATTGCAAGTGAGCTGGGTAATGGAACATTCTAATTCAAATCTACTGGATGCCGACTTCTCTGAATCTTTTATTCATATAAAAATTTAGGATGTTGGGGACCCACTCCTGCCCTGTCTCTACTTTTTTTTTTTTAAAGACAATGTCATCACTTGAAAATCCATGAGTTTCTCATCTTCAGTTGAATCTATATTGATTTTTTCCTATAAAAAAGGTTTGTAGCCGGGTGGTGGTGGTGGCAGCGGCGGCGGCGGCGGCGCACGCCTTTAATCCCAGCACTTGGGAGGCAGAGCCAGGCGGATCTCTGTGAATTCGAGGCCAGCCTGGGCTACCAAGTGAGCTCCAGGAAAGGCGCAAAGCTGCGCAGAGAAACCCTGTCTCAAAAAACCAAAAAAAAAAAAAAAAAAAAGGTTTGTATATTTTTATCCTGATATTTACTTTTAATTCATTAATTACATATGTATATATAATATTCAAATTTTATGTAACTATTATGAAATTTTATAAATTTTTGTATCTGTATACATTTTTAAAATGCATTTTAAATGTACAGTTATCACTCAGTATCCATGGGGATTTATCATGAACCTCTTTCCATCTGCCTGAATACCAAAATTTTCAGATGTTCCAATCTTTAATATATAATGAGTAGTATTTCCATATAACTGATGCATAATTTCCCCAAATACTTTAAAGAATCTCTGGATTATTCATAAACATAACACTATATAACACTATAAATACAGTATATATATCATACTATATTGTTAGGATTGTTAGGGAATAATGGCTAGGAAAAACATCTCTCCGTAATCTTACATTTCTTTTTCTCAAATGTTTTCTTCAATTTATTAATTACTCCTTTTAACAATTTCATATACATCCTTTTAACAATTTCATATACATCTGACAAACTACTTGAACAAGGACTTGAAACAAGCCCTGAACTTTCCTTTTATGCAGAGACTGGACAAATGATACAGGACTTGACAATTAACCCAAAAATTTTCTTTTCAAGATTCCCTAAAGGTATCTTCACCCCTAGAAAGCAAAAAGAAAAAGAGAATAAGATATGAGATAGATCACTGAATCTACTCTGAGAAAAAAGATGAGGAAATAATAGGATAACTAGGTAGATCATTGAATCTACACTGAAGAAAAAGGGGAAGATATAAAAATGACAAAAGGTAGACTACTGAATGTATTATGAAAAGGAAAGAGAGAGAATATGGATATAATAAGATAAAAAGGGAGATTATGGAATCTACTTTTAAAAAGGAACTACTTGTTTTAAATAAGATAAGTAATGAAAATTTTTTGGTCTGAGTTTATCAGATGTTACTGGACTGGACACTGTTAATATATATAATGGAGTTTTTATCTGAATCTGTCAAATGTTAATGGACTAGAAATCATTAATGTAATTTTTGGCTGTATATATTGTATATACTTATTGGGTAGTTTTTCTTGTATTAGTTATAAGCTTTCTTTAATTTTAGACAAAAAGAGAGGAAATGTGGTGGTATTGTGTTCCCCAAAATATTGTGTACCTTAATAAACTCTGGTTTATACTCAGCTCTGAGTATGCTCTGGTCATGCTCAGCTCCACCTTATATCCCTCCATTCTTACTCCCTCCCCTCCTCCAACAAGACCCCCTTCAGCTATCATGTCCTTTCTATTTTGTTTCTCTCGTGTGACCCCTGAGTCTAACCAGGACTGTCCATGTGGCCTTGATTATGAAGCTATTCTCTGGCTCATGAGTAACTCCTCAATGATCCACTGAAGACAATGGTTTTTTTCTCCTCCAGCAATGATCGACTGCCAACAGCAAGAGGCCAGGCCCTACGGTTCCTTCCTCATCCATAACTGAATGTTGTTTTGCTGGTCCAGTCATATGAAGGCCCTGTGGAGGCAACAGCAGCTGTTATGAGTTCATGAATGCAATGATCATGTCCAGAGACAGTGTTTCATGACCCTCCCCTAGTTGGTTGAACACAAGCATGGAGAACTCAGGAATACATGCATCCATACACGCATATAATATATAAATGTAACATATACTGGAATAATATTATATTTATTGGTAAGTTATAGTTAACAAAGAAAGTTCACATACATATTTTACCTTCTTTTGGTAATGTTATCAACTCTAATCATGATATATTTGTTAACACTATCCAGAATAAATAACTGGTACAAGATTATTAACTAAGCTTTACAGATTTTGGATTTCATAAGTTTTTCTACTACAGTCATATAATTTGTTGTTCTTCAGACTTAGTGAAGATTCCCCATTACATTTAGTGCTTATACCTCAGTTTCTTCTTACCCCCGACAATTTCTTCTTCCTTCCTTGCTTTTGATGATCGTGACTCTTTGGAAGATCATTCTGTAAAATGTATATCAGTTTAGGCATGCCTATTACTCTTTCATGATTAGAAAAAGACAATATTGTTTTCAAAATATGTTCTTCCAAAATCCACAAGGTAAAAACATAATCCTAAAGTTGATATGTTAATGGCCTTTAGAGGTAGGACATTTTGAGAGGTAATGAGAATTAAATCAAAGTCATGATAATGGGGCCAACATAAGCATTGGTGACTTTCTCAAAAAGATAAAGGGAAGACCATACATCCCAAGAATATTTGGCCAGCAAATATTTGCTCTTTTTTTTTATGGACACAAAATTGGGTAAGTGGTGGGGGATAGATCTGGGAAGACCTGGGAGAAATTATGAATATGATAAAAATACAAAATTCTCATAGCACTAATGAAAATATTTTTAAATACATAAATGAATAAGGATGGAGGGAGACCTGGACTATCATATTTGCTCTGTCTATGATGCCATCTGCTTTTCTACCATGTGGCAAAAAGCCCTTCACCAGATACCAGCCTCATAAATTCTCAACTTCTGGAACTGTGAGTTTAAATATTCCTCTAAAATGACCACATCTGTAGGGCCCACAGGCCCCTGAGCTGGAACTGCCCCGAAAGCTCCTTGCTGAGGCCTAACATTGATGGTACCAGAAGGTGCGATGCAAGTTTCCAAAGGAGGGAAGCCACCAACTGTCCTATCCAGCCGTGATGTCTGTGAACCACCACAACAGCATGGCACCAAAGCCCTAAAGGTGCATTCGTGGCAGTCATACCTTGGCAGTAACCAACAGCCCTCTAGCTGGACTCAAGACCCACCTAGCAAGAAGGCAACCATGCCTGGGACTGAAAACCTAGCCATCTGTCCAGGATAGTGAAGTCATGCATCTTTTTAGAAAATTTACAATCACCGCTTTACTAAGCCACATTCTAAATACGTGTCCTTATACCAACAGATAGATGTAATCCTCACCTCTGGACTTCAGGGTTGCAGTTTCAAGAAGTGAAGTCTTTTCCTTTTCTCATTCTGGGTCCAGAGACTGGTCATCGTGTCTTCTTTTATGGGGAGTATAGTCTAGGTCTCCATGATTTTAATGAGCTTAATTATGAATCCCGTTCCTATGTCAATGCTCGTTTCTGATGCCAGACTTAGTCCATTCCAAATCAACAGGAGCCATTTCTGCTATGAGCGGATGTAGAATTGAGTCTGTGGTTCTGCGTCCCTACTGCTTTATTGTCCTGGGTCCGAGTATTTCCGAGAAGGTAAGCTCTGATATGACAGAATCCCACCCTCAAGATCTCAAAAGTTTAGATACCTTTGCTAGAAATAGTTTTAAATGATGGATTTCACAAAGCAAATAATAGGTTTATAGGTAGTATCGGAAACATGTCTTTTAAAATTACATTTTTTCTTTCTTTCTTTCTTTTTCTTTCTTTCTTTCTTTCTTTCTTTCTTTCTTTCTTTCTTTCTTTCTTTCTTTCTTTCTTTCTTTTCTTTCTTTTTTTTTTTTGAGACAAGGTTTCTCTGTGTAGCTTTGCGCCTTTCCTGGAACTCACTTTGGAGACCAGAGACCAGGCTGACCTCGAACTCATGGAGATCCGCTTGCCTCTGTCTCCCGAGTGCTGGGATGAAAGGCATGTGCCACCACCGCCTGGCAAAATTATATTTTTATGAAGTTTTTTTATATTTATTTACTTATTTTTTATTCATTTGTGTTGCATGCATGCGTGTGTGTGTGTGTGTGTGTGTGTGTGTGTGTGTGTGTGTGTGCATGTGCATGCAAGTGCCTTGGTGCTGTTGTGGAGGTCAGAGGATAATTTTCATGGATTAGTTATCTCCTACCATCTGGGTTCTGGGGACAGAACTCAGGTTGTCAAACTTAGCAGGAAGTGTCTTCATCCACTTAGACATTTTGATGGTTTCCAGGATACTTTTGATATGCTACACAGTGCTATTTAAACCTGTAACTTGAACATCCCCTGGATTGTACATGTTAACAAATTTTAAATAAAGTTATTTTAATAATTAAGGGAGGGTTGTAGTAGCCGTCATTCACACCCTGTTCCTTTGCTCCTCCTCCTCCTCCTCCTCTTCTTCTTCTTTTTTTTTTTTTCCGAGACAGGGTTTCTCTGTGTAGCTTTGCGCCTTTCCTGGAGCTCACTTGGTAGCCCAGGCTAGCCTCGAACTCACAGAGATCTGCCTGGCTCTGCCTCCCGAGTGTGGGATTAAAGGTGTGCGCCACCAACGCCCGGCTCCTTTGCTCTTCTTATGGTCTATCATGACTGCATTGTCTACTCACTGATTCTGCTTCTTCTACAGATCTGTTGATTGACAAATCTTACAAAATCAGTGATATTTATGGAGTGCCTACTATTTGCTAGACATCTTTATATGACCCTAGGCTAGTGAAAGTATTGAAATCCCTCCAATACTGAAACATTCTAGTGGAAGCATTCAGAAACAATATAACAATAACAAATAGCAATAAACATGACACATAAATATATTAGTGTTTAGAATATATTAAAGAATACACAAAAAGTATATAGGGTATCAAGAAAGAGAGTACCATGGGAGGAAGGCTGCGATTTGAAATCTCATGGTACAGAATCCTCTTAAGCATGATTATTCCTTAGGAAAGACTTAGGAACATGAGGATTTGTCCATATGAATACTCAGGAGGACTATGTTTCAGGCACTAGAAGCCTAGAATGTGGAAGACCCGATGTGAAAACATGTTGCTTATTAAAGAACATCAAGAACTTAGGGAGGCCCATGCAAGAGGGTCTACTAAAAGAAGATACCAGAGATATAATGTAGAGAGTTCCTCTGTGGTCTTGTATTCTTCACGTATTTCCATGTGGCAAAGTTCATCTCTTAGTCTGTTTCATGTAGCTATAAACGGATACCTGGAGTGGGTAGTTTATGGAGAACAGAGCCTTGTTTCCTACAGCGGGGAGATTTGTATGGGTGTTCTTATGCCATCCTAAGAGAAAAAAAGGAAATGAGAGAGGTAGAGGGTGGAGGGAGGGATGGAGGAAGAGAGGGAGGGAGGGAGGAAAGGAGGGAGGGAGGGAGAGAGAGAGAGAGAGAGAGAGAGAGAGAGAGAGAGAGAGAGAGAGAGAGAGAGAGAGAGAGATTTTATAAGTCACTCTTGCAATAATGAACCCAGTTCTATGACAACATTAATACAAGGTCAGAGACCTGACCTCACTGCCTCCTCAACAGCCACCTCTCACCGCTGTTGCTTGGTAGCTTAAGCTAGAGACAGAAACTTTGCAAGCCACATTCAAACCACAGCACATTCTACTCCAGAGTCCTAAGCCCCCTTGAATGCCCTTTTCCCACTACTATGACTGTGAGTTCCTTGCAGATCCGTGGCATTCTGACTTCTGTTTTTATTTTCTCTCTTTGGCTACCATCTGTCTTTTATTCAGATCAAGTAAGTATTTCTGTAGTGAATCACAGAGCTTCCAAACTTGCATTTCTGGGAGAGGATACATCCTCAAGTCCTATCTCAAAACTACTTTAACAGTACATAATGACTTACTTCTGAATCTTCTACGATGATACCAAGTTTTAATTCAAGGGACCAATAAAACTTGAATCCTACGATAACTGGTCTCTGGTTTTGTCTAACATGACAATGTGTCCACAGCTTCAAATTACGTAATATCCTTGCTCTCCACATGTGTTTTTACACAGCAAAAATCTACAATTAAAACATATCTGAGCCACAGACTGCATGTAACAATAAATGTCTTATACCAGTTGTCTGTGACCAACAATCCCTTTCTTTTTTTTCAAATTTATTGTGGGTCAGTAAACTAAAGGTAGTTATTACACTTTTAGGTAAACAGTCTTAGGGGGCTCTAAAACAGGTTTTCAACCTTTGGGTCATGACCCCTTTAGAGGTCATATATCAGATATCTTGCATACCAGATGTTTTCATTATGATTCATGACAGTAGCAAAAGTATAGTTATGAAGCAGAGACAAAAGAATTTTATCACTGGGCCATCACCACAATGTGAGGGTTTGTACTAAAGGGTCGCAGCAGTAGCAAGGTTGAGAACCACTGCTCTAGATTAATCTCCTTTGAGAAAAACCCATGAAATTAGACCCTTTGCTTTTGATGTCTTAGAAATTCTTTTCTCCCCTTGTCTTCTTTCTTGTTAACTCAGACTCTGCTCCTAAAGGGAGGATGTTTAGTAGCAAGGTGTGACTGGATAAAGATACCTTTCTGAGGCCTTGCAGAACACTGGCACTGGAAACTGGCTAGGGCATAGAATCCGTTTTTTTTTTTTTTTGAGAATCTTGCAACTGTTCGTTAAGTCTTCTGTTGTAAATGTAAAATTTTGATATGGGTGTAAATCTTTGATTCTCTGTCTTTGCTTTTCTCTTTAGACTTCGCACAACAACTTTGTTTAGGACTGCCTGGCACCACTGTATCTATTTTGTCATTTTAGCTCCAGGAACAATACAGTTGACCTCTTCCAGATTTACTGAAGAGAACCCTTTATGTGGTATTTTATTTGTACTGAAATGTGATTTTCATTGTATGTTAATAAATAAAGTTGCCCGGGGGTCAGAGCTATTAGAGCCATAGCAAGAGCGTGGTGGTGGTGGTGGTGGTGGTGGTGGTGGTGGTGGTGGTGGTGGTGGCGGCAGTGCACACCTTTATTCCCAGCACTTGGTAGAAGAGCTAGGTAGATCTCTGTGTGTTCAGGGATACAGCCAGCATTGGAGAGATACACCTTTAAGACCTGGAGGGTGGTACTTACAGGCAGTGACGAGGCAGTCATGTGTTTGGGTTTACAACCAATGAGAAGGTATAACAGAAAGACTATTTAAAAACAGACACACAGGAAGTAGCTCTCTTTAGGGAAGCTAGGAGCACTGCAGGAGGTAAGATTTTAGCTCTGAGCTCTGACCTCTCGGCTTTCTCTTTTACATTGGTTCTGTGTTTCTTATTTTAATAAGACGGTTGGTTACATGTATACCTTTATATATTGTGTGTGGCAAATTTGGTCTCAGCTGATTTCCCATTTTCTGTCCTTTGTGAAAAAGGCAAGTCATGTATTCTTTTTAAAAAATATTTCATTAATTCATTGAAAATTTCATATATTGTATTTTTCACCCTCCTTGCCCAACGCTTTCCATATTTGTCCCTCATTTCTTATCCACTCAACTTTATGTCAGCATATTTAAAGAAAATCTACCACATCCCATTAATGTTGCCTGTATACTCTCAAGTGTATATACACACACTGCCATGTGTTAGACCAATCAGGGGTCAGACCCTTGGAGAAAATGAACTCTTTCTCTCTCACAGTAGCTATCAGCCATCAATAGCTCCTCAGCTAGGTGTGGGACTTCATGATTACCTCCATGATTCATGCTGGGATTGTGTCTGGCTTGAGCTTCTGCATGCTGTCAGAACCTCCATGAGTTCCTATGTTTAGCTGCTCTATGGTATCCAGGAAAGACTGTTTCCTTGTAGGCATGTGCAGCTTCTGGTTCTTACATTCTTCCTACCTCTCTTGGACAATGATCTCTGGGTCTTGAGAGGCAGAATGTGATATATATATGGTGTGTGTGTGTGTGTGTGTGTGTGTGTGTGTGTGTGTGTATCCCATTCAGGGCTCAATATTTCAGTCACTTAATCTCTCAACCTTGGCAGTCATAAGTCTTTGAGTTAATTGCCATCTGCAAAATTAAAAAAAAAAGAGTTTCTCTGATCTGGTTTGTGGGATGTAATAATCTAGGGTTGTAAAGGGAAGTCATTAAGAGTTTAATACAATGCCTATGAGCACAATAACAGTCGTAGGTTCTCCCCAAGGGCCTGTCAGCTGTCTGCTCCCAGCTTCTGGCCCCTGTCACTATGCTGGGGACACATCCTTGTGATGCAGGCCTTCAACCCATTCAGAAGATGCTGGTGACTTTCATGACGTCTGTGACACTATTGCACCTGTGGGCATATATTTCAAACTATAAAATACCTAATATATATATATTCAAATATAGATAATTAAAGTACTGGAAAATAAATAAGTAAAATTTTGGAAATTTTTTACAGAAGTCACCATTTTTTACAGAAGACCCCTGATTGGTCTAACACGTGGCAGTGTGTGTATATACACTTGAGAGTACACAGGCAACATTAATGGGATGTGATAGATTTTCTTTAAATGTGCAGACATAAAGTTGAGTGGATAAGGAATGAGGGACAAATATGGAAAAAGTTGGGGAAGGAGGGTGAAAAATACAATATATGAATAAGTGGCATTTTATCTCCCCATTACCTACAAATTATTCTTTGAAGGCAATGGAAGGTTTTTTAGTATGTAAGCTCCCAATCCATGTGACATGAGCAAAATGTTTCGTGACTCTCTATATAAAAAATGGTTGAAGAAAAAAAATGGAAGCTTATTTTATATGGTTAGACCCACACTGACAATGCTATAAAGTACGTTTTGTAGTTGAGTAATTACTAGCTTTTACATTCCAGATTTGATACAAAGAAGCAAAGAAAAGAAATTAAACTGAAGAAAGAAGAAATGGAGAGAAAGAGAGCACAAGCCTAGAGGAAAATGCTCAACAGAAATGCCTCTAGCAAAGCTGTGTAGCTCACAGGTTTGGAACATGTCTACAGGCTTTGAGTAAGTATCTAAGCTGAAACCAAGGTAGATATGGGTTGATGTCTATCCATCACCGAATTTATTCCTTTCCTTTTTTCATGATGCAAGTGTTCCCATGTTTTCTTCACAGGCTTTTATATTATCGGAGACAGCTTTCGTCCTCTTCATGCTTTTTCCTCCTGTAGTTATGAAAACAAATGCCACTTTGTTATTGGAAGAGTTCCAAGACTTAAGGCTCATGGATGTGCTAGATCAGGGAAGGAGTACCACCCAGAGAACATCTCAATCTTCTTAACTCCACCAAAATGTGTGTGTGTGTGTGTGTCTGTCTGTCTGTCTGTCTGTCTGTGTGTATGTGTAATATTGGCCCTTGACTCCATATAAGACTATTTCAGAAAACTCAACATATGGCAGTCACATTAAATACAGTATATTAATACAGCATTAACTCAGAAGTGAGACTTTATGGGAAAAAATAGAATGATTGGAAACCAATTTCAATTAATTTGATAAAAATTACCAAAGAGTCAGTCTATTTCAGCAGAAACTGAATGAGTCCATGTGTCTTCAAGACCTGTCTTACAAAGAATGCATTTAAACATATATTTGAAGACAAAATATATAAAAGCATGCTTTTATAACCTGCCCAAGTCTGAGATCAGGTGGATATTCCATCCTGTTATCTGTCATTCCTTTCCTATAACCTTAACCTAGAAGAGCGATCTTTCCCAGGTGACTGCTCCTCCTGAGCAGGTACAGTTATAGTGGATGTAGGAATCTTAATAAATCAGTGGCATTTTGTGTGGTTGTTGTTGTATAATTCCCTCCAGTTCTTTTGTTCCTGTATGTTCCTTCTAGAAACTTTTCATTAACATTTTATTGTAGCTTGAGGCTAGTTAAGTCCAGGAGACACTTTTGTTTATAAACCTGCACCTCTTCTCTTCCAGCTCTCCATCTGCACCAACTAACAGCTCATTGTGAGTCACTTGCAGAACTGCAAATGATGAAGACTATAAGGACAGCTGGCTTTATTTTCAATGGAATAAGGGCTAAATTATGGTCAATGAAACATCCATAAAAAGTAAAGAGCAAAATCCCACAAGTTTTTTTTTAATCAGCTTGGTCACTGAAGAAATGGAAACAAAATCAGATGGAAGTTAACTTACTGTCCTTTTACTTTGAATCTGAAGAAAGTACAAGGGTGTACTGGCTGGTTCTGTGTGTCAACTTGACACAAGCTGGAGTCATAAGAGAGGAAGGAACCTAAATTGAGGAAATGCCTCCATGAGATCCAGCTGTAAAGCATTTTCTTAATTAGTGATCAATGGGGGAGAGCCCAGCCCAGCCTGTGGTGGGTGATGCCATCTCTGGGCTGGTGATCCTGGGTTCTATAGGAAAGCAGGCTGAGCAAGTCAGGGGAAGCAAGCCAGTAAGCAGCACCCCTCCATGGTCTCTGCATCAGCCCCTGCCTCCAGGTTCCTGCCTTGTTTGATTTCTTGTCCTGACTTCCTTCAGTAATGAACAGTGATGGTGAAGTACAAGCCAATCAAACCCTTTTCTTCCCAACTCACTGTTTGGTCTTGGTGTTTCATCGCAGCAATAGAAACCCTAACTAAGACAGAAATTGGTACCAGCATAGTGAGGTATTGCTGTGATAGACCTGACCATGTTTTTGGGAGGATTGTAGAAGGACTTTAGAATTTTGGGCTAGAAAGGCCATTGAGTATTGAGACCTCAGAAGGATATTCTGGAGGAGCTTGAAAGGTGAGAATGTTGAGGGCAGTGCAGAAGACAGAGGCCTGGCTTGTGAAATTTTAGAGAGAAGATTAAAGACATTATCAAGGCCATTTGCTCTTTTAAGATGCTGTGCTGGGGCTGAAGAATCAGCTGTGATTAACAAGATACTAGAACTACTAAAGTGAAACCTTTGTGTTACTGGGACAATTGATGCTGGTCAGCTGGAGTGAAGACATTAGCACTGATTAAGAAGAGACCAGCATCACTGAGGGGAAATCTTCTGGGAAGTATTTCCTGAGAGCACAGAGATGTTGTGTTCCAGAGGCAGCCGAAGTTGTGCCTTGTGCTGGCAGCAGAACTTGGTCATGTGTAAGTGTCACCCAGGTGGTACTGGTTTTGAAGGCATGAAGGGGTCATGGAGAGCAGCTGAGGCTTGGCACTGTGAGAGGCCAGGAGAGGCTATTAGTAAAGGTGCAGCCTCAGTGGCAGTTGAAGGCCCAGGACTGAAGGGGCCAGGCAGAGAAGTTGAACCTTGGTACTATGAAAAGAGTCTATGAGGAACAAACAATTGGTGAAAGTGCAGCCCAATTACAGCAAAGACCCCCAGCGTTTTGGAGATGCCAGGACCATGGGGTGACCACCAAGAACAGCAGCAGCAGTGGAGTGGAGCCAGCCAGAGCTTAGAAGACAAGCTGTGTGTGCTGCAGAGGACAGAGCTGGAGAAGGGACCCAAGCCCTTTGGAGGAGTCCAGAAGATCATGAGTGAATCCCAGATAAGTGGACATTAAGTTATTTATACTGTTGGAGTTTGGGTTTGGTTGGTTTATATTGTGATGGTGTCCTGGTTCCTTCCTCTTGAAGAAGGTATTTAATTTTGATTTTTTTTTTTTCTGGTTTTTTCGAGACAGGGTTTCTCTGTGTAGCTTTGCGCCTTTCGTGGGACTCACTTGGTAGTCCAGGCTGGCCTCGAACTCACAGAGATCCACCTGGCTCTGCCTCCCGAGTGCTGGGATTAAAGGCGTGCGCCACCACCGCCCGGCTTAATTTTGATTTTTAAAGGAGCCCACAGATGAAAGACTTGAGCTTTTAAAAGATATTGGATATTTCAAAGAGACTGAAATTTTAATGTGTTTGCATTTGTAGAGACCATGGGACTTTTAAAATTATGATTTTAATGTGACATCTTGGGGATGAATAAGAAAGGAAGGGTTGTGGCTTAATAGTGATGTGTTTGTGTGTCAAGTTGACAGGGGGTCAGTTGTGCTGGCTGGTTTTGTGTATCAACTTGACACAAGCTAGAGTCGTCAGAGAGGAAAGAGCCTCAGTTGAGGAAATGCCTCCATGAGATCCAGCTGTAAGGCATTTTATCAATTAGTGATCAATGGGAGAGGGCCCAGCCCATGATGAGTGGTACCATCCCTGGGCTGGTGGTCCTGGGTTCTATAAGAAAGCAGGATAAGCAAGCCATGAGGAACAACCAGTAAGCAGAACCCCTCCATGGTCTCTGCTCCAGCTCCTGCTTCTAGGTTCCTGCTCTGTTTGAGTTCCTGTCTCGACTTCCTTCAATGACGAGCAGCAATATGGATGCATTAGCCAAATAAACCCTTTTCCTCCTCAACTTGCTTTTTGGTCATGGTGTTTCATCATAGCAATAGAAACCCTAACTATGACAAAAGGATATTTTCTTAATCTATGAAAATTAGAAATCCTTTTCTCTTGTTCTTCTTGAGTCCCTATGAATGGCCGAGTCCATACATGTATTGGCAACTCTTGAAAGAAACACAAGAGGTGCATTTGGGTCAGGTAAAGATTCTACTGGAAGATCTACATGGTTAAGGACAAAGGACTATGCTTGGTTGGTGTAGTCTCATGCCTTACCTGTTTCATACTTCTCATTCCATCTTTACCTCCATTGTCAGTTAGACTTTTAGCTTCTGTGATTAATATAGAAGAAAACAGGTTTAAAAAAAAAAGAGAGGGAGATATAATTTGGCTCACAGTTCTAGAGGCGTCATTCAGTGCTTGGCTGACTCCATTGCTGTAGATCTGTGCTGAAGTGGAGCATCGTGGTAGAGAGTGAATTAGTAGAGAAGAGCTGCTTGCCTCACCCAAGTCAGAGAGCAGAACAACAGGAAGCCACCAGAGATGGTATACACCCTTCCAAGGTATGTCTCCAGATATTTCCTTCCTTCCGTGAAGCCCCGCTTTTTAATAGCCCATTCAGTATGATGCTCATTATGAAGTGACATACTCTTGAGTAAACTACCTTTTAGTAGGGCCACTGTCTGGCTACCAAGGTTTCACCATATGAGCCTTTAGAATGGGAACTTTATAAACGAAGAATTGTATCCTGCTCTGTGCTCCTCAGTGCCTTTCGGCACTGGAAAATGAAATGCCTCTTCCTTTGTGTATACAGTGGTTCTGGCAGGTGAACACCCGAAGGCCATGTATTTTCTGAAACTCCTCTCTAGGATGTCCTGCATTGAAGGAACTCTGCCCTGTGCCTCTAACATTGCACTCTCTCTAATCATAATGTCCACAGTTTACAAAATGAATACATGTCTTCCATGTACTCTAGCTTTGGTCTTTATGGCTGTGTCTCGGTGATTAACCTGGCTAGACTGCCTCAGAAGGAAAAGCCCTGACACATGAATGGCTTTGAAGTCATTCTCTTGTCTCTGCCACTTGCAGACTGTATAGGCTTATGGCCTTGTGTCTCACACACTTCCAGAAATATCTGAAGTTCTTCTCACAATATACTTTGTCCACGGGAGGAACTGGATTCTCCAAAATAGTTTAACTAAAATGGATAAACTCCATTCTTGATCCTCCCACATTTAAACACTGCTTTAGAGGTGGTGGGAGCTGGTCCTGATTACCTTGTCACATCTTTTCCTTACAACTGGGCTTAGAACTGTCCTTAAATGTCCAGCATTCAGAGACCTTTGCTATGATTCACCAGTGAACTCAATGTTTACTGAGAACCAACAAATATTTTATTTGTAAGACAAAGCACTTGGGGGGAAGAAATAGGACAGTTACTTGGAAGTAAAAAATGTGCTTTTGCTCTTTCTGTGTTCAGAAGAGCTTGGGGCCGAATTGGGAAGATGGCCTAGGTGGAATACATTAAGAACTGAACACATTGTACTGATTAAAAATGACACCAAGATCTGGAATAAGGAGAACAGCTCATTTGGCTGGCATGGTCTAGAAGTCTATAAAGAACTGGAACTAAAAGTAAACGAGTAGTGCTTCAATGAGAAGAAAGACATTTGCAAATGTGTTGGAAGTGTTCAGATCCAGTGTCTGTGTGTGTGTGTGTGTGTGTGTGTGTGTGTGTGTGTGTGTGTGTGTGTATGTGTGTTGTATTCCTGTAGGCAGACTTTTATCTAGTTATCTGTTGTAGACTTGTCTTAGGGTTGATCAGAGGTTGAAGGACGTTAACAATCAATGTTCTTTCCTGCTTTTTGGCAAACATCAAGTTCACCTTAATGAATAAGTTGTTAAGGACGAACCTGTAATTTATACTTTTCTTGTATAACAGCTGAGGTAGGCATCCTCACATTTTAAAAGCAATGGAGTTTTCACTACAAAACTTTTGAAAAGGTAAGAAAATTTACAAAGAAGAAAATAACTATCACTATAATCCCACTACTGGGCATTTGAGTATCATTAGACAGGTTCTGTATTTCATAGTTCTCTTGTGTTTTATACAGAATAAAAATGGGAACAATCCTAAGCTAGTCAAGGCAGTAGCCTGAAATTCATAATTGAGACATATCAAATACATTTTTATAATATTTTTCATTTATTAACATCTAAAAATAAATATATATACATTACAAGAAATAAATACCTACTTAAAATATTTAAAAATAACTAAGCATCATTTTATCTTTGAATATACTACAATTTTAAGTTCTTAGTGACTTGTTTCCTGTTTTTAAAAATCAATGTCATGATGGACATCTTTAAAGGTATATATTTGAATTTCATTGTAAACTCCTATACAAGACTTGGCAACAGTATTCTGAGAACTCAAAATTTTTTATTGGCATGTAACATAAAAGAACTATACAAGCCGAGCTGGAGAGATGGCTCAGCGGTTAAGAGCACTGGCTATTCTTCCAGAAGACCTGGGTTCAATTCCCAGCAACCACATGGCAGCTCACAACTGCCTGTAACTCCACCTTCCAGGGATCTGAAACCGACAGACATACATGCAGACAAAATAGCAATGCACATAAAATAAATAAATCATTTAAAGAATTATACAAGCCGTAAGAATTCGGATGGTGACATAAGAACACTGTACCTAGAATAAGAAACAGCACATGGCTGGAGCCCGACATTCTCTGTCAGCTGTGACTCTCCCCAAATAGCCGCCATGTGGACTTCTTATATAATAAAGCATCTTGCTGAATTTTGTACTTTAATACAAAGGGCATTGAATAGTCTTGCTTGAGGGGTTTGTAATTTCGTGGCACGTGGTTGAAAAGTTTCTATTCCATTTCTGATAGAATCCCAGATGGAGGACCAAGGCACAGCTTGTGAAATTTACTCTAGGAACATGTTAGGATCATTTCTAGGTTTGGGTTGTTATAATTAGTGCTTTTAGCCAGGCGGTGGTGGCGCACACCTTTAATCCCAGCACTTGGGAGGCAGAGCCAGGCGGATCTCTGTGAGTTCAAGGCCAGCCTGGTCTACAAAGTGAGTTTCAGGAGCCTTCCAAAGCTACACAGAGAAACCCTGTCTTGAAATCCCCCCCCCCCAAAAGTGTTCTAGTACCTGTCTTGCAAAGAACACAGGTGGCATCTTTGTTAGGCGTGTGTCTAGGCAAGATGTTGTTAGGTTGTGATCAACGCATACCCCAGCTTTAGAGAACTGCCAGACTACTTTGGGAGGTGACATTGATATTTTCTGCCTGACCACAATGTGCAAATCTCGCCTTCTCAGTGTCTCTGTAGTGATGGTGTTGCCTGATGTCCCCATTTTAGTCACCTTGGCAACCGCATGCTGGCGTTTCCCTATGCTTTATAACCACGTCTTTTTTGATGTGTATGAGAACCTTTTCACATTTGTGGTTTATTTATCTCTTCTTGTGATAGTGTCTGCTCAAGTCTGTTGCAATTTCTTTTTAATGGAATGTCTACCTCTTCTACCATCTACTAATGTGTGGGGAAAGTCCTTCTTCAGAACTTCAGGGGCATGCACAAAGAATGGAACAGGTAATCACCAGATGGAAGAGACAATCTCTGGACTTCACATTTTAAAAAGAGAATCAAAATAATAGACTCGAGATGTTATAAGATATTTTTTATTCAGATATGACATTTAAAAAGAACAATGCTTTTTACAACATTTCTGTGTTTCAAAGCACCCAAAACAAAAATACCTAAAGTATTTGTTCTGACATTATTTTATTTATAAATGTTACAGAAAAATCAAATTGTGTGTGTGTGTGTGTTTTATTCTGGCACTCTGGAAATAAACTATCAAGGAAACAATTTTAAAGTTCTCCAAAGAAGAAGTGAAGAAAAATATTTAAAAAAAAATTATTCTTTAAGATTCAAAAATGCATCTCCAGTTAAGTAATGATGGTGTGTGCAGGGTTATATAGCAGATAGGCTGGCCTCTCCCCACCCCTGCCTGGGGGCCTTGAATTAAGGAAAGACTTACATTATGTGCAAAATGCAACTTCTGTTTGGTGTCTGTCAGAAAACTAAAAATATCAACTTCATAATCTTTCCAGGACTATTAGTGAGAAAAACATTCCCAGGCAGATGTATCCACAAGCTAAAATTATTATTATTAGTTTTTTATCACCACAAAGCAGCTCTTTTCATTTAAAAAATATTTTCTTGATAGTTTTTAAAAAAGAATCTCTAATTTTAAAATAGGGCAGCAATAGAACAGATATAATTATATACTGGACACTAGATTAAATTATTTTTAAGGGAAATAATGAGAAGAAAACAGCACATGGCCCATTTCTTTTTTTTTTTTTTTTTTGTTTTTTTTTTTTTGTTTTTTCGAGACAGGGTTTCTCTGTGTAGCTTTGCGCCTTTCCTGGAACTCATTTGGTAGCCCAGGCTGGCCTCGAACTCACAGAGATCCGCCTGCCTCTGCCTCCCGAGTGCTGGGATTAAAGGCGTGAGCCACCACCGCCCGGCATGGCCCATTTCTTAATGATTCTAGATACTGTGTATTGACAAACTTGGTATTCTAAAATTAGGTGGGCTTAAAGGTCATAACATTTATTTTTTTTCCAAGAGAATAAAAATCATTTTCTGGTTTTGAATTTCCTTTTCTGGAATTACTCATGGAGACAAGGTCCTCAGTGATGGACTCTCAACAGTCCAGTTGGGCATTCCTCCTAAGTACCTTTACAAACTACAGTTTCCCCCTGTTGGGGATTGGGCAAAATACAGTTGAAGGTTCTGCCAACTTCTCACACAACATTAAAGAAACATGTCCTATACTGAGGACAGCGTCTCCATGTGGCTGCATCATGCAGACTTTGAGGCATTTGAAAGGCTTTCTTCTGTGGAGATAAGAGCACTTTAAGCACACGCTCTCTTGTCTATCTGGCTTTATTCTCAGTCTCTTTTTTCTTTCTTGCATAGCAAAGCAATTTTTACTGGTTTGTGGGACATCCAAAAAAGAGAAAAAGGGAAAGATATTTTAACTTGATAATAAAAGGCAAATAAGAGAAAATAAAAACAAGCAATTAAGGAACAAACGTTCTCTTTCCACTCAAGAATTTTCTTACAAAACATTTAGATTTTTTCCCCCACACAATCAATACCTTATTATATTTGGTTTTCAAAGATCTTAGATTTTGTAAGAAATCTTATAAATGTACAATAAAGCACAAGACTCAAGCTATCATCCACACCATGAGGTAAACATGGGGGTCACTTGGAAGGAGATTTTGGTTGACTTGATCCGAACAGCTGTTCTTTATGGATTTCATCAAATCGTGTGACTTCATCCGCAAACACAGCGTTTCTTTCTTTTGGTGGACTTTTGACCTTCGATGATCATCAATTTAAGATCAAGGCACATGACCCATCATCATTGATCTGGGACTTATTAGAGAAAGAAAATAAATCAGGAAATGAAAAGCAAGGTCCACATGAGCCAAAGCGCGGCATAGAGAAGGGCTGGTAGGTGCTTCACGTGACTTAGGCAGCAGTAAGATGACTAAAGAGGCGAACAACTCAACTGCTAAGTGTTCTAGGCCCTTCTGTCAGGTCTGAAACAGCATCCCTATAAAGTTACATTAATAGAGAGAGGGCATGTAGAATTATGAGCTTCTTTTCCTTTAGGGGCTCAAAAACAAATATTTTTCTTTTTATAGAATTTTCTAGACATTCTATAGGGTGAGTCTCTAAAGTATTACACTGATACACTTAAGTAGCTTTTATGATGACTGCTAATCGTGCCTCAGGCTTATTTTAAGTATCAATTCTAATCAGAACCTAACTCCTATATCTACAAGACACACCCAAAGACACACACATTTAATAAAGACCTCTCTCTTCACACACAATAACAATGAATGTAATACATGCAAAATTATGAGTGACTAGCTTACCTAAAATTTATCTTTAGAATCATGTCTCCTATCTGTAGTGTTCACAACATGAACTCTGCAGCCACACAATACAAAAGTAGGTTTTGGGTGCTATATAGACAAAACTTTAAAGTTGCCCACAATTGTTGCAGCTACATTTGATCACAGTCCTGTGAAAATGTTAACTTCAGATCTTTTCTTTGTGACTAGAAGGTTTTAGCCAATATTTAGATGATATTATCACTTGAAGCATAAAAGTGCAGTCCCAGAGCCTAGGTTTAAAATTGAGCAACTGACTCTCGTCACTGTGTACTCGAATATTTAGCTGGTTTTACTTCACATTTGAGGTCAGTTCAGCACTCCTTAGTCTGCCGTTCAAGAGCCTCTGGGATCTAGCTGGGTGGTGGTGGTGGTGGTGGTGGTGGTGGTGGTGGTGGTGGTGGTGGTGGTGGTGCCACGCCTTTAATCCCAACACTTGGGAGGCAGAGGCAGGCTGAGTTTGAAGCCAGCCTGGTCTGAAGAGCAAGTTCCAAGACAAGACATCTAGGGCTGTTATACAGAGAAAGCTTGTCTCAAAAAAACCAGAAAAAAGCCGGGTGGTGGCGGCGGCGGCGGCGGCGGCGGCGGCGGCGGCGGCGGCGGCGCACGCCTTTAATCCCAGCACTAGGGAGGCAGAGGCAGGCGGATCTTTGTGAGTTCGAGGCCAGCCTGGGCTACCAAGTGAGTTCCAGGAAAGGCGCAAAGCTACACAGAGAAACCCTGTCTCGAAAAAAAAAAAAAAAAAACAGAAAAAAAAAAGCCTCTATAATCTACGTTTTCATTCTGGGTTCTTTTTATTATTAATTACTCTTCTTGAAGTAAGGTTTTTTAATTACATTATATCAGATAGAAACCAGATACTCTATCATAAATGAAACTCAGATCACCAAATAGAGACAGAGATTCTCTCTGAAAGGTTGACTTTCTGAGCCAGAATGGGTGCTCTAATGCGTCGCGTCCAACATTCTTTATTTAATATACTTTAACCTTTGGATTCTGGATCATAAGGATATTCAAGTGATGTCTAGTTCTCTTCCATTCATTGGTCAAGATTCAATCCTCTCTTCCCCTTTGAAATATCTCTGAATAGTTTTTTTGTTTTGTTTTTAGCCTTTTTTTTTTTGAGCCTTTCCTCCTCCTCTTCCATCTGTAAAGAGCGATACTACTGAATTAAAATGTAAAGACAACTAAGAAACAATGTTTTCACTCTGCAGTTAAACCCTGAGTCTCAAAGCACAGAGATGGCGGTTATGAGTACAGTGTGGGACTGCTTTCCCCGCCTGTGAAATTTCAGGTAAACCCATGTGCTTTCCTCTGGCCCCTTTTAACACCTGTGTGGAGGAGATGGGTTGATGCATGATGCCCTTCCCAACCGTTGTACTCCAGCAGAGGAACTTTAGACTCTTAGACTTCATGACGGTGACGTACTCATTTTTATAAGAGGGAAGCCAAATAACTTTTAAAATGGGGCTGGAGGGATGGCTCAGAGGTTAAGAGCATTGGCTGCTCTCCCAGAGGTCCTGAGTTCAATTCCCAGCAACCACATGGTGGCTCACAACCATCTGTAATGAGATCTGGTGCCCTCTTCTGGCCTGCAAGGACACATGCAGACAGAACACTGTATACATAATAAATGCATAAATCCTTAAAAATAGGGGTGGGGGGGCGCTGGAGAGATGGCTCAGTGATTAAGAGCACTGGCTGCTCTTCCAGAGGACCCAGGTCCAATTCTCAGTACCCATGTGGCGGCTCACAACCTGTCTGTAACTCCATTTCTGGGGGATCTGACACTCTTACACAGACACACATGCAGGTAAAACACCAATGCACACACACAAAAATAAATAGATAAAAGAAAAAAATTTAAGAAAATTATGAAAAAAAACTTTTAAAATAAAAATTTCAGAAGGCTAACAAGGTATCAAAATATTACAAAAATCATCTTTAAAATCTTTGAATAGTGTGGCCCCCGGCTCCCTCTTGAGCTCTAGATTAAACTCAGAACTCCCTGTGCTGAGATTTTCATGACTGTCTAAGGATCCTGGCTTTACATAGACCAGGTCCAACATCTGGTCCAGGACAGGAAGTGATAGACCGCAAACTACTCAGATGGTTTTGGATCTGTCTAGACGTCCTAAAGCAGAAGGAAGGAGAAGAAAGTTTTGAAATAAAACATGCTCTAAGGTGGGGGGGGAGCTTTAATCACCAGAGGTCTTTACCAGATTGGAATTAGCAGTAATTCATGTACATGAACACCTGCTTGGGAGGGGTTGTGGGCGCTTGAACCGCATTGGCAATGGGCTTGTTATAACTCTTGGAAGCTCTTGCCATTCCAAGTTTCTGAAAAAATTTATTTGCTCTTATGATGGCGAATTTTGCTAATGAGTGTTTGGTCTGTCCTGTTATCTCTGCATCAATCCTTGGCTCACTTTCTCCTCACAAAAATAAAAATAAATGGAGTTTCTGAAGATGTTTCAAATTTATTTCCACTTGTTTTCCAGTATGCCTTTATGGCCTTTCTTTTTTTATTTACTTAATTTTAAGCTGAAAATATAAAATAAATATTCATTGGATGGGAGACTATACAAGAAAGCAACTTGGAGTAAAAGTTCACAGAGGATAGAGAAGGGAGGGACCAAGGATTTACTTCTTTACAAATTCAGTTTTACAAAGTGAGGAAAGGTGGTTTGAAGTAGTCATATACAAAAATCACCTGTGCTCAGGCTGTGTGTTCTGAAAAATCATCTATACCAGTGGTTGTCTACTTTCCTAAAGCTACAACCCTTTAATATAGTTCCTTATGCTGTGGTGACCCCCAACCATAAAATTATTTCGTTGTACTTCATAACTATCGTTTTGATACTGTTATGAATCATAATGTCAATATTGGATATGCAGGTATCTGATATGTGACCCACGTGAAAGGGTCATTCGACCCCTCCCCCAGGGGTCACGACACACAGATTGAAAACCGCTAATCTAAACCATCAATAAATGGAAAATGTTCTTTCCAGGGGTAACTTTCTAGTCACCTGACATGAGGCAGCTAAAAGTTTCTGACAAACTGGGCAAAGGACCCTAAGGCTGGTACATATACACAGGCATGAGCAGTTTTGAAAGGTTCATATGAGAAAAGAGGGGGTATAGGGAAGAAATGGGCAAACTGAATTAAGTATGGCTGATGGATCATGCCAACCATGCCAGCAGATCATGTGTGGGTATCCCTTCCAAACAACTGTCTTTGAGGGCTTCTGCATCCAGAATTCTGGACTCACTGAAAGGGACAAAGAGCAGGTTTTCATATTACGAAGCAGAAACATTCCAGATTGAAATGACTCTTGAACGTATCTGAAACACTTGTATTAATCAGGATTCTCTACAGAAACAGAACTGATAGAAAACACACACACACACACACACACACACACACACACACACACACACACAGACACAGAGATGTGCTCGATTGGCTTACACAAGGGTCTTGAGTAGCCCAACAATGAACATCTATGTGCTAGAGTGACTAAGAACATGATGTCTGCTCAGTCAACAAAGTCGAATGCCTCAGTAGTTCCAATCTAGTGCTCAAGGCTGGGAGGATTCCTCAGAGCCACTGGTCTTCCCTCTACCTTGGAAGGCCGAAGAAGCTGGCTTCTTATGTAAGCCAAGTAGGGCAGTCGCAGCAGCAGCAGAGATGAACACACTCCCCAGCAAGGATCACATGTTGCTTTTCCTTGGACTTCTCCACATCTGGGCCCACTCTGGAGGCACATCTTCCCCTCTGAGCAATCCCTTCTGGAAATGCCCTCACAGACCCAACCCTTGTTTCATGACGGCCATTTTGAAATCTCTAATTCGGTATATTGTAGTTTTAAAAGTTTCTGTAACTTCTGCTTTATTTTTAGGAAACCATCACCTCCTGTCTTTTTTTTCTCCCTGCCCCTTACCCTTCTGGTATCTTCGTGTTTTTATGGGTACTGCTTTTTGGTAAATGCATTAAGTACCTTCATGTTATTCTATAACATCTAGGTACTTGGAGATAAATCCCTTCAGTTTTTTAACGCACTGACCATCTCTTACAACCCCATGTTCCCTGGGTGTCCTGTAATTTTGTCTGTCATTCTGCCTGGGGGCGGGGGGAGCTGTGATGGTGACTATGGAACAGTTTTTTTTTTTACATTCCTGACAATGCTAAAATGTTCTCCCTTTTCAGACCACCTTTGCAAGCTGATACTTGGATTTAGTATTCTGTGTATGTGTGTGTGTGTGTGAGTGTGTATGTATGAGTGTGTAAGTGTGTGAGTGTGGGCGTGAGAATATGTGTGTGTGAGTAGGTGTAAATGTGTGAGTGTGAGTGTGAATGTGTGTGAGTTTGTGCAAGTGTGTGTGTACATGTGTACGTTCTTGTTTGTACATGTGTGCATGCTGGTACATACATATGTGTGCATGGGTAAGCCTGTGGTCAATATTAGTTGCCTTCCTTAGTCACTTTCTACTTTACTTTTTGAGATAATGTCTGTCATGGAACCCAGAGTTCATCACTTGGCAAGGCTAGTTAGCTACCAGCTGAGGAAACATCTCTCTCTCTGCCTCTCCAGTGCTGGGAAGGCAGGTCTCTGTCACCATGGTCAGCTTATTATGTAGGTGCTGAGGAATCCAAACTCTGGGCCTCACAGTAAGCATTTCACTGACAGATCCATGTCTCCAGCCATTGACTATTTCTAACAGTCTATGGATAATGAATGTTTGAGCCTATATTCTTGAAAGGTATAGGGTTAGTATATTTTAATATCTTGTTGCTTTTGTTATTTGTTTCAACCATGACTCTTTTTCTAATTAAATTTATTTATTTATTTTACATCCCTCCTGTGAGTGTAAGAGAAACAATATTAAAATTCTGAGGAGACATCAAATGAATGGAAATTTAGCACAAGCTGGGAAGAAAAACCTTAACATGCAAAAAAAAAATTCAAGTGAATTTTCCTCTCATTCTATAAATAAGGATGCAATTTATTTGTTCATTCTGAAAGTGGCCATTATTAATTTACCTTTGATGATGGAAGCCAGAAATGGACCTTGTAGAGACAGTAGCCAGTGTCTTCCACATCCTGCATCCTTTCCTTCACATTGAAGCTCTCGTCAACTTTTAAAGGCATCGTTACTGACACAACAGAAAGAGAGGATGCTGGTAGATTTGAAGCCAGGCAAGAGCTGCTGCCATCAGACTGGAAGACATTTCCAGTCTCACAAACACTGAAATCTAAAAAAAAATGCTTTGAAATTTATGAAATATGACATTTAAGTAGTATTTTCCAGATACTGAAATGATGCTATTTCTTTTTAGGTACTTTCTGTTTGTTTCTTTTAGAACTTAAATCTACAGAAATCAGGGAGTTCTTATTCACATTACAATCTCTGTCTAGAAGAGACTATAACTTTAACAGGGATTAATATGTGATGGTAGATGATGTGCAGGAGATGATGAAAGAAGGAAAGCTTCAGAAAAATCTTTTTTCCTTTTCTTTTTTTTTCCTTTTCTTTTATTTTACAATACCATTCAGTTCTACATATCAGCCACGGGTTCCCCTGTTCTTTCCCCTCCCACCCCCTCCCCCAGAAAAATCTTAAATGTGTTTGATGTCCACCCACTCAAAGGGGGCGTTCTTGCTAAATTAGTCTTCCTGCCCCAAATATATTTAGGAATTCCAGTGTTAAAAGTACCAAGTACACCCATCATGTCTGCCAGGCAAAATCTCGTTCATTGCTTAGCTTATGCTTTCATTTATTGGCAGCTCTAATTCAGCATCAGCGACTAATGTGACCATTGCTCACTGATGAAGTACTCCCGGAAGGTGCATCTTACTGATAACATTTCCTAGTAATCACCGATAATGCTGTTTGTTTATTTTTTTTAACATGGGTTAAAGTTAGGTCAACGTGCTTATAAAAATCATGTACTGTTAAATTCTACTCTTTTCCACAACAGGTGAGAAACTTCGGTGAAATGTGGGCAAAAAATGCAGGTGAGAGGCAGCTGACCCTGTCTGCACTTCAGGTGCAGATACTCACAGTATCATAAATACTGGAATCAACAGTATTTATATTTTGTTTTAGTTTCATTTTCCTCATGAGATTACCAGAAACAGGGGAAGGCCTTGTAAGACACTATTTCTGAGGAGACACAAGCAAACATCTATTCACCTCACAGAACTGACAACAGTCCAAAGTATACAGGCTAACAAAGCCCAACTTGGTGAACCAGTGAGTTTTAAAGGAGTCACTTACAGGAATATGGGTGAGCAGGTGCAGAAATGACTCAAAGAGAGCTGTCTCACTGAAGCCCACCCCAGGATGGTTGATAGCTCACAATAGCTGGCCACCTGGAACATACTTCATGACCTGCAGGCAGCTCTGCAGGCTGGAGGCTGTTTGATGGTCTCCACATCTTTCAGGCAGCTAAACTTGTCTGAAAGTGACTCTCAGGGGTCTTCACTGCTCACATATATAGTCTTGGGGAAGAGGGGACTAGATGAATCTGGTCAGTTTCAGGGACTTCCTGAAGCCATTTGAGTTGTTTACTTCCTGTCCTGAAGAGCTTTCCTGTAGGATGAAACATTTCAACCTTGGAAGACATTGCAATACAACAGGTCCACATCTACAGGCTGCCATTTCAGAGGGCATTGTCTGTGTGTCTTTGAAGGCATCCTGAAAAGGTTGACTCTGGAATAAATGGGTTGATTCCTTTGTTTTGAGTTGAACTAATAAAAACAAAACAAAAAAACTCAAGATTTGGTATCTGCAATCAGGAATCCTGGTTGATGTTGTCAAAAGCATCCCTCTGCCTTTTTGGAACATGGAAAAGAATAGCTAATATACATAGGACAGGTTTTGGAAAAATGCTCTGACATCTAGTAGTTTTTTTTAAGCCCTAGAGAAGGCCAGCGAGACTTAATCTCTTAAAAGATAGAGCCCTAATTTGCCATAATCTTGTGTCTATTCAGATAACCACATATGAATAGTAAGTATTTTACAGGGTGGTAAAAAAAATCAGTTGATACTTATGCTATTATAAATTATTATTTATAATACTGTTATTTCTACTGATCCTTGAGATTTCCATAGTACTATAATATTAATACCACACACTTCTAGATAGTATTTCATGGTTCTACCATGCTCCTAGATTAGATAGCAGATCATGAGTAGCCCTTGTGTTAAAATATCCAGTTTCTTCACCGACCCACTATTTTATAGGCTTATTATCAACTAGTTTTGAAAAACTGGAAAAATCACTAGACTTGTCTGAGCTCCCCCTCCCATATGTGAGCATAAAATAAGCCAGGGACTGAGAAGATAACTCAGATGGTTACATGTTTGTCGTACCCACATGAGGACTTGTCTTACATTCCCAGACCCATATAAAAAAGGTTGGCACTGTGGCATGCACTCATAACTCCATCTCTGAGAATGCTGAGACAAGGATTTCTGTGGCTTGTCAGCTAACCAGCCCATCCTAATTGGTGAGTTCCTGGTCCCTGTGAGAGAGGCTCTCCCTGATATTTAAAAAGGAATAGAAACATACACACATACACACACACACTCCACCACCACCACCACCACCACCACCACCACCAACAACAACAACAACAATAACAACAACACCCCAAGGTGGATGACTACTAAGGGGCATCTGAAGTTAACTTCTCACCTTAGGATGTACATGTACACATGTGTACCTGCACGCAAACCTGTGTACTCCTCCCCCAACACACACCACACACACACACACACACACACACACACACACACACACACACAACAACAACAACAAAACCCCAAGGTGGATGACTACTAAGGGGCATCTGAAAGTTAACTTCTCACCTTAGCATGTACATGCACACATGTGTACCCCTCCCCCAACACACACACACACACACAGAACCAATCTCTAGGGCTGTTGTGATGGTTAAGTTAGATAGTTCACATATGCTTCCCCAATAGCTCCTGGAAGGTGATGGTCACACAATCATGCGTGAGCTGCTTGCCGCAGCAGCTCTTCTATTATTCCAGCCCCATAAATGAGGAAGAACAGGTCATTCTCATTTTGTACTAAAGACACAGATCTTAAAGATTCAAGATCACTCTCCAAGTTCAGGGGCCCTGCCTGTTTGATGTCAGAATCCACATCTTCTGGAAGAGTCTCTTGAAGATCATTTGGCACTCAAGTGTGGAATAGCCTAGTCTTAGTGGAGCTCATATTTTTCTCAGTAGGGAAATTTCTAAGGTCCCTTGCAGGATTTTTTTTTTTTTTGTTATGATGCGTACCCTTCAGTTTCAAGTACAATGAGGGCTTTATGCCTCTTCTCACAACTGGGAAACCACTGATGTAGAGCATGTGAGCTACCCTCAGAAAAACGTTCATGGTGGCCAGACATATAACAGTCATCCATTCTTTGTGAAATATTTCTGGAGTGTAGATTCACAGTATTGTCATCATCACAATTTATTATTTATTGAGTGCCATCTCTTTAGGTGGAGCTGTGCAGAACACACATCAGACAGGGCCTCCATCCAAGGAAACAGAAATGGAATTCAGATGGTCATGATTCATGAGATAATGATAAAGTTCCTTGGGTTGTGCAAGCGCGCTCTGTGATGATGAGATCAGCCTTGGATAGCTCAGGGCAAAGAAGCTTTCTTAGGGGAGGAAGGGAACAGTGTCATTGGGCCCTAAAGGACCAAAGGTACTTCCAGGTATAAGGTGCATCCTGAAGGGGAGCATGAAAGAGAATGTCAAGGTGAGACGTGGAGGAGAGAATGCCAGGATCCCATCAGTCTTCAGAAAAGAGGACAGTGGAGAGAGCGAAATGGGAGCAAGTGATGCTGTCCAGAGCTGAGATGCCGTAGCTGCATCCCAGTGCCATGTGCTGTTTGTGCCGGGACAGACTGAAAGAACATGCCCTCCCTTGTTAAGGGAAATGGCTCCACACTGCTGCTGAGTCCAGGAGTGGAAAATTGTATCACATCTGTACTGGTTTTTAATCTCTGTTTGGTTTTGTTTGTTCAAGTGAATGAAAATGATGTGCTATTGTTATGTAGTGATGCCAGAAGAAAAATTTCACCAGAGACTTCAAAAATGGTTTTGGGATTGTGCCTATTTCATGTGGTTTTACTTTCCTCCATTTTCTTTCCTCCTGCACCCCCCCTTTTTTTTTACTATGCTTTCCCCCTGAAGCACAGCTCTGTGCTGATGGATTAATATCATACCATGGAAGGTTAATTTCGAGACAGTTTAGCCAAGGAGGCAAGGCAGCCTCCCAAGACAGAGTGATGGGGGAGGGGATTAAGAATGGAAGGACCAATCTACAGAACCCTTTGCTAGAAGCACATAATTAATGAGTCTTCAGATTCATAGCTGGAGCTGATGAATGGAGGTGAATACACCCCCATCTGGGAATAATTTGGAGTAATTTATAAAGTCCTCATAGGAAAGAACAATGTCATCACCTTTCTTAGCCAGTCCCCTGGCCACCATTGAACATGCTTCATCCATCGAGTCTTTCAGTATTTATTAAGTACTAGACACTCTGCTAAGGTACCCCCCAAAACACACACACACACACACACACACACACACACACACACACACACACACACACACAGAGGCATGTTTCCCTCCATGGAACTTAAACTTTGGAGAAAAGGGTAAAACAAGGTAAAATGTGGTTATCTGTATTGAAGTCGATAAATCCAAAGATATGGGGATCTATCCGTGGAAGGCATATACCATTCAGCACTCCCAAAAATTTTGTTCAAACTGAATGAAATACAAATGGGAGTTTATTGGCTCTCTTGACTGCAAAGGGAAAGGTATTACTAGGTGCAGACTGAATCATCTACCAGGAATCGCTCTCCATAACTTTGGGTCAGTCTCCTACCTTCTTCTGCTTTGAACTATTCTTTAAATTTTTTTTATTCTTTGTGTATTTCATACAATGCGTTTTGATCATAAATACTGCTACTTCCCCCTTAACTCCTCTGAGATCCATCCCTAGCCCTGTACTCCCAATCTCAAATAAATGTGTCCTATTTATTTGTTTGTTTGCTTCTTTGTTTAATGACCCATCAAGTCCAATGTATGATACCTAGGTATACTCCTGGGTGTGGGCCCATCAACCCACCAGGAGCCACACCCTTAAAGGAAACCTGCTCTGTCCCCACCAGAAGCCATCAACTGTCCAGAGCTCCTCAGTCAGGAATGGAGGCTCATGCTCTGCCCAAGCTTGAATGGTCCCTGGCTTGATCTCGTGCAGGTGATTGTCAGACAACTGTAGCTGGGATGAGTTCATGAATGCAGCTGCCCTGTTGTGTCTAGAAGACAAGGTTTCTCTCTGGTCCTCCCCAATTCCTGGTTATTACAGTCTTTTAGCCCCCTCTTCCACAATGTTCCATTAGTTGTGTGTGTGTGTGTGTGTGTGTGTGTGTGTGTGTGTGTGTGTGTGTTTCTATGTTTTGGCAAAGATAACCTCTTGTAGCCTCGGGCTTGTAGGCTACCACCTGAGGAACATTAGCAGTGACACGCAGCATTTTTTTTCTTCAATGAGAATCGGGATTATAGGAACAAGAGGGTGTGGGTGCTAGGTCCAGAAAAGGAACAAAGCTTTGAAGATCCTCAAACCATTGGTAGGAATGTATGAAGGGTCGTTTGCAAACCCAGAAGGATGCTGGGTTTCAGAGATGAAGATGAGGCCTAAGAGATAAGCATTTGTACCACAGGGAACCTGCTCACTTTGACATACCTAATTCCAACAGAGAGTTGAGACCTGAACTATGCCACCGGCACACCACAGAAGGAGAGAATCCATTTTGCTGAGTAGTTATCAGATCTCAACACAGTGAGGAATTCATTTAATATGAAGATTCTCGGAACTATTTATAATGGAGATGGTAGCGTTGGTGATAATAGCAGGGAGTAAGGCAGAGGAGATGGGGGGTGAGGTATCCCTGTGTTCACATCATGCTGCAAAGGCATGGTCCAGTGGAAAACATGCCTGAATACAGAGGGGTCTGGGAGGTTGGTCACCAATGTGTCAACACTACCCCTTCCCACTTTAGGACAACAAGGAGAGGCAGACCACTGACATTGTTTATTTAGCAATATCACTTACCCCAACACAATATAATCATAGTATTTTGTGATATGCTAGTTCCATAAGACATGGTGTTTAATAACTTGAAGAGAAATTGGGCTCATTTCTAGAAACAAAGAAAGTAACTTTCTTAAGTGTCATGTGAAGTAAAAAAAAATAAATGAGCAAACAAAAACATCCCTAAGAGAAGACTGTCTGGGGTAGATTCCTTTGGAAGAGCATTTTGATTATTTATTATGGGGAAAAGGTGATTATGAAACATCATTATAGGAGACACATATAAACATCATAATAAAATGCATTCAGATTTCCTCAGAGCCTCCCTTTGGATTTCAAGGAAATAAGTTTTGTTCAGGTGAAAGAGCAGGACTGTGTCATGGGATGGGGGGAGGATTTACTGAGACACTTGTCATTAAAACAGGCTTCTATCTGAGAATAATGGATATGGTGGGGGACTGTTTGCTTTCTGATTTTATACCTAATCTGACACACGGAGAAAAGATGATTGTTAAGGAGCCATGCTAGCTTTAAAATGACTGTTCTACACCGATGAACAGTTCTCCCCCGCCACATAACAAAGGCCAGGCCATAAATTACATGAGACTTGATAGGTCTTTGAACTGCCTAGACATAATTCACTGAGATGAAGCAGAGAAAAACAGATCCATGCTTTGTTGGTCAGAAGGCTTTTGTATGGTTATCAGTCCAATTTCACAATGTACTTTCTGGTGAAAAGACATACCACGATAATTTGTCTCTCTGATTATTTCTTGGCATCACTGGAGACTTTTGTTTTCTCAAAAACAATCCAATCGGTCACTTGAAAAAAAAAAACTAGGTCCTAATGTAATTCTGGGACTAAAAATAATTTTACACATCTGGATTCTCTTCTCTCAATAAGTTATATCTTTATAGAATTTCATAAAAGAATGAGAGTAGCCTTCAAGTATGGTTTGGTAGTAAATACACATGTCTTTATGTATTTGAAAAATAAGGATGGAGGGGCAATAAAGAATAATGTAAAGTAGGTTTCCCTAGAGGTCATTCATTCATTCATTCATTCATAATTCACAAACACTTATTGAGTGCATGCTACATGTAAATGCCATAGTGAGTGCTGCTAAATTTGATATCTATTAAAATATTATTCCCACAGATAGTTGTTAACTGTATGACTCACAGTATTCTGAAGTTATTGAGTATTAGATCACAGAACAGACAGGCCTAATCTGGTCTGGGAGATCCAGGAAGGCTTCATGGGAAAAGTACTATTCAAACAAAAATCCTCAAAGATTAAAGGAAGCCAAGAAGGACAGAGGAGACGTTCAGATGGATGGAACAGTGTGTGCAAAGGATTAGAGGCAGAGCTTGGGGCATATAAGGATAAAAGAGCAGAGACTAAAAGGGAAACCCTTAGGTTTAAAGCTCCAGGTGCCCACTCTTGTGCATCTGGTTGTCAACCTAATGTCTTCTCTCCGGTGTCCCACTGATGGGTCTCACTCCCCAAGTGCAAAATAATGCTTTGTATTTTATTTTCCCCCTAACGTCTTGAGCTCCACGCTCAACACTTGCCAGTCTGGCAGCACCATTTACTTAGCTACTCAGACTAACAAACACTAAAAATTTACTTCTCCTCTTTTCTAAAAAAAAATGTGAGGTGGCCTGGTAAGATGGCCCATTGGGTTAAGAGTCCTTGCTGCTTTTGCAGAGGACCGGGGTTCCCAGCACCAACATGGTGGACCACCGTGGTGGTTTGATTGTGGAGCTTTGCTGGAAGAAGTATGTTGCTGGGAGCAGCCTTTTTAAAAAAAAAAAAAAAAAAAAAAATTTAAAATCATTTCACATACCAACCACAGATCCTCTTCTCATCCTTCCTTCCACTTCCCTCCCTGCAGCTTCCTCTCTCCACCCCCCATTCCCTCCTCTGAAAGAGTAAGGCTTCCCATGGGGAGTCAGCAAAGCCTGGTACATTCAATTGAGGCCCCCCCCGCCCCACTCCTCCATATCTAGGGTAAGCAAGGACTTTAATCATAGGAACTGGGCTCCAGAAAGCCAGGTGGGCTTTAAGAATGTATAGCCCCACACCACTTCCAGTTTGCCCTTTCTGCTGCCTGTGTGTGGGTGGAGATGAGCCCTCTCAGCTTCCTGTGCTGACCGTCTGCTACAATGCCTCCATTGCCCTTATGGTCTCTCCCTCTGAACCATAAATCGAAGAAAGGTCTTTCTGCTGTAAGCCACCCATGGTCACGACATTTTGTCACAGCGACAGAAAAGTAACCAAGGAAGCTCCTCACTGGCCCCGCCTTCTCTCACCTCTTCTGTTTGTCTTCATTGCAATTACTTCTACTGATCCTGGATTATATTTTCCATGTTCATTGGTCTTCTGTGATAGTGTGGTTGGGAGGTTGAGGTACCTTTACAAGATGGGAACCAATGTGAGGAAGTTAGGCCAAGGAGGGCAGTCTTTTGAGGGGGAAACAGAAGCCTGGACACTTCTCTTTCCTCTATCCCAGCTGCCAGGAAGTAAGAAAGTTGCTTCACACAGTCCCTGCCGGGTTGTGCTTACTCACCCCAGACGCTTGAGTGCCAGGCTACCCAACCTTGGATTGAAAGCTCCAAAGCTGTCAAAACAAACCTTATTGTTTCTAAGTAAATTGTCTCAGACATTTTATTACAGTAACAGAAGGCTGGCTAAAACGGTTCCCCCTTAGAAGATGGGAGAGGATCTGGATGACTTTAAGAGGGAGCTGAAATAAATTTGGTTTCTATTTCTAAATTTTCCAATAAAATGTGAACTTGAATGTTTTCTTGACCTCAGAAATAAGTTCACTGGGCCTTCCAGTTATGAATGCATTTTAATTATTTGGGTAACCATTTAGAATTTCACTTGTGAGATTTCAGAATGATTCTTCTTATTAAGCCATAAACTGTATAATTTTTAATTTAAAAAATAGATATGCAGAACCTGATCTTTAGGCTAAAGCATTGTTTTAAAACAATTAAAATTTTATTATTGCCAAAACATGTACTTTTTATGCTTTTATATATTAAGCCTTAAAAGGCTTAGTTTATGTCTTTGCAAAGGTTGTGATTCAAATAGAACGTCTATTATAACAGAGTATAAAAAGCAATTGGAATTTACAAAAATTGAGCCTGGGGCACAGCGTGGCATAGCAGTTTTCAAATTTATTCTATGTACCACTAAGTTCCAAAGACATTCAGCAGTGTTTTATGAAATTCTACTGCCAGGCAAGGCTCAAAAGGACAGATGAAATGAAATAATGGATTTCTGGAGCCTTTAATTTGCTAGAGAACACCGTGAATCCCCGGGGAGGCATTTTCTCTTTTATAGCACCTGTCCTGTAGAATGTGGTTTAGGAATCATGGATGAATTTGGGGCACAAGACAAACTGTAACTCACAGGACTGACTTCATGGCTGTGGATGTCTACGGTTCATGATGCTAAGGAGGATTCCTGTGCTGGATTTGATGTCCTGGCGTCACCAACTTGAATTTTGTGATTGAAATTGGATGGGACTGTGGAGCAAACACAGGACCAGGGCATTCATGCTGAGCAACAAGCACCCAAAAGAGCTCAGGCCAACGTGGGAACTTATCAGTTGATTGGGCTTCCCAGCCACCCTGTGTACTAGCACAGCCAGACCACTAAGGAACTGAAAGAGAGAAGCCAAGGCTAGACCTGGGTCCACATTGGTGGCATGGGATGGGCTCTGCTGGGGACAGCCTCATGTCCCCAGGGTGAAAGGCCAGTTTGCCACTGGTTTGGGTGGGTAGCTTATCTTCTTGGCATCTGTTAGCTCTGAATATCGAGCCTGTTATAGCTGGAGCTCAGGCAATGAACTCACTTAGTAAATTATACAGGACAACGCCAAAGCATAAAAGATCTACTACAATAAGCTTAAAGGGTCAAGTAGGATAACAAATGACAACTAATTCTGGCTTCATCTGAGAAATATCGACTGGAGAAGAATAAAGCAAACTCTTTGAAAAGAGCAAATCAGCTAATTCTTTCTACATAGGAGGAGCCCCTTTATTATTTTTTTTTGGGGGGGGAAGCTATAAGTATTCTTCTTGTTTCTTTTAAAAATTATACAGGTGACCTCTCTCATTATTTAAAATGCCTGGATTTCTTAATGCTATATTAGGCCAAACAAAATATATCCGAAGCTTGATTAATTTCAGTGATAATCTGTGAATGGTTGCATCTGGATTTGCCATGCTCCAAAGACAGTCATCCTTATGCATATTTATAGAACCCTTTTCTTTAAAGCTGAGACACTTAGTGGTGAGGGGGTAGGGGTGGGGGAGCCTGAGCTGGAAATGATTGCTGGTAAAGAATAGTTAAGGAGTAGTGATGGACTACTATCACTCCCTATCTACCCACTAACTATCACAGACATCCTGGCTTTGCAGCTTTTTTAACCCATAAGATGCAAGTTAGTTTTTCAGCAAAATAAAAAACAATCATTAAAGATCTTCACTATGGCTTCATGACAGCTGAAAGTATATCTATAAAACTCTGTGTCTCCTTACACCTTAATTTTACATATTAACCCACCCTCCCCCCAAAAGAATGTTGCTTTGAGAAAGCAACAATTGGGAGAGATCCTCAGCAGTTAAGAACACTGGCTGCTCTTCCAGTGGACCCAAGCTCAATTTCCAGCATTCACACAGTGGCTGCTCACAACCTGTAACTCCAGTTCCAGGGAATATGATGCCCTCTTCTGGCCTCAGTGGGCACCAGACAAGCACACTGCTCAGATATACATGCAGGGCAAAACATTCATACACATAAAATATAAACAAATACATCTTTAAAAAAAAAAAAGAGTAGAGAGATTGAATTCATCAGTATCCAGCTGGAACCTTTCCTTGATGGAATAAATTTGTTTCCATTTTTACAGACATTTATTTGAGACAATAGGCAGGAAAACAAATTATTCTGGTGACCTTTAGAAACGCAGAAACATTCCTTTCCATTACAACTGTTTTCCTTAATATCTACAGCCCTGGAGGAATATTTACCCAGTGCTGGAGCTACAACACCCTTACTCTGTGAGTTAATGGGAGGCTCCCATCCACAGAAGTACCCACCTGCTCTCCATATTTCATCCCATCCCTTTCCACTGAGGGACTAAATCCTTACGTGATGCTGCTAAGGGTATAGTTTTCAGCCTGGTCATTTTAGGGAAGTGCCCATCCATCCTGACAATTCTGTGATGGCTTGCTGAACTTGTTTACTAATACACAGAGAGTCCTTGCATAGTTAAAATGTACTGAGGCCTTGCTGGATAATTGCTGTAAGTAGATAATACAATGTTGAGTCTGCATGTAAATTGCAAAGCGTGGAGGCAACAACCCTCATTTTCTCCCGGAAGAAAATGGAACTCAGTGGAAAATGTATAAAAGCCAATTTGTTAGTGGGAAGAAAGTGGCTGCACCAGGCCTTTAGTCCAGGCTTTCCGGGCACTTAAATATGGGTTTCTCCTATTGCATAGCTCTGTGTCTCTGTTTACTCAATGCTTTGTTGAGCTCAGTGAGTGGTAGTTTGCAAGAAGACATTTTCAAACCTAGTCTGCTTCGTTTGTTTTGTTTGAAATTTTGTTGAACTAACAGAGCATGGATTTATTTTCCTTTCTTAACTTAGAATGTGAAGCCTAAGTTAGCCAAATGGCCTCAAGTTCCCAGGGGGAAAAAGGCACACTGCATTCTAAAGAGAGTCAGCACACACTCTGGGAGAGTCCAGTCATTCATTTGTGTGAATAGAGGGAAAGCCAGAGGAAAGCCCCATCTTTATCCTGATTACATCCTGACTGATCGGAGGCTCTTGATATTGCCATCAGGCGGTACAGTCAAGAAGCCAATGTCCTATTTGATAGTCACCTGGGTGTTTAATATGGCGTTTCATAATCAAGTGGAGGCTTTTCTTTCCAACGTTTCTTTTCGTTTTCTTCTCCGTATTCTAGTAAATGATACAGCTGTCCAGCATCAAACAAGGTGTCTCTTTTTCTCTTCACCTCCCAGAGGGTATGTATTAATGTTTCTCTGTTTTTACCTCCAAAAAAAACCCAAAAAAACAAAAACGAAAACAAAAAACCCCAAACTTGCTCATCTCTCTCCATTAAACTATCATGGCCAATCTTATCTCCTACCTGGAATCTAACCTTAGCTTCTTAAACAGTGGCCCCTGTGTTTCCTCCTTTCATCAAAACCCATGCTCCAGAAATCAACTGGAATGTCTTTCTTCAAATGTAAATCCAATCTTGTGATATTTTATTTACAACCTTACAATGGCTGCCTCTTTGACATCTCTTTCTGCTCTTCGCTTAGTTGCTTATACTTTGGCTCTCCTGGCTCTATTTTAGTGTTTTCTTGAAAAGGCCGAGTATATTTTTCCCTTTGCCTTAACTCAGCTCTTATCTAGCTGTGCAGTTAGTGTAGCTTGGACACCCCTCCGTATTGGTGGAAGTATTAAGGCAACTCCATGTAGTTAAAAGGGAGGTTTATTTCATGGGGTAACATACAAATTAAGGGATAGGTTACAAGGTCTGGGAGAGGTGTAGTCCCGCTGTGTTCTCTGGAGAACTCTGCTCCATCTACCTCCAATATCCAGGATCCAGGAACCAAGAGAGCCAGCATATCAGGATCTCAGGTCTTAAGGGCTCCTGTCTCAGCCCCACCTTACAGGTATGACAGTTACTGAAGCCTTAATGGGGGTAGTACTTCCAGGTCAAAGCTGGAACAGCTACCCACTACCCCTCCATTTCTCACTCATTCAGGTTTGACTACAATGTTAGGACGACGACTTTCACACAAATATTCATCTCATTTTACCAGAAAATAGCTTGACAAAAATAAAGACATTTCCCTTAGACCTTGTCCCGCAGTGAAAGGATTCACACTAAGTCAAATTTGCCTTCCCACTTCAGCTTTGTGAAGTCTTTCTCCATTCTCCAGCTACCGCCATTCTTCTCGGAGTGTCCTGGTCAGCAAGAGAGGACATTCGGGAAGCCAAAGACTACTCTCCACCCAATGATTAAATAAAAAAGTGGTTCAAAGAACTGGCCGTTTGTGTCTGGTGTGGCTCTCTGCTGGTACAAAGCCCTTTCCTGAAGCTGTTTTAGGGAGTAGAGACTTTATCAGGTCAGCGCTGTGGTCTGGTGGCTCTCCCTGTCAAGCCTGCTTTCTTCAGTCTTCCATAGGTGCTACTTTGGAAGAAGTCTTTGACATTCCTAACTCTACCCTAGAAACCACTTCCCAGAGAGCTTACTCTACAGCCCTACTAGGTGCTAGTTGCATTCTGGACATAGGATTCAAAAGACACCAAACAAGCAAAAAAAGAAGGAAATAAGAGTAAGGTCCAGTAGAGACAGGATATAAGAGGATACATACCAAGGAAATGTTGTGGAGGAAGAATGTCTACTACTAAGGAAAGGAAAGAGACAAGACTGGTGATTCAATTTAACAGGCTAGAATTGCATTCTCTGGGAAATGTGTGACTTTTTAAAAAAATTTTTATTTTTATTTATTTATTTATTTTTGGTTTTTTCGAGACAGGGTTTCTCTGTGTAGCTTTGCGCCTTTCCTGGAACTCAGTTGGTAGCCCAGGCTGGCCTCGAACTCACAGAGATCCGCCTGCCTCTGCCTCCTGAGTGCTGGGATTAAAGGCGTGCGCCACCACCGCCCGGCGTGACTTTTTTTTTAATAAGAGATTTTTTTTAAACATTTATTTATTTATTATGTATATAACATTCTGCCTCTATGTAATCTTGCACACCAGAAGAGGGCACCAGATCTCATTACAGATGGTTGTGAGCCACCATGTGGGTGCCGAGAATTGAACTCAGGACCTCTGGAAGAGCAGTCAGTGCTCTTAACCTTTGAGCCATTTCTCCAGCCCCAAATGTGTGACTTTTAATCTCAATGACAAAGCAGGAATTTTTTTTCAAAGATCTGAGACAAGAACACTGAAGGAAGAGGAGACTCCAGCGCAAAACCTGAAGAGGGGGATGAGGTTAACATGGTTAAGAAACAGAGAAAACCAGAGAGTCTGAGTGGCTTCTGAGGACCAGATTCTAGCAGACCTGTCACTGCCTCCATGATGTCAGTCCCACTCCCCAGCACCATGTGAAGCTGGTATTTGCATCAGCCAGCAATCCATCGGGGAAACAGACAACTCCATGAACAGCCATTGACAAAGACATGAAGACGGTTAAGCTAAGCAAGAAGTGAAGTGACCCAGGACTAGTAACAAGGGAAGTCAGTCTGCTGCCCGTTGCCCGCCACCTCCTCCCCCAGTCTGTTACCGAAACCTGGGGCTAATGCAGAGGACAGAGGAGAAACTAGAAGCCAGAGCACTGGCTAGGGGAGAAGGACGTAGCTACGACCCCGCCTCACAGTGATGCCGGGAAGCAAACAGCCCCAACCTCTCTCACTGTCTGTCCATCAGTTTCTCACCACTGTCTCATTGTTGAAATGCAGACACAAACAAAGCTAGGCAGAAAATGTTGGAGAACAGATCTGGAGGGGGAAAGAAAATAATTTGTACAGAACTGATACCACCTCCTCTTTATTGGGGGGAGGGGATTTACTAATTATGATAACTATTCTTGGTTGTCAGCATGTATCAAGAACCCGAAAAAACAAAGCTCCTTTCTCCTCCTGTCTTATATTCCTTTCTCCGCCCAGCCATATCACTTCCTGTCTCAGCCTCCCTAGTGCTGGGATTAAAGGCGTGTGCCTCCCAAGTACTGGGAGTAAAGGCAGGAGATCCCAAGTGCTGGGATTAAAGGTGTGTGCCACCACTGCCTGGCCTCTACGGCTAACTAGTAGCTGGCTTTGCCCTCTGATCTTCAGGCAAGCTTTATTTGTTAGATCATATGCAAAATATCACCACATCAATGTAACTCAATCTGGAATGAACTACAACCCAGAAATGGAGGGCACACCTGTGAAAGATTATTTTTTGCTTGATTTGAAGTGGGTGAATCCACTTCTAGTCTAGACCTTTAAGGTAAGAAGGCACATGCTTTTGATCTGGATCTTGGTGCAGAAAGACCCACCTCTCATCTGGGCCACACCTTCTGCTGGCACGTATATAAGGATATAGAAGAAGGGAGTTTTTGCACTTGGCTTGCTTGCTCTCGCCTTGTTAGCAAGTCCATTCCTTCACTGGCATTAGAGCCTATTTCTTTAGGATTCCAGTATCTACTGAAGACCAGGTAAGACATCTAGCATTGTTGACTGAGCAACTTCTGGATTCTTGGACCATTCATTCATAGCCCACCATTGTTGGATTAGTTGGACAGTAACCTGTAAATGATTCTAATAAATGGATGAATGGGTGAATGGATGCATAGATGAATGGATGGATCGATGGATCAATGGATAGATGGATGGATAGATAAATGGATAGATACATGGATAGAATTTCATATTCTAAGTTCTGCTACTCTGGAGAATCCTGACTAATACACTGATTCTAAGATCCATTTTCCCTTCATTTTAGCATCTCTGAAGGATACATACTTTATAATTAATATACATAGCATTGTAGTTTAATTAGCAGAAGTTTTTTTAAATGATTTCACAATGCTACTTAAAAGTTAAGTAATAATTAATGGAATCTTATTTTGTCCAATGTGCTCATCACACCTAAGTTCAAGCAGCTAGGACATGTGGAGCTCTGCGAGCTTGGGTAGGCACCAGAAACAAAACTGGGCAAGAAAGATGCTTTCTTTGCTCCTTTGCCTCATCTCTCCCCAGCTTCTCTCTTCTATTGTTCTTTTATATCTGATGGTTGACCCTGGCATCCTAACTCTGTAGTACAGTTGCCTGTCTTCATTGTGCCTGTGGTCTGCAGGCACTGATGCTGTCAGATGCAAAGGCTGGTTAGTCAGAACAAGGGGCTTCTTACCTGGGCTTCACATCATCTGCTGTTTGAGAAGGCCAAGTACTATTTTCTGTGATTGGATACATGGGATTGGACTGCTTAAATTTGGAAATTTCCTTTGAGAAATACGTGGCCTCTATTCTCTGTCTATCATCTTTCTTTCTTTCTTTCTTTCTTTCTTTCTTTCTTTCTTTCTTTCTTTCTTTCTTTCTTTCTTTCTTTCTTTCTATCTATCTATCTATAATCTATCTACCTCTATTTATCTATCTATCTTTCTATCTATCTATCATTTATCTACCTATCGTCTATCATCTATCTGTCTCTGTATCGACTATCTATCTATCTATCTATCTATCTATCTATCTATCTATCTATCTATCTATCTATCTATCTATATCTTTCTCTTTATCTCCTTCATAAAATGTAAAACTCCATCTCTTAGGACCTGGATATGTGCGTTCTTAGCTCATCCACATGACACAATTTGAAGAGCCAGCACAATGGTTCAGTAGGTCCAACCATTAGCAGTATTCTAGTTCAATACTTTATCTTTTAGAATTATCAAAGACTATTATCTTTGATAACTGAGGCCAATTTACGAACTATCACTTAAACATTGCTTCTAAACATCTGATGACTAAATTAGATATTGTAAGAACATGTAACTCCTGGTCTCTAACTCCAAATCTCTCGCACTGCCTTCCTGGTCACCTCAGATTTGTTGCATTGTCCCGTGTCTCTTGCTAATACCTGTCCTGAGCAGATAGTGAGGTACAGCCATACTGCTGTTCTTCCTCTCCAGCTCCTACCCCACACTGTCCTATCTCTGCTTTCACTTTAACCAATGATAGATGCTTCATTTCTTTCCTCCTAATTGTGTTCAGTTGACTGTGACTTGGAGGGTAATGCTCTAGAAAGAAAAAGGAGAACATTCTTTTCCTAATTGTATAAAAGAGATTATGTCATGTGGCACTGTCCTCTGAAGAGACAGAAAAAAAATTGAATTATAATCCAAGGAGTTCCCGTTAACCTCATTATTTATGAATCTGTGATTCTCCAGTTTTCCCCCATGTGCTTGTTTCAGCCATAATGACATCATTTGCGGGGGGGCTCTGGAGAATTCCTGGCTCATGCCTTCCATGTGTGCACCAGAACTTTTACTCCGTATTGAACACTCGCCCGGTGATTTCTTCTACTGCCTAACAATAGCATATGTCTCTTAGACAGTATTCGAAGTGTTGGAATGCTAGCCGTATTATGCATCATCTTAGATTTTAGAGTCATGCTTGCCCAGCCTTTATTTAAAACTCTGTACATATTGCATAAGAGTACATACACACACACACACACGCACACAAAGGATATACTCACATATTTTTATCTGCCGGTAAAGGCCAAATAGAATGAGATCTGAAGGGCAGGCATAACTGAGACAGCAAGCTATTGGGACATTTCTTGCTAGCATAGTCTAGGATCATGCACGAGAGTAAGTGCCTTGAAAAGTAGGTTTCAGATGAAATCAGTGTTTTAGAGGGGCTCAAAATGATACTTCTGTACATTCTCTGGATGAGCCTGAATTGTGACATGCCCCGGTTCCTGTCATTCTCAACATGTGTGATGAGAATGAAAGTGAAAACAGAACAGTATAATTCCATTCAAAATAGACAGCTCTTCCGTTAGACCAAGGCAGAAGGGGGCCAATGAGCCAAAGAGGTCTCTTCATTCACGCTCCCTTTGGTGGGGTGTCCAGATCAGAAGGTCTTGCTTTGATGCCTCTGGCTGGCTCTTCTTCATTCCTAAGCAGTCACATGACCTGGTTATTCAGAGCTGATGTCCCCCAGCCTTTCTAGACTAAGACAAGGCAGCCTCCACCACTGCCTGCTCACAAAGTTCCCAAACAGTATCCATATGCAAGTGTAGGTCTGGTCTACTTGTCCTCCTAAAGATGGCCAATGCCACCAACGTGCATGGCTCTAGGCTGATGTTTTCTCAAAATGTGGCTGATTTGGGGGCTTGGATAGAGCTGACTATATCCATCAGTATAGGTACAACATGCAAGTATAGTTCCTCATGGTAAAAAGAGAAGTGAGGTAAGACAACCCAGGATAGTGGCCAGGTCCCAGAATAGAACTTTGAGAAATTTAAGAATTCCCAAACTGAACCTTACCGTCAAGGTTATTTTCAAGTTTTATTATTAATTTTTGTCAAAGTAGAAGAAAAAAAGAGAGAAGGAAGAAAGAAAAAAGAGGGAGGGAGGGAGGATGGAAGGGAGGGGGAGTTTATTTAGTCGAACATCAGTTTAGTTCCTGTTAAATACCTGACAACGGGCTTCCTGGACCCCCGTTTGTACTCTGTGGGTGGGCCTAAGTCACGCACTTTACATGATAGTACAAAAGAAAGTTCCATAGCATGGTTGCCACAAAGCATTTTCCATGTTCTCTTCTCCTTCGTGAAGGTCTCTCTGATATCCCTGGGATACACTCAGACCAGTACAAACCATGGAGATCTTTTTCACAAGGATGCTCTGTATGGTCACATGTTTTACTAAGAGTGCTCACTCCGTAAGAAATAGAGGTGCATGGGAGACAGTGTTGCCCGAGGGGACACTTTCCTTCACACCGCCGTCTCTCCAGCTAGTGTGATTCCGTCTGGTGTTCAGAGAACCGTTTGGCATAGGAAACATTCATATCCTACTCAGATCCCCCAACGCCTGCCTGGCCTTTGGTCCCACCCTCGTTGGTTCTGCATCAGCTGATTAAATGCTCCCTCGAAGATCCATCCATCCGAGAGGCCGTTTTTAGACAGCCGTTTGTACACCACCTAGGTTTTGATGGAAACCAAAGCCTCCTGGAGTACGTCGCAGGTAGGAGTCTGTGACTGTTGTTTTCACTGTGGGTCTCTGGCGTAGATTACTTAGTTATAACCTTGTTAAATCTTATTGCTTACGGATGCTTGCTGTACAATGTATTTAATCTTATCCCTTTCGAATGCTTGCTATACAACATATTTAATCTTATTCCTTACGAAGTGCAACATATTTAAGCACTTCAGAGGTTTGGGGGATGGCTAAAATTGACTGGAGGTTAAGATCTAAAGGGATTTTTTTCTTTTTCTCTTTGATACCAAATTCTAATTTTTTTTTCTTCAAGGACAGAATTGAGTGAGTAAATACACCAGACATTACCCTTTGTGGTTCTTTTAAGCAAAGAGAACTTTCTCCCAGACTTGACAAAATAGGGGAGGTTGGCAGGGTTTAATTTGAGAAAATTCAGTTAGATTCTTTTATAAAAACACTGTTGGGCAAACAGTGATTGATGGTCAGGTCATTATGCCCCGCTACTTAGAGGGTGACCTTGATTTACATTCTCCAGCACACTGAGGCAGTTCCTTCAGCCCTCGCTCAGCATGGCTCACCACACAACTGGGACAGATCTAAAATAAATCCCCCATCAAGAAGACCATGTCTTAGATCAGCTGGTATCTGTCTTTGTACATTTCCAAAAGGAATGATGAAGACAAGCATACCCAAGTTTTATTAAGAGGTTTGGCCTGGCCTTATAGCCTAGGCCTGTCAACTTGGCCATTCAGGAGGTGGGAGCAAAATAATCCACAAGTTCAAGGCCTATAGTGGCTACCGAATGAGCTCAAGGCCAAACTGCACAATTTATTGAAACTCCATTTCAAAAAGTGAACAGAAAGCTGGCTGGGGCATAGCTTCGTGGTAGACATTTGTCTAGCATGTGTTAGGGTCTGGGTTTAATATCCCACCCACCCATCCTCACACAAACACCCAGAGATGTTTGTTTCTCCATGAGTACTTCAGGTCCTGGTGTAGAGAGAGTAAGACCGTTACAATGACAAACCCAAGCAGACTGAAGGCCGGGAAGCAGGAATGGCGTTCTAGTGTCTCCCTGAGTTCTCAATTAGCTTTGAAAGTTAGACGCAAGCATTCTCACGGTCCCTACGAGGAAACAACCCGGGAGCAAAGACCACATAGTTAGAGTCATGCAAAGCAGGGCTCAGATATTGCGGGGGCTCCCTTTTTCTTGTGACCCCTTGGCCCCCAGGCTACAAGGACCAAAGGGAGCCAAAGTGGTGAGCAGGACTTGTTAGACTGTGAGTAGGACGCAGAGAAACTCAGGGAGTCAGCTTCAGTGAGACAGCTCAGTTGATTGAAGCAGTGAGGCTGATTTATAAGGCCTAGGTCAAGGGTGGGTGTGGGGGTGGCATGGGGGCATGGACGAACAAGGGAGGGAATCCACCTAATTTACATACGGGCTCTGATTGAGGACAAACATTGGTGGCATGTCAATTTAAACCCCAGAGCCCATGGGGGGAAAGGGGGGAGCTTGTGTGCTGAGTCATACAGAGTTTGCAGGGAGCTTTTGTGCAAGGTCATCCTCCAAAAGGGTCAGGCGTCCTTCTGGGCCTATAGACACTATCCAAGTAAGGTAGAGAAGGAGTCCTGCCGCAAAAGGGGTCCCCCATATTATGAGAGGTTTAGAGAGCTTGCCCAGAGATAATGACCTGGAACCTTAAATACAGGGTACTCCAACAAAATATGAATTCTTTTTGTCTGAGATTGATGTTCCTTTACCATAGTAACATTTGCTTGTCTAAATCATAAAGACTATTAGTAAATTTGTGATTTTCTTTGATGGATAATTATAGCCTCAGTGATCCAAGCCCCTGGCATGCATGATAAGTATACACTCTGGAGCCAGAAGGTATGAAAATCATTGCTTATATAATACTGAACAAATTGCTCCCCCCGCTTGAACTCTATGTACAATAAGGGACAAGCTGTCCTCAAAAGTTACTATAAGGATGAATCAAGTCAAAGTATGTAGAACATTTGGTAGTACACCGTATCTGCTCAATATCTCTGAGCTATTTTACCCTGTTAAATCCATCTAAGCACATGCTTTTAAAAAATGTGTTTATTTATTTCATTTTACATGTATGTCTGTGCTCTGTGTGTGTGTGTGTGTGTGTGTGTGTGTGTGTGTGTGCGCGCGCGCGCGCGCGCGCGCATACACAGGGTACCCTTGGAAGACAAAAGAGGGTGACAGATCCCCTGGAACTGGAGTTACATTTTATGATTTGCTGCCACATGGGTGCTGGGGACCAAACCAGAGTCCTCCGCAAGAGCAGTAACTAGTCTTAACCACTGAGCCATCTCTCTAGCCCCAAAGTCATCCTTAAGAAAACATTACCCTTTTTTAAATATATCAGTAACCTGGATTCAGGAAAGTCGGTGTCTTGCTGGAGATCTCTAAATAGTTAACAAGAGCTTTGCCTCATTTTTTTTAAAATCAAGGTCTGTGTTACCCTCTCCTACAAGGTCAAGATGCAAAGATGCCTCAAAAAATGCCTCAAAAAATACCCAGGATTGGTCTGCATTTGGGTGGAGAGCTGGGATCAGCACACACACACACACACACACACACACACACACACACACACAAATGATTTAAAAAATTTAAGAGCCATTGTCAGCCTCAAAGAAGCTCTGATCCTCCTGGTTGGGCTCCATCTTGGAAGTCTGTCTTCATAAGATTGCCCAGAATGGGACAGAGCCTTCAACTAGAAGGGAAGGTGGAGTGAAGTATGGAAATGGACAGATGAGTTAGCCAGGCGAGCGCCAACATTAGGAGATGGTGGGCCAACAAAACAGGACTCGGGCACGGAACCTACATTGTGATGTTCATCCTTGGCTCAGCGCTGAATCAATACAAACACAACCAGAATAACAGCTGTCAATGACACCTATTCAACATGCTTCCACACTCAGGCATATGCAGTAAAGATGGCTGCCTGTTTCACAGTTTTATTTCTATTGGCTGTTGATGAGACTGATGTTTGGAAAGACTCAATTAACCACACAAGCCTACAGCTAGTAAAGCTGAGACAATATTTGAGCCTGGAGTCTCGTGATAGCAAAGCCTTGGCTGCCTCTCAAAGGCCAATTACAGATTAGTACATATTAAGAAAGGGATAAGGAGAACTACACATTAATATAAACTATCCTTTGGGTTTGCTGGTTTATAAATCTCTTATGGAAATGGACTCAGTTATAGCCTACCTTTAAGCTTGCATTGTAAGTAAAAACTAACCCTCAAAAGCATGTTCCAAATAATGAGTTCATACTAATTTAATATATCACAATATTTAATTACTTGTAGAAGTTAAATATATTTAGGTAGCCTGAAAACTGACCTAAGTTTCTCAAATTTTTCTTTTTTTTCTTTGTGTGTGTGTTAATAAAATTTTACAAACCCTGCAATTTGTGGCTTCAGACAAAGTCTGCAAAGGACACTGAGTTAATTAAAGGCATCAAGAAGTCTACTGCTTCCACATCTTATAATCCTGGATTGTCATTCAAAGGAATTATAACACAAGATAAATCTAAAACTCAACCACATAGAAATGAAATATTCAACTGGAGTGAGGATTGAAGCAACTGCAGGTCCACAATGAGGAACCAATGTTTCTCTCTGCACAGAAACAATCTGGGGCTTTCCTTTTCTTGTGAGTGGATGCAGAGTTAAGAATAGGACCCAAGAACAATTCTTTTGTATTTGAAAACAAATTCAGCCAGCAAATGGCAGCCGGAAGAATTCAACAGGTGAAGGGAGCTGACATCTTGGGAGGTAATTGCCACATGACTTCTGCTGTTATGAATCTGGCACGACATGAGTAACGTAATGGTATACATGATGTACAGCCACTTATTCATATAATAATTAACAGCAAGAGAATTTAACCCCCAGCTTTTATTGTATTAGTGAAAATCAAGGAAGTTTTAACAAAAAAATTAAATGAACTGTGATCCCCCCAAACTTGAAAAAAGGTTATAAATACTTTCTAATGGAAGATAATTCTTTTTATTCCAAGATTATTTATTCTAAGGTCTGTATTTTTATGTGATTTATGTATGTGTAGTTTGAATGCAGTGCTCATTATGGCCAGAAGAGGGCATCTTATCCCCTGTAACTGGAATTGCAGATGGTTGTTTGCCACCATGTGAATGTGGGGAAGGAAACCCTGCCCTCAAGTGTTCTTAACCTCTGAGCCATCTTTCCAGTCCCCAGAAGATAATTCTTAATGACCTCTATGAATTCTTGCTTTCCTTTCGTAACCATAATCTCCCTACTTCCAAAAAGTTCTTATGCCAACTAAGTTTGCTTCAAACAAGCCAAAGAAAGTTTGCATTGCATATGCAACTGACCCAGTAAGTCTACCTTGAACTTTTTGAAATCTTTGTATTTTCTTAAATGAGTAAACAAAATAACTCAATGGCAATATCAAAATATTCTGTGACTAACACTAAAAAAATAGCATTTTTTCAATCTATAGTTCAGTGAGCAAATCACCCATTTTTGCTCATGAAAGGGGTTTTCATGTTTTACTTTAAGCTTCCAGTCTAGTGATCCTCTATGACATTAACTATTAATGCTCCCAAATTATCTTTGCTTACATCCCTCCTCGGCACACTGCTAGAGTGCATTTCTCACAGTTCCAGTATCTAGGAAGACTGGCTGTTCTATTATTTCCTAAGGTTACAATGGTTACCTCTGAGCTGTGTAGATAGGAGCATGTGAGCCTCCTCTAGGTTGCCCTGTTTCCCAGCCATTAGTTGAATGATGAAAAATCCCCACAGGTGTTGAGAGCAATAAATGTGGTCCCAAGAACAATAGCATCAGTGTTGATTTGGAAACCTGTTCAAAGTTCATATTCCTGGAATCTATCCCACACTTACTAAGTCAAGCAGTCATATGATGGTCAGTGATATATATCCTAAGAAGCTTCTGGTAGCTCTAAGTAATACTAGGTCCTAGGATTAGGAAGACACTATGTCCTGGATGTGTGTCCAGGACATAATATTGACCTGCCACATTGCAACCCATCCTGCAGAATCTCTAAGCTACAACACTTTCGGAATACACTATAAAGGACAAACTTTTATACATATTCTCACTGTTTTCCCTTTAGGAATCTGAAGTTCACTAATATGAGACAAAATCTCAAAAACTCAGAATTTTGTATAAAATCACATTGAACTTATTATTCTGTTTAATTGGTATTTTCTCCCATTGCCTCAATTCTCATACATTTTCTTTCTTCTGGGGAAATACTTTGCCCTTTCCAATCATGAATATCTATTGAATATGTGATAAACTTTTGTCCAGAGTCTACCTCTAGAGTTTGTCTAAGTAGACTTAATTGATATTACTATAACAAAGTTTTAATCCTGGGTTATCACGTGGAGAAAGTTTGTTGTTGTTGTATTTGTTGGTTTGTTTTTTTTGAAAGAATGAGGCCAGTATTCAGAAATAACAAAGTCTAGTTCTATCAGTGTTCTAGTCCCTAATCAGTCATTCCCGAAGTTAAGTTCACCTCTATATGGATTGGATATTTAAGGTAATAATTTATTTCCTTCTTTTCATATACATATATATGAAGAGGGCTTTTAAAATGTATTAAAATAAGATATTGTCTTAAGGTTGATACAATAATGTTCAAAAAATCATGGGTTGATTTACAAGTTTCATATCTGTAATTTTATGCTGAACCAATTTTCTAGCCATCTGTCAACTAATCCATATATATACATATATCAATATATATGCACATATAAATATATTTATGTATGTATATATACACATATGTTTGTGTATGTGCATGCATTCATGTGTCCATATTTACTCAAATAGATTTTAGAATGATTTATATGTTCAAAGGCTGAATAGTCTACTATAGGCTGCAAAGCCATGAACTGCTCATTCTAATAATTTGGAAATGTCTGACAAGAGGTACCAATGATATAGCCACAATCCAAAACAGAAGGCCAAAGATATTCCATAGAAATTCTTTATTCAAAGTTAAAGAGTATGATGTGATGAGAATAGGAAAGAATGAATTCTCTTGAGAAGAGTTGAGAATGCATATGCATGATTTTTCCTTCTCTTCCATTTTTTGATAGCTTTTGGGCCCCTGATTTATTGAATGTTACAACCTACATTAAGGGGAGATTTTGCTCAGCTTGTTGACCTACAAGCCGATTGTCTCCTCAAGACACATCTAGGAACATGCTATACCAATATTCCCTAGAATATTAATATTAATCCAACCAGGCTGAGAACAGAGATTAAGCACCACATATCAAAAGCTATGAGATTTTCAGATGTACACTTGTAGATCTCCTTATCATTGTATCACAATGATGTGTGACCTATGAAAATATCGAGATAGATGGGGCAGCCTGCTGAAGGGTGGGAAAGCAGGGCAGAGTAGGTGGCAGAGAAATCAACTTCTTTGTTCTGTATTTTGAACCCTATGCCCAAGGAAGAGCTTTGTAGCCTTCAGTGGACAGACTGAAAGGAGATTATGATACATCAACACACAAGAATCACTGTGAGGTATATAGACTTGATGTGGCTACTGAATGGCCACATCACTTCCTAAAACACAGAAATACCTCTGTGCACTCTAGGCATGCCCCATTGCTCTGAGCTTCCTGTGTCCTAAGACCCTGCCTTACCTCAAGGTCTCCGGTATCACCCCGTGTTCCAGCACAGGAAGGATAACTCCAGAGCAGCGGGGACCTCCAGGACTCTGAGCCAGTTCTAGAACTAGCTTCTATCCTGTTGGGTGTTAATCTTTGCTGATGAATTGTGAAATAATTTAAAATTCCAAAACCTCTGCACCTATTTCTGTGTGGATTATAGTGGGCTGTTTTATTGGCTTGTCTGTTTTTTTCTAATTGTCAGCCATCTATTGATGTGAAGTGTGTCATATTTATCATTTTCTATAGTGCCTGATATAAATGGAGTCTTGAGGTTGTTAAGAATTTAGGGAACGGCTAGGGAACATTTTTGTTTGCTGGATCCTATTTTAAGTGTGTGATAAAAAGACATTTATCATTAAGTTAAACACACACACACACACATAATAAAATTCCCTGCTCACAGTCTATCTTCAGTTGGTCTTCAAAAGTTCAGATTCTTGTTTGGTCATTTACAATACATAATGTTGGCCCAGAGTGATTTAATAATTAACCCAGTTTTCTTATCTATTATATGGAAATAACGATAAGAACTACCATGGAATGATGTTATGAGCAATAAATGAAGACTTAGAAAGCATAGACCTGCCATAGAATAAGCATTCAGAGTCAGTGTGCATTCACTATTTGTATACTACCTGCAAAACTCACTTTATTACTGTAATGTAGTCCCATGGAAGCAAGTATACTATATTACACATGCCCACAGGCATTTTACACAGAAATGCTGTGATCTGTTTTGCTTGGAAATGCTAAGTTAACCAAGACAAAGTAAACTTGGCTACTGGTGATGTAATTTGCTAATGCATGCTGTAAAACTCAAGTTTTCTTCATTAGTTAAATATTTCAATAAATTTTGGTGTACCTTTGTGGAAATGCTATATGTGAGGTTAAAACTTCAACCCTTATGAAAAACAACAAAATAAAACAAAACAAAACAGCCAACCATAATCTTCTTGACCCTGGCTGTGACTCATCAAGTCAGTACCAGAAGCTAGGCATTGTACCTATCCTTGTCGAACTTGAACTAAGATGTTAAGATGGATTTTTAGGTAAGATACAGAAGGTACATATCACATTTTCAATAGTTCACAAAATAGCCAGAATTCCACAAATACTATTGGCATTAAAAACCATGAATTTAAAAATCACTGTACCAACTACTAGCATTGTTAATAAGGCAATAACTGTTGGCTTTAGTGTATTGAGGAATTTTAGTAATTTTGGTTTTCTTTATCTCTATCTTAACAATATCTAGTAGTTCCATATGAAAAGTTTGACTTTTCATCTCTTGCCCATCAATGAATCCATACCTTATTTTCCTCATTCATATCTCCATTCCTCATATCCCCACAGATAATTTTTCTGATGATTGGGTTTTTCTTCCCATTCAAGAATTTGTATCAGAGCCTGGGAGTTCTAGAGAACGCCTCAAAGTGACCTCTGTAGTCTGAGGCCTCAAGTGCAGACAGAGAGCTTCCTAACATTCACATGCAGTGGCTAGTGAGCCACAAAGTCAGAAACCCTGGCTGCCCATCGAGGAGGCGTCTTCCTACTGTCTTCCTGCTCAGGGAGGGATCTCCGAGCTTCTGGATTTGGACATCTTTCAAATAAAGTTTACTTTTGTACTTGGAAGTTTCAAAAATTCTCATCTTTCTTCAAGTTTGAAGATTTTATGAAGTTTGATTACTAATCCTGACTTTTTAAACAGTGCTGTAGCAAACCTCACTATTCAGTTTCCTGTTTTACTTTGTTTTTAGTGCTAGAAACTGTTCTGATTTATAATCTTTGCCCTTCTTCTAGAAATCAGTGTTAGTTTTCAGTTAGAGTCATGTTCTACTTTGCACATCTGACATCTTCCCGTAATACTCATTGCTGCTTTTTATGCTTTCTGGTGTATTACCGGAAGGAATATGCTTACTGCTTCACTGCTGTGATTCCCCACAGCAATCCATTGCTTTTACTGCCCCTGCTAAAGGCTGGGATAGTCCTAGACTTGAGCTTTGTGTATCTGTGCCATTCCTTATATTACCATGCTAAGGATGCCCCACGTTTCTCACTTAAGTCTCTCTGCACTCGCGTTTTGTCTATTTTTGCTTTGTTATTTATTTATTTATTTATTTATTTATTTATTTATTTATTTATTTATTTATTTATTTTAGATACGGTCACTTTACATAACTTCACACATCTGAGGTGTGTTAGAGTTAGAATGGGGTTTGAGGATCGTCACAAACGTGGGTCCACATTGACCCAATTAACCTGTGGGTTAAAAGATGAGGAGGAAAACCACGATTTGAGAGGTGACGTTACAGGGTCAAACTGGAATCAAATGTTAAAAGAAATGCAGACATAGCGACAGGAGGAAGGTTAGAGCTGATGAGATCCTGTGATAGAAAGCGAGGCCAGTGCCTTCGAGAAAGGTCTTGGAGGATGAAGGTAGTAAATATCCCAGCTCATTTAGACTAAAGAATAAAGCCGACCCAACGGGAAACTTGTCTCACCCCTGTGGCTGAAGCTTAGCTGTCAGAGCTGGGATGGAGCCATATGGTTTCTGACAGAAGTCCTTCCTGAGACAATATTTAGCTCTGGCTGGCCAGCAGTGGTTCCTCAAACCCTCTCGTCACAAATATGAAATGACACATACCCATTTGTTTAGACCGTTATTCCCTTGGTTTCTTCTTTTGAGTGATTCTGCAGATACTTCAATGAAAACATGGAAAAATTCTTGGGAGCTTTAATTTATTCTATCACTTTAAAACTTTGATTTCCAAATTTCCTTTGACAGTACATATCTTTATAAGCCACAGGTAATAATATGAATAGAAAATGTAAATTTCAATATTCTGCTTAATACTCTACAAAAATGCTTCCTCTGTACCTACGCCCAGGACAGACTAGAATTTACTTTTTAGGCATTCAGTCTTCTTGAGTCTAGAGTGTCTGCATAGGATGGTTAACAGAAGAAGAAGTTACCCAAGCTTATGTGAGAGGCAAGCATACCCAAGAGAATGCAGAAGGAAATTACAAAATCATGTTGGACTTCACAAAGCCTTAAGCCAATAATCTCATCGAGAGACAGCTGGAAAGTTGAATCTCTGGCATTAGAGCCATTTGGAGACGTCATTGGAATGGTGTATAAAAGTTCGGGAACTTAAAAAAAATAAGCTGATGTATCTGAAAAGAAATACTAAGTTGAAATCAAGCAAGCTTACAATAAAGTGTGTTTTACTCAACAAAAAATTATCTTCAGGCTCCACCTTTAGTGAATTGGAGGAGTCCCGCTCAGAAATTTGTAAGATAGACAACACTGAGCTAGAGTGTTTCCTGAACTTCACAAACAAGTGGGTTTCCATCCACTTACGTTCTTTTTCCCCCTTGCATATTAAATCCATATCCACAGACTTAGTACACAGCATAAGATAGGTAACCACTTAGCCCACAAAACAAGTCACAGACCAATGAGGAATTACAAGAGGGATTTTATAGCTAGCATACGCTAATTATTCCCACTGTGGAGGAATGTTTTCTTTATTTCATTCAAATTCTTTTCTCTTGCCCTTGCTTCGCTTTTAGAAGATATTTCCCTGGAACTTGTTTATCAATCCTGCCTTCCCGCTTTCCATGTACCCATAACTTTTAACTGCTTTATGTGGTCTTCTGTGGGTGCCTAGTGTGAGATACAGGGAAAAACAAAAATAAAGGACCGCGTAAAACCCACGAGCTCTCAACCCTATGTATAGAACTGCCGGCAAATTAGGAATGCGGGAAAAATTGTCCTACCTAGCGAAGAGCACACCAACTGGATATCCAATAACAAATGGTCAGTGCTGAAAACATACATACAGGAACATTACACAAACTAAGCAGATTTTGGTTCATATTTGTATATACATATATGCACGTAGCAACAATGAATGAAAAACATGGCCATGTATTAGAAATAGAGAAAGTACGTAGAAGGGTTTTGAGGGAGGAAAGAGAAGGGAGACATAATGTAACTAAAAAAAAAAGTGTGATATCTCAAATCAGCCATCCATTCCGGGCTCCGGTCCATAGGAGTTTTGACACACCTGTAATTATTCAAAGTGTCCACTGGATGTCAACACTGCTCAAGGAAATGCAGTGTAGCCATTCTAATTGGGTGCACGCTAATGGTCTATGTCAGGAAGAGCAGTTAGAAAGGAGATTATAGAGAGGAAAGGGTTGATAGGATGACTTCCGCCCTAGCCTCAAATGCAGGCAGAGCGATGGTAGACAGCAGGAACAGTACAAGTATTGAACCCCTAAGCTCGAAGCCTGAATTCCGTTTTCCATGGCGACGCTTCAATCTCTGATAGACACAGAGATGAAACCACATTTTTTTTCTCCTGTAAAGAGTTTTGGTAATTTTGCTAGTAAAATATAAGGTGTTCTGCGAAATAAAAAAATAGAGTTCCAATTGTACTTCATTTCTTCTGTTCACTTTGCAAACATACACACATTTTAACAATAGTTGGGTAGGAAGGAATATTTTTTAGTAAGAAAATTACCTGGGCTGTTTGATCTATGCCCAAGGACATTACTCAGATTAGAAATAAAAAACATGGTGTGAGCCAGGCGGTGGTGGCGCATGCCTTTAATCCCAGCACTCGGGAGGCAGAGCCAGGCGGATCTCTGTGAGTTCGAGGCCAGCCTGGGCTACCAAGTGAGTTCCAGGAAAGGCGCAAAGCTACACAGAGAAACCCTGTCTCGAAAAACCAGAAAAAAAAAAAAAAACACGGTGTGTGTGTGGGGTGTGTGTGAATTTTGATCATAATTTGGAACATGTTTTGCTTCTAGAAAGGGCTAATCTGTTCCAGGATTGAAGTAAGATTTGTAAGATCTCCATTTTTTTTTCCTCCTCACAATCTATTCTAAAACTGGGGGAAAGCTTTAAAAATCTGGTGCTAGATACATAGTTTTTATTTTCTTATTCTGAAGTAGAAAAGAGTGTGTTCTATTGTTGTTTTTAAATAAAATCTTGTCTTTCTATAAGGTTGCTTATTTTAAAAATAATTTTATCTTATGTACATTGGTGTTTTGCCTGCAGGTATGTCTGTGTGCTAGAACTGGAGTTACAGACAGTTGTGAACCTCCATGTGGGTGCTGGGAATTGAAGCCAGGTCCTCTGGAAGAGCAGCCACTGCTCTTAACAGCTGAGCCGTCTCTCCAGCTCCCAAGGTTGTTAATTTTGAAAACTGTTTATATTCTGTAAGCAGGGCACAGGGGTCCAGACCTGACCAGGTTCCTTTAGCAAGGAATGATACCATTGTATGTTTGTCAAATATCTTAGATACGACGTATGAATATATTTAGAAAGGCTATCAGAACAATGAAAGTACTCTTATGCTTATCATGAACTACAATTGCATAGTTTGCAATATTGAAAATATTGAATAGACAGAAGAATTTTTTTCAGTGAAAAATTTTAAAATGTTTTGACATCTAGACAAAATTGCTTAGCATAAAATTTAAAATATGGAGATAAACCATATCCCATCAGTAGAATTATCTCTTAGAAAGGGTACTGTTTGGAGGTTGGGAGCATAGCTCATTTTGCTAAAACACTTGCCTTTAAGTATTTGCAGGTACCACAGCCTGAGTGTGATCTCTGCAAATTGTATTAATGGCAAAAAGAAAACCAAAAAGTCAAGTGTGGCAGTTTGTACTGATAGTCCCAGTGGTTGGGAGGTAGAGACTGACAGATTCCTGGGGTGGCTTGTTAGCCAGCCTTGCCGACTAGGTGAGTTCTATGCTAATGAGAGACCCTGTCTTTAAAAAAATGGCAGATGATATCCAAGGTATGAGACCCAAGGTTGCCCTCTGACCACATGAATGCAGACAAGTAAACTGACAGATGAGCCAAACCTACTGTCTTCTTCCTCAGATCCAATCCCCCAATCTCATCCCCAGCTCTGTAAGCAGAAAACCTGGACCCCATCCCCAACTGATCACAAAGATCTTCTCCTCCATCCTTCCTTCCTCCAACTCATCCTAATAACCCAGCTTCCAACACCAGCAAGCATTCCTTGCTGGGCATCACATAAGCTGAGCCAGGGCCAGGGAGACAGGCAACACACAAACATCACACTCTGAAAACCCAGAGAGGAAACAGATCAAGGAACAAAACCCTACTAAACAAAGACAAATCCAGAAATCAGCATCTAGGCCTGTAATCAACCAATTCCCAGATGCCTAGACAGCAGTGAAAAAAAAAAGTCAATAACAGCCAGGGTAGTATGTCTCCACTAGATCTCAGCTATCTAATCACAGCAGGCCCTGGGTATTCTAACATAACTGGAGCACAAAAAAGGACCTCAAATCTGCCTTTATAAAGATGATAGAGGTCCTTATAAAGAAAATTAATAAGAGGAAAGTTTATTTGGATGAATCAAACTTCTCCCCAAAAGCCAGGTCATCTACACTTCCCTCCATGAAGAACAAGCCCTACATAAAAATGTCTCCTCATCTAGCATTAATTGGCTCAGAGAGAAGCTATCCAGGGTAAGAATGAAAATAAGGTTAGTTCATGCTGGTCTGTAGTCATTTGGCTTTGGGAGACAGACTGTTTAGTGTCTGAAGGGGTGTTCAGTGTTCTGACATTAGCCATATAGTCCCCTGCCTTGCCAGTTGAGTAGAACTCAGACCAAGAGACCTAGAAAGCAGGTTTGATGATGAGGAGAAGATGTTGTTGGCTTGTACTCCTGTGCTTCATCTGGATGTAGAGAAAGACACTAATCCTACCTGGCTGCTCTGGCGCCGTCTTTACCAACTCCACTTCCCTTCTTCATCTCCCCAACTTTGTTGTCTGTATTTCTTGAGATCAGTTTGTCTGTCTTTCTATTTAGTCATCTGCTGTTCACTGTTCCTTATCCTCTGCTTATCTGTGTTCTTGGCAGTTTGTCTCTCTCTTTTATTTTCCATACTAAGAAATTATTAAAAAAAAAAAGTTGGGAAAGGTAAGACATAGGCACCAGCCATCCTCCAGTTCAAAATATCTCTTACATTATTATGGACACAATTTTAGCCTTATAAAAGTAAAGCTTTCGAAGAATGGAAGGGGCCATTCTTAAGCTTCGCTTTCAGGAACACACAAGCTAGACACCGTTTAGTTTGGTTGCAATTGAAAAATGAGATGGGATTTGTGAAACAGTTTGAATTCAGGGGAGATTTCAGTTGAATTGAAGGGTGATAATCTTGCACAATTAAGTGAAATCCTTTTTATATTGATTCTAGAATACTTTCCACTAAGCGGTCCAATGTTGAAGTCATAGAGATATCTTATTTATGGGAAAGATGCCGAAGGTTTCCCAAATGAAATTTTCTCATCAAAATTCCTGTTTTTTTTGTTGTTGTTGTAATCATGATGTATTAATTTATATGCTTACCTTTAAATTTTGTTTTCTTATTTTATTTGTTTCCCAGCATGCATGTCTATGGATCACAAGTGTATCTGGTACCCACAGAGGCCAGCAGAGGGCATCAGATTCCATGGAACTGGAGTTATAGACAGTTGTGAAATGCCCTATGGTGGGTGGGAATTAAACCTGGGTCCTCTGGCACCCTTAATGGCAGCTGACCTATGTCTCCAGGCCCTCACCCATTTATTATTTTGTGTGTCTTGTGCACATGTAGGTATGTGTGCTTGTACATGTGTTCAGAGACTAGAAGAGAACATCAAGTGTCCCATTTTGTCATTTTTCCACTTACTCCTTTGAGGCACAGTCTTTCCTTGAACTTGAGTCTTCCTTTTCTTGGCTGGACTGGAAGTCAGCAAGCTCCAGTGATCCTCCTGTCTCTTCCCTAAGAGACTGGGTTATAGTTATATGTTTGAAGCCCCACTCGCTACATGGGTGCTGGGATTCCAATTCTGGTCCTCAAGATTATGCAGCAAACTCTCTTAACTTATGAGCCATATCTACAACCCTCACAATTCTCCCTCTGATATGAGTAGTTTACCTGCTCAGAAAAGAGGCTATTCAAACCTCAAGGTCTACAGGAAATGGAAAAACAACAGTTTTTGTTTTGTTTTCATGTTTCCGAATGAATCTTTTGCCACGTGTTAGGGGATCATTTTGCCTTCATAAACACACTGTCAACCAGAAGCTGGAAGTGAGTTTGAAAAAAACAGATGCCCTGTGGCTGCTGCACAGGATCTGGCTTTTCAAGTCGCATCTCTGGAGTGAGGGAGGTCAGATTGTCAACTTGAAACAACCAGAATAATAATAAGAATAGTCTTTAGGAGCTTTGAACCTTTGGGATGCTGTGTCCTTGCTCAAAGTATCCCCAGCATCTCCCGAGGCAGTCACTCACTACCCTGGTGTGCCGAGTACTTACCTGGTATTTGCAGTGACCTTGGCTCAGCAGTTACCAACTCTAAAGCACACAGACTCCCAGGAAGAGACAGAAATGAGGGAGGTGAGCTTGCAAGGGCTTCACTGAATAGCCAGCACCAGCTTTTCACAGGAGAGGGGTCTACTCCACTCTCAGCCAGGGAGCAAATGCCCAGCGTCGTTAGAGGTCCTATTTATAATTTTCAAAATATACCAGGAAAAGTAGTCTTAAAATACTTGGTTGTTAGTTTCAAACGTTTATTGTGGGGAACACGTGGGAAATACAGCAGCGTTTGGACTGTATATCCCTTTTGTGAGTTCTGCCTTAAGTGATATAATTAAACCCCAGAAGAGACATTGAACAGTTAACCTTGGCACATGGTTGATTTGTCCTCCAGCAGCACAAGGCTTTGCATATCTTTTGGCTTACTAGAAAGCACAGCAAAACCTTGGGTACTATTTATGCAGAAGATGCAGAGTACGAACAAGAGCTGTGGTATCAAGGCCATGGACCGTTCTTGCTCACTAGAAATCATACATGAAAGAGGAAACAAGCGACCATCAGTTTGTGTGGTCTTGTGTTTCTCGGCTAAGCTTTCACTACCGCTTTGACCAGCCATCCCTGAGACACTTTCTGTGCGTTAAGAAAGGCGTGACCGATTAATTAAGAAGAACCTTCCTGGAAAGAGTATCCCAAGAGAATGGAACTCAAGTCCCCATAATGTCAATCCTTGTTCATGGGGAGAGAAAAGTATTTCAGTAACATTGAGCACATGTGTCTGCATTTCAATAACCAAGAGAGATTTGTTCTGAGTGTTAAAAGATGGCTCTGATAATCTCTACCACTAGAATCATGAGCAAGTTAAAAGCAAAGCACTGCATGCTACATAATGAGCTGGAGAGGTCCCCCACTCACTTCTGCGGATCTTCTCCAAAGTATTTCTGGACTCCATCCCTATCATAATTCTCACTTCGGTCTTCCCCACAGAAGACACTGTGTTTCTCCTGGACTGTTTCTCCCATCGCCTACCTCTTCCTGGTCTTTCGTCCCCTTCCACCTCCCCCACCCCCCGCTGCCCTCTAATTCATAGCAACCAACCAGCAAAGGTTGATAAAGCTCTTTCATTGCTTCCCCCAGCCTCATCTTCTCATACTGGTCCTCTGTGTGTGATCTTCAGTCAGTGCCTAAAGGCCTGGCTCACACCCTGGCTCCTGAGGGGCTCCTCTGCAGGGAAACTTTCCTCTGAGTTGTGAATTCCTGACAATGGATCTGTCCCCCCTAAACTCTTGATTCTGCTTGGCTTATTACTGCTATTATAACGTATACACGGACTTTGTCCGTTTTCTTCTGTTGTTCTTGCTATTGTTTTGGTTTTTCATTGTTGTTTTGCCCGTCATCCCCGTAGAGGTCTTGAAATCAGCATCTTTGCTGTTTGCTCCTTTTCTCTCATCAAGTGCGTGGCATGCAAAACAGACCATCATCAAACATTCATCCTCTGATTTAAGAAATCACAAAGTCCGGGAGGTGGGGAAGTGGCTCAACAGAGCAAGGTCTTTCTGTGCAAGTACGAGGACCACCCTTGAGATCCCCGGGGCTTAGGTAAAGTAAATGCCAGACAAGTGAGGTGGCTTGTCTATAGTCTAAGCAGTTGGGAGTAGAGTTGGGCTAGGTAGACTAGTAGAGTCAGCAAGCACTGGGGTCAAGTGGAAGACTTTGCTTCAATGTGCAAGGTGGAGAGTGATCCAGGAATATACCCAACACTGACCTCTGGCCTCCATACTCACGTATGTGTTCATGCACCTCCCCACACATATACCCCACACATGTGAACATGCACCTATGTGTGTACGCCACACACATGTACACATCCAAAAAGTAAAGAGTAAAAAAAATCACAAGGCCCTGTGGGGGAATGACTAATTTTCTCTTGTCAATATTAGAGAAAGAAGAAATGTCGGCTATTGTATTAGCTTCTCAGAGTTGCTGTCAAAAAAAAAAAAAAAAAAAAAAAAAAAAAAAAAGACCTAGCAAAACAGAACAGCTTAAAATAACAGAAATTTATCATTTCATTGTTCTAGATCCTTAAATTCTAAAGTCAAGATGTCTGCGGGGTGGAATGCTTTTGTGGGGCTCAGAATGAAAACATAGCCAAGTCTCTCTCCTTATTGCTTTTGTTTGCTGTCAATTCTCAGTGTCCCTGGATTTCTGGAAACATAGTTCCAATTCATGCCTCCCTTTTCACATGACATTTCCCATGCATATCTGTTTCTGCATCCAAAATTTCTTCCCTGTACAAGCACCAGGCATTGAATTAGGGCCCACTCTAATACATCTTAACTCAATTACAACTACAGTTTATTTTCAAATAAGATCATATTCACTGGTCCCAGAGAGTTGGGACTTGAATATAACCATTAACCCATGAGAGCCCACTACCTCCTGGGGGATCTGACATTAGAACGGTGTCTTGTAAGAATAACTAAAGGCTGGAATTGGAGGAGTGTCAAGCAAGTATGTAGCTAGAGAAATAAGTAGTACATTTAACATAAGAAAGACATTCAGATCAGTTAGTAAGTAGTTGACTGGGGAAGAATTGGATCCTTCATGGGAGAATGTTGATTTTGCCTTAATCTGTTCAGGCTATCATAGGTAGAAAAAACAGACCAAGGGATCTTAGTCCAAAAACTTGTTTTCTTATAGATAAGGATATTGTAATCCCGTGATTGATCTGTTGATGGAGTATCTGGTGAGATACACCCCAGTGTAGAAGTAGCCACCTTCTCTTGGTGTCTTCATCTACCCAAAGGAGAATGTGCTCTAGTGTCCCCCCCCCATGTGATCATGATGCCAGCACTTGGCACAGGGTCCAGCCATATGAACTCATTCAGTATTGCCAACTTCTTACAGGGTTCTATTTCCATCTTGCCACACTTGGAAGCCATGGGCTGTTGGCAAAGCAGATGATGATATCTGTGGTAATTCTCAAGACCATAAATTCTTTAGACTCCTCAAAGAAGGCAGCTGCTTGGAGCATCTGTAGGGATTTGGTGGTGTACCTAATGAGGAAAACTCAAAGACTTCCTATGTAGAAAGCAAATGGGTTTTAAAATAGAAAGATTCAGTGGATTGCAGTGAGTGTGATTCAGTGATATTTCTATAAGGTCCACTCACACTATTTCAGGAGGCAAAGTTTGAGGAGGGGAGAAATCATGAGTAAGATTTGATGTCAAAGTCTAAAATTTCAAATTGAAATTAGCTACAATTAATAGTTGTTTATACATTTCCCTGGGGAAGAGCACACAAAATGGTTATCCAATACCAAATGGTCAGCCCCAAAAACATACATACAAGTAACATTATACAGATTGAGCATGTTATATTTAGGAATATATAAATATATATATTCATATACATATGTGCATGTAACAACAATTAATGAAAAAAGAAGCCATGAATTTGAAAGCAGGAAGGGAGGGGCATACGAGAGGATTTGAAGGGGATGAAAAGGAAAGGAGAAATGATGTAACTGTAATCTCAAAAAAATAAAATAAAGAAGTGATAAAAAACTAAAGCTGTCGCAGTCATATTTTTATACATTCACAGCTATGGCACTGGATTCGGCCTTTAATGTCTTCCCTTTAGTTCTCTGGTCCGCTTATCACTGTTTCTCCACAGTGACTGTTTTACACCATTATTTCCTCAAGTGCCTTTGAGTCTTTATGGATGTCGGGGTATGCTTTCTACCAATGAGGTGCATTTATTCCTTCTAGTAAAGTTTTCTATATCCACATGTTTCAGATGTTTCTTCTTTATAGGATAGTATTTCTTACCTGTGTCATTTGGCCAATCACAACATGACACATCTGGATTTACATCTGCTCTTTTATATATATCTACCTTTCACTGTTTCTGTGCTGGCCACTCCTGCTTTCTCTCTTTATAGCTAATTACTTTTTTGTTTTGTTTTTCATCTTTACTCTCAATCAGCTTTGAGCGTGTATCTGTGCCATTTAGTGGCTGCTTTCAAAACTAAAGATGCTTAAAAATCTGAATGTAGTTGCCTTTACCCTTTTCTGAAACAATTATTTTTGAAAAAGCTTGAACTCCATCCCTCTCCTGTTATGTTTTCATTTTTATCTTAATGATTTTGTTTCAAGTGGAAAGAAAGCATTAGCAATGTTTTGAGCAGTTGGCATTTACTGAGATTTACCTATAAATTTAACTTTTTATGTGTTCCACATACTTTCTTTCAGTTCAAACTTTGTCTAGGATCACTTTCTTCTTGAAACACTTGCTTTAGGATTTCTTGTGGTAAATTTTAGCCTCATGGGAAACTAACTTATGTTTTACTAGTCAAGAAGTATTTTTTATTTCACCTCATGTCCTAGGTGGTCTGTTTTCCTGGTTGTAGTTTTCTTTAGCATTCCCCTCTCACTACACTGTTTTCTGACGTCCATTATTCCCATGGAAAATGTAGCCTTGGTTCATGTTCTTCTTCTGATCGTAAACTAGAGGTGGGAGGAGAACACGAAATTGGGTGGGTAGGGAGGTGGGGAGGATCTGGGAGAACCATGGGGAAAGAATGTTATATATATTATTAATTATTATTATTATTAATATATAAAATAGGAAAAACTTAAATAAAAAAACAGAACGATTTGTATCTTTAACAGTCTAAATGTTCACTTTGTCGTCTTCTGGATATGGATTTTCATTTGTTTATTCTGCACTGACTTCTTGATTCTGTGGGCTATTACCTCCCATCATTTGGAGGAAAACATCAGCCCCGTCTCTTCAAAAATTGTGGGTTTTATTTTTTTATGTTGTTATCCTTTCTTTCTAGAATTCTTCTTACACTACGGTGAAATTTTCAGTATCTTTTCATTTTAAACCTCTTTTTTTTTCACCATCTGCATATGTTTGGTTTTGTGTTGATGAGCCACCTTTCAGTTGACCAAATCTTTCTTCAGCCATACCTGTCATAGCCTGTCATCAGTCCATCAGTCTATCTATGAATAACTGTGACATTTTAGAAGAATGTGCCTCTGTGATAAATAATAAATAATCTCCATAAATAATCTTCAGAGCCAAGCATAGAATATGTTTGTAAATAAACAAATGATAACTTTTCTTGAGGGCCTGTTCCTTTTTTTTTTTTTTTTTTTACAACACCATTCAGTTTAACATAATAGCCACAGATTCCCCTGTTCTCCCCCTCTCGCCCCCCTCCCCCTCCCCTCCGCCCATCCCCCATTCCCACCTCCTCCAGATCAAGGTCTCCCCCAAGGACCAGGATCGACCTGGTAGACTCAGTCCAGGCAGGTCCAGTCCCCGCCTCCCAGACCGAGCCAAGCGTCCCTGCATAAGTCCCAGGATTCAAACAGCCAACTCATGCAACGAGCCCAGGACCTGGCACCAACTCACAGCTGCCTCCCAAACAGATCAAGCCAAAAGACTGTCTCACCCATTCAGGGGGCCTGATCCAGTTGGGGGCCCCTCAGCCTTTGGTTCATAGATCCTGTGCTTCCATTCATTTGGTTATTTGTCCCTGTGCTTTATCCAACCTTGGCTTCAACAATTCTCGCTCTTCTTTCTCACTAATTAGACTCCCAGTGCTCCACCAGGGCCTGTTCCTTTTTATGGGAATTTTTTTTCTACCTCTCTCCTGGGCCATGTTCTTTCACAGACTTTTCCTTAAGGAGATGCAACACATACCCTCTACTCACCGCAGCGAGGGAGCCCATGACAAACCAAAGTTTGGATGCCACCGACGTCCAACTTGGCGAACCAATGAGTTTTATTGTGGCTCTGCTTCTTCCTCAGGATTGCTGGCTGCATTGGTCCACGAGGATGGAGGGGGCAGAAGGGAAACAGGGTTTGGATGGATGTGGGTATGATGGAGAAAGCCCTCCAGGAAACAAACTTCAGTGAATCAGCTCAACTTTATTTCAGAGTATAGGAAATAGATAGGACTGGGGAGTCTGGGGACAAACCCTAATTTGCATCAAGGAGCACATTCTTATCATAAGGCTTCATATGTGGCAGCAGGGTCCTATAGCAAAGCTCCTAGCACAAGTCTTAGTTACCATAAGACTTGCACATACAAGTCTTACATGTACAGCAGAGGCTTCCAGCAGTGATCTGTACCAAGGGTCATGCTAAAGAAAATCAGGCATCTGGCTTAGAGACTGGCTTTCAGATAAGGTCAGTCCTCCAGGCCAAGGACATTCTCCAGATAAGAGCAGGTAGAAAGCAGGAATTTTCTCTGGGGAGGGAGTGAGTCTCCATGTTGTTGAGCTTTTGTAAAAAGCTGCGAGGCCATGATAGATTGCAACCTCTGACTAGCCAGCAAAGCCTTCCAACATTTAATTGGGGTGACTTATAGGAATATGAATTAGGGGTTACAAAAACAAAATATGACGCAAAGACAACCATATCACCCATGCCCACCCCAGCATGGGTAACAGCTCACAAAAGCTGGGAACAGGGAGACACTCTACAGCCTGCAGAAGGCTCAACAGGTTGGAGAGTGTTCTTTCCACGTGGCTCGGTTGGAGTGAGCCCCTCCTGGGCTTGTCTTGGAATCTTCTTTGCAGCTCAGCTTGCCTGAGATTGACTCAGCAATCTTTACTATGTCCCACTAGGGATGGAAGGGTCTAGTGAATCTGGTCAGTTTCAGGGACTTCCGGGAATTATTTTAAGTTGTTTGTTTACTTTCTGTCTTAAGGAGCTTTCCTGCAGGATGGACTGTCTCAATCTGGAGGACATGGTTACACAGCAGTCATTAGGTATTTACATATAATCTGGGAATAATAGGTCAGTTCGATTTTATCTTCAAGCTTTAACCTTGTAGCATGGTGTGAATAACATTGTTATTTATATATAGGTGAGATAATGGTACACTATACTTCTCAGCCTATTTTGTTATCTGTTGTTTTGATCCAGTAAACTATGCACTACTGGGGTCATTGACATGAGACCTGCCAGCTCACCCCAAATAGCCTACAAACGTGATTCTCTACTTACTTCACCATGAGACACCAGAACTGACTCAGTTTCTCAGTCCAGAAACCCTTCTGCCTCTTCTATGCATCCTTCAAATCTGAGTTAAATAGCACTGCATCAAATAAGTCTTATAAATACTGAGAAAGGGAGGTAGAGATGAGGAGAGGGAGGGAGAGAGACAGACAGACAGACAGACAGAGAAATGGACTTCTTTATATACATTGCCCCAGATATCATGCATCATTTCTCTTTAAAAGAATATTTAACAATTACTGTAGATAATTATATTAAAATGATAAATAATTAATTCTCAATTCATAAATAATGTGTCTCCACTGTTAATCTGGGTGTTAACTGGCGCAAAGTGGATACTCATAGCCATTTCTCCAATGAGCAATGTGCTGTTTATGAGAAGCCCCAATTAAGTTACTATTCAAATACTTATACATTTATTTTGTTACCCCAAAATCCTCAAACTTAGTAAAGCAAAATAACAATATGCTGTAAAAATTTGTTTTGGCTCTCTACAAAATACGTTTGGGATTTTAGAACTCAGAATAGCTTCGTAGAATTTTTTTTAATGCCTTTAAAACTTATCATGTCAGTTAGCTGGGAAACAATGTTGAAAAGCACAATTGGGAAATTGTTTAAGGTTTTTCCAGGGTAATGCAACACAGTCAGCTACGCGGTTTAGAAAAGGAGCATTAAGGTTATGTTGGGAAACCGGATTGAGTGGAGAACGTTCTATGGCTGAGGAGAAATTATGAAAGATAATCAAGACACTAATAGTGAGGTCTGGGAAGTAGCTGCTGTTCAAGACTCTTTGGAGGTAAACTTTGTAGGCATTGGCAGCTGCGTGGAGAATATAATGAGGGGGAGCAATTCAAAACAGATGAGTTTGGCAGACAGCGTTGATCTTGTCTCTATCACCTGGCGTTGCCTGTGGGTGTCGGTTAGTTAAGGCATGCATGCATGTTTATGCATTTGAGAATGTCTCCACTTTCCATTCTGTAAAACATGGACTGTATCCCAATTTTCCTGACTCTTATTTTTTTCCCTGACTAATTTTCCTTATTCGTAGAGTCCTTTCTGAAGCACTGGTCGGTCTGGCTACTCTCTCTCCGGTTTCTTTTCTAGGAAGGTTAGAGTCTGCCTACGTAGTCACCAATTGCAACTGAGAATCTAGTGTTGTTTCATCATCCTCTGCCTAATCTTCTTTTAGAGAGGTGACCACTTAGACCTCATTGCTACGTCTTTCCCATTCTGTTCTTTTGTCTTGCTCCTAGCATTTTGTTTCTGTCACTTTTGGCATTGCTAAGTCATTTGGAAATCGAGCATTTAACTGCTTCATGGCTCCTACAATAGCAAGCCCATTGCCAAGTCGTTTTCTTCCGCTGCACTCTGTGCCCATTCTCAATTTTCTCTAAACTGGACTATGTTTCCAAAAAAACTGTTCCTGTATTTTGTCTTAGTATTAGGACCTTATCATTTAAGTAGCTACATATATGAATAACCAATTTAGACCAACCAATTCTCCGTTTTTGCATTAATTCGTTAGCTTAGTATTCTTTCTTTATTCCATGATGGTTTCATACATTTGTACAATGTATGTTGATCCCACCCATCCACCACTGTCTCCCCGCAACCTCTCCTCCATCCCATCTCCCTCCAAGTTTCATGCACTCATTTTTATTTTGGGATGTAAATAATCCCGAGTCCAATTAGTGCTGCTTAAATACGCATGGACCTGGTGACATCCACTACAGTAGGAGCAGCCTATCAGCAGCCACTTCAGTAAAAGAGATGCTTTACTCCCTCTGCAGTTATCAACTGCCAATAGCCCCACATGTAGGACTGGGGCCTCAGAGCCCTCGCCGTTTGAGCTAGAGTTTTGACTGGCTTCATCTTGTGCAGGTCTTACACAGGAAAGACCCAGAGGCAGCTATGAGATGATGTGCATAACAGTCATACATGTTCATAAACTTTCCTGAGCCTTGATTGGTGTGTGTGTGTGTGTGTGTGTGTGTGTGTGTGTGTGTGTGTGTGTGTGTGTGTTGGTGGTGATCATACTGAAGTTGCTTTTGTTTCAAGTCCTTTAGGAATGTTCCCCGCAGACAGTTAAGGTAAATTTTTTCAGAGATCTGGTTGTACTACCATGATCAGTACACTAAAAATTGTAACTTATAAATCATGTGTTTTTTTCATATGAAAATACATAAACACAGTTAACCTCCTATACTTCAAATCATTTTGGTTTTGGAAGTTCTACTAAGACTTATTATAACTCTGGGGATATCTATGTGTGTATCGTGTAGATTCCATCTTACAAACAGTTCAAAATTTACACAGTGGGGAAAACAACCTAGGTTTTGATACTCATATTAGGCTTGCATGCGCACTACTCATGTTGCTCTGAGGAGCAGAAAAATTTTTAAAAATTATGTTTTTTCTGGAAGGGCAAGCCTCTAAGAGTGGCAGAAATAATATTTTACAGAAGGGTGGATTGAATTACTTGCCCAAAGTACTCCGTGAGAACAAGTTCATTTATTTTAAATATATCAAATATCAAAATGTAATTTTCAAATTAAAAAAAAATACTATTAACATTAGCTTCTCAATTTTATGTGGTTTATTAGTGTTACTGAGTAGTGCCAAAGAGCTCTTAAAACCGACTTGCATTTTCCATTTGTGCTTTCCAAAATCTGCAAAGTTATTCCATTCCAACATTCTTTGCTATATTTATATGTAGCATATGAAGCCAACAGCTTTGGATGTGACATTGAACATCAGGCTGCCTGTGATATTTCATTGTTAGAAAGAAATTCATCGTTATTTTAGGAAATGAAATATTTAATTTACGAGTATCATTGGGGGAAAAAACTTCATATTTTCTTCTTAGAAAATAAATGGCAAAATCACATCCCAGTTTGGAAATTTTGGCAGAACAATATTGTCAGAGGTGAGGAAACTTCCGTGAAACCGGCAACTTCCAAGATGGCTGCTTCATGTCTATTCACAAAACACACTGGGACCTATTCCGGCTGAGCTTTGTAGACCCTGTCATTGTTATATTTTAGAGTCTTAATCTGATAAATAGCCCTGACATCGGAAAATGGCTTTTATGTTACACAAGCATTTGGCAGAGTTCCTTTTAAAGGGACACGGTTTCTATGTAGTCCTTCCTCCAGCTGGGCCAAGATCTAGTTTGCCTTCGATGGACTGTGTTTGTGATGTGTCTTTTTCATTTACCTCTCAAGGGTTTTGGCCTCACAGCAGAGAAATCCAAACCTTCTCCTGATATTCTCTCCACACATAGGGCCTCTGTTTTCAAAGAACTAAGAGCCCTCATGGACTTCGTCTTTACATAGGTAACTGACCCACATGGTCCTGAGAGTATAAGACAGAGGCGAGTTTGTCCCTGTTCATAAAACTGCTGGAACTTCAGTTCCTTGTCCAACTCCCAGTCCTAGCTGTTCTCGAGACCTGGCTATAGAAAGCAAATCAGACAACTGGCTTTTATCCAGTCTCTTTGCTACCTGCCTAGCTCAGGTCACCATCATCTTGCGTATGTCACCTTGGAGCTTCCCATCAGTGCCCTGGCCTCAGTCTCAACATCCCAGAAGAGCATTGCGTCCACCACAGTGTATGAAATGTACTGCTAAAGAACACATTTGTCACATGCTTCGTTTGCCCATCAGGATTAAACCCAAGTTCCTCAGCATGGTGGACATGTTCATGGTTCATGCTTTTACTGTGATTCACTCAGCACCTAACATCTTTGCATTCCTTGGTATCCTTCTTGGACCAGACTGCCTCATCTGGAATTACACTGTCCTCTGCTCTCTTTATTGTCTTCTTTCTTTCTTGCCTGCCTGTCTCACCTGAAAAATTAAAAGCGTTCTTGAGACTATCTAGATGATACACACTTTGTAAATATCTCTAAAGCCCGAGTTAGTGACCCTGGTAAGATGCTCCTATAAGACACACTATTCTGCATCTAACAGACTATTTATTTCTTGTCTTCCAGTCTTCCGGAAAAATTGCCAGTTCCCTAAAGACAAGAATCAATCATGCATTGCTCCTTATTGCTTCTCCGGCACCTGTGATTTTGCTCAGCATATACATGTTCATCTCTTTGAATGTGTATGCCTATGTTTGTATATGTATATGCACATATATATGGGTGTGTGTACATACATGTGCACATGAGGATGAAGGACTGAGGTCAATGTTGGATGTCTTCCTCAATCGCTCTCCACTTTTTTAAGAATTAATTTTAACCCTGTGGTGGGGGGTGGTATGTGCACATGAGTACAGGTGTCCACAGAGGCCAGTGGCTGGCATCCAATTCCCCAGGAGTTAGATTTAGAGGTGGTTGTGAGCTGTCCAATGTGGTTGCTGGTAACTGAACTTGGGTCTTCTGCAAGAGCAGGGAACATTCTTAATCACCAAGCCATGCCTTCAGGCCCTCTACCCTCTTTATTGAGACATGGTCTCTCAGTGATCTTGGAACTCATTGGTTTGGCTAGACTGGCTGGCTAGCAAAGCTAGACAGGGATCTTCCTGACCTATACTAGCATTATAGGCTTTGCCACCGTGCCCAGATATGTTCTGGGGACCAAATTCAGGCAGGCCTTCGTGCTTGCTTTCAAGCACTTTACATGCACATGTAGGCAGCACTGAGTAAAACAAACAAACAAAACAACACATGGGGTTATGAAAGAAAATTGGTGGGGGCATAGGGAAAATAATAGAGGGGAGGGGATGGAGGGTAGATTTGATCAAAGCATAATATATGCATAGATAAAATTCTTAAAAAATAAAAATAGATCACAAAGCAATATCCATTTGTTTACTGGAGCATGACCATCTACTGGAGCATGAACAGCTTCTTAGGGCCCAGGTCATCAAAGAAAACTCTCCCCCCAGCAGGCATAAATTGCCAATAGTATCTCAACTAGAGGTGAAACTTCATAAGCCTTTCCTTTATCCATGATGGGATTTTGATTGGCTTGATCCTGGGTAGGTCTTATGCCTGCAGTCCCTGTAGCTGTGAGTTCATGCATGCCATGTATCTGTCACATCCTGCAAATACCGTTTAACTGCATATATCCACTATTTCTGACATAATCTTTCTAACTCCTCTTCCATGATGACCCCTGAGCCTTGCAGGGATAGAATGTGATACAGATGTCACATTTAGAGCAGAACACCTCACAATCTCATATTTTCTAATTGTTGACCAGCTGTGGGTCTCCGTATTAAATGCCATCTACTGCAAAAGAAGCTTCTCTGATGAGAGGAGAGAGATGTATGAGTCTATAAGTAGAAAGATAAGAAAGAAAGGGCAGTTTAATACTATCTCTACTTAGCAGAATAATTGTATATATACAAAAAATAAACTTGGATAGTACTAAACAAACAGAAGGAAAAGAGCCCAAGAAAAGGCACATGAAACAGATATAGACACAAAGATCCACTCATTTGCATACTCAGGAATACCATAAAAACACTAAACTGGAAGCCATAATACATAAAGGACCTTTAGGGTAAAAAGAGAGAAAAATATAAATAAAATTGTTGTGCCCAGATTTCGACCCCCAGAGAGACCACTGAAGACGAGCGTACTGGAATGCAAAAGCAAGGTTTTAATTCAGGATATCCAAGAGCAATACAAGTCTAGGCAGGGACTTTGTCCAATACATCCAACTGCAGTAGAAGCTGGAGGAAGGACCCAACCCTCTGCAAGCTCAGTTTTTAAAGGCAAAAACAACAAGGTTACATCAGTTAGGGGTGCTAGTACAGGTACAATTCTGATTGGCTTGCTTCTAGGGACTTTCTAGAAATCATGGCTTAATCTTACTTCTAAGGGCACCGTACCACAGGTACTGGGGTCCCAAAAGCCTGCCTACGCACCAGGAACGGATCCCGATCCCCCTGCTTGGGTGCTCCCCAAACAGTTTGAGACAGAGATATTTCTTAGCCACTTGTGTTTCTTCATTGAAAACTCTCTTGATATGTATATCTCTTTTTTGGTATTTTTTATTATTTTTTAATTTTATAATTTAATTTAATTTTACATATCAGTCATGGATTCCTTTGTTCTCCCCCCTCCCATCCACTCCCCATTCTCCCCAGCCCCCCCATTCCCATCTGCTCCAGGGCAAAGACTCCCCTGGGGATTGAGTTCAACCTGGTAGATTCAGTCCAGGCAGGTCCAGTCCCCTCCTTCCAGGCTGAGATAAGTATCCCTACATAAGCCCCAGGTTCCAAACAGCCAGCTCATGCACTGAGGACAGGTCTCAGTCCCAGTGCCTGGAAGCCTCCCAAACAGATCAAGCTAATCAACTGTCTCACTTATCCAGAGGGCCTGATCCAGTTGGGGGCTCCTCAGTTATTGGTTCATAGTTCATGTGTTTCCCATTCATTTGGCTAATTGTCCCTGTGCTTTTTCCAATCTTGGTCTCAACAATTCTCAAGAATTGATATGTATATCTTAAAGGAAGTTAAGACACTTGGGCTGACAACACTCCCCACAAGAACCATAGACTAACATAAACCTCAGTATCAGATACAAGAAACCTTTTGATAGGTTGACCAAGGTGACTCCAAGATAATATAGATTATTGATTTAGCCCTTGATTTTCCTTCAGGGCTTGAGGGTGAGTCCTTATTGCTAAAGGCATCACACACACAAAACACAGGACTTGGATGACTCCAGCTGGATCTGACATGGGAGACTCATGATGCCAGCAATTTTATACAAGTTGCCAAGGGAAAGAAGCAATTGAACAATCATACCTACAAAGTCAATAATAACCAGCATGGCAAGATACTCATAATATCTTGATGTGTGGTACTCACATAATGGTGACAAGCAATAGCTCTCTAATTTGAATCAAGGCCTTTGGTTTTTTTTTTCTTTTTTTCTTTTTTGAGAGCCCACCACCCAGCTTTCAAATAAATACTTGGAGATGTATTCTTAGTTATGAGTGCCTGGCCTTAGCTTGGCTTGTTTCTTGCCAGCTTTTCTTGCTTAAATTATCCTGTTTCTCTTCTTCTATGTTTTGCCTCTGGGCTTTTTAACCTTTCTTTATTCCATATGTCTTTCTTCCCTTCTTACTCCTTGGCTGGTATGTGGCTGGGTAGCTGACCCCTAGTGTCCTTCTCTCCTCCCTTCCTCACGCCTAGCTCCTCTTTCTTCTCTCTGGTGCCCAGATCTCTCCTCCTATTTATTCTCTCTGCCTGACAACCCCACCTATTTTGCTCTTCTGCCTAGCTACTTATTAGACCACTCAGGTGTCTTAACTTTACAGAGTTAAACAGATGCAACATAAAAGGATGCAACACATCTTTGCATTGTTAAACAAATATTCCACAACATAAATATATCTTAAACTAATATTCCACAACAAAGGCCCACTCAATAGGAGGAAAATCATGCCTGACCTTGGAAACTTAGACAGCTTCCTGAGACTAGTGAGGTCATGGATCTTAGAAAAGAACCTTCTCCTGCCATTTTGCTAGACCAGCATAATTTCCTACTCCATTCTAAATCTCATCCTTATATCCACAGATAGCTGTAGCAACTACTTCTCATCAAAGACGTTTCCCTTTGTAAGAAATGGAGGTTGGTGGCACCTTTAGTCCCAGCACTTAGGAGGCAGAGGCAGGTGGATCTCTGTGAGTTTGAGGCCAGCCTGGTCTACAGAGCGAGATCCAGGCACCAAAACTACACAGAGAAACCCTGTCTCGAAAAACCAAAAAAAGAAATGGAGGTCATCACAGAACAACTGAACAACTGTACAACTGCCATCAATGGATTATGGGGAGCCCAACCCCAGTGGGTGCATCTACTTCACAGCTCCTGCATCTGTAGCTCAGAGAACATTGCTGAAGAGGGGTTCAAAAGATTGTAAGAGCCAGAACACCAGGAAGTCTGCTGTGAAACAGTCAGTCCTAGACCTGGCTGCCTAAACAAGATTGGCACAATAGCAACAACAATAAACATGTTAAATGTGTGAGAGGGAAACGTTCATGTGGTCCTACTCCTAGAGAAGAACTACAGGCAACCATTGACTGTGGGGAGAAGGAGAATTAGCCTCTCTCAGGGATGAGCCCCTCTTTTAGTTGTCCAATGCAGAATGGTCATCCCTATATGTATAAATAACAAAAATGGACTCAGCAGGCTCTATTTACATATATTTGTGCATATATAGAATAATAAATATAGTCAAGGCAAAGAGACTATCAACTTGAGAATGGGGACATAGGAAAAGTGGGGAAGCTGGGAGAAAGAGGGAGGAGGAAAGGGAGGGGAAATATGATGTAATTCTATTTCAATTAAACGTTTAAAAATAGAATGGAGAAAATATTTCTCATTTCTTTGTATTTATTCTTTTAAGAACTCTCTGTTTAGTTCCATGACCCATTTTTAATTGAGTTGTTTTTTTTGATGTTTATTTATTTTTATTCTTTATACATTCTAGATCCTAATCCTCTGTTAAATGTATAGATTATAAATATTGATTTTTCCTTCTTCACTCACCAAGTCTTCACTCAGAGAATGGTGCTTTGCTGTACAGCAGCTTTTTGGTTTCATTTGGCCCCATTTATAGTTTGGGGTCTTGATGCCTGGTCAGAATCTCTTCCCCATGCCTACAATTCAAAGCTTATTCCCAAATTCTCTTATAACAGATTAAAGTTATAAGGTCTTATGTTGCAATCCTGTCTTTTCTCCAACATGTATTTTTTGCCTCTTTTTTTTTTTTTCAAAAACAAGTAGGAGGTTGAGCTTATTTATACCTGGGTTCTTAATTCTATCCCTTCAGTAAGTATGTTTGTGCTTATGCCAATACCATGCTGTTTTCATTACTATAGCTCTGTAATATAATTTGAAATCAGGGTATTATCATTGTTCTGAATTGTTTTGGCTACTTGAGTCTTCTTGTTTCTATATGAATTCTGAGATTATTTTTCAATTTCTGTGAAGAAGAGTGTTGGTAATTTGATGGGAATTCCATAGACTTCATAATTTGCTTTTGGTAAGATAGCCATTTTCACAATATTAGTCTCACCAATCCATGAGCATGGAGGTCTTTTCTGGTATCTTCTTCAGTTTCTTTAGTACTTTAAAGTTTTCATTGAAAAATTTTTTTTTTACTCAGATGGTGAGATTTATTGCAAGATGTATTTGAAGATTGTGAATGAGATTTCCTTTTTTGGTATGTTTGTTGGTATATAGAAAGGCTACTGACTTTGTGTGTTAATTTAGTATTTGGCTATTTTGCTGAATGTGTTTATCAATGTCCTCTACTCCCCCCCCCAACTTCCAAGTTCTAACACAAATGATAATGGAGACCAAAATATTTTCCCAAATCCTTTCCAAGCCCCTACGATTTTCCTCCCCCAAATCAACTTCTCTTGGTTCTATTTTCTCCTCTCTGCTGCCTGTTCTATCGGAGAGTGTCTTGGATAACCTCAATTTGGGCTCCCTGCTGAGACAGGTACTCCCAGGAATTTAAAGCATTTCATAAAATTCTATACAGATCTACTTAAAAGACTTTAAATGAAGATTCCAGGTTTTTACCAATTAGAAACATTTACTCAGCATTAGTGTTGGTAAATGTCTTCAGTATTAGGAGCAACACTAGCAGATGAGCTATCTGCTTAGTTGGTATAGTTCTACTGAGTTCAGTCTGGTTCTGTAGCTAACAGGTCTGATAGTGGCCCTCCAACTTCCAGATCACAGCTCAGATGATGTGATACTTTTTCATATTATGTTGTTAATGACTTCTTTACTTCCTAGACTGCTGTTTGTGCTATAGACAGCAGCTGATGAAAAATAATAGTCCAGAGTTGTTTACGGCATTTCCCTTGGTTCACAGCCTAAATCTTCTTTCCTTAGTATGGGTAATGTATATGTAAAAATGAAATGTCTTATGTACTAGAAATACATTTTTGTTTAAAATTCTAGAGCAGTTGGTCTTATAGGTGTAATCTTCCCATGCCAGTTGAGTAAATGTTTCTAATTGGTAAAAACCTGGAATCTTCACTGCAAATGAGTTTGGGAGTATAACTTTCAATTTTCTGGTATCTGTCATTTAAGACTTGAAATAGTTACTGAATGAGGCAGTCTGTCACTTCTGCATAACCAGAGAACCATGAAGAAAATTTAATCACAAATTCTATTTTTGAAATAATTAAGAAAGGCTAATGGTGTATATCAGTGATAAAATACTTCTCTAGCCTGCAGAAAGACCTGTCTCAATGGAAAGTGTGAATATAAAACCCTATTTGAAAATTAAAATTAAAAATTAAAAATTGGAGTAATGAAGGTTATTTGTAATATCTCTTAATCATTTGTTGATAATATGGTGAGATTAAATTTTTATTGAAAAATTAAAAAAAAGACTTTAAATGATTTTTCCTTTTAAAAAATCAAGTGACTGAAATAGTATCAAATCCTATAACAAACAAATAAAATGTAGTCATCTCTGTTGAGCCCCAAAAGTTCTCCCATTTTACCCCCAAAGTGCTCCCATTTCACGTGCAAAGTGCTTCTATTTTGCTCCCAAAGTGGCCCCATTTCTTTTTGTAAGTTCATGGACTGTCTTTGTTCATTTGTGACAGAAATTGATGTTTTCCTGGTGGTAAGGAACAGAACATGAATTTTCTGTCCTGTACACTGAAGGAATGAGTTCATGAGTCTGGTTTTCTTCCTAGAAGATCTTCAAATACAAATAGTGATTTCAGACAAAATGAAATAAGAATTATTTCTACTTGGAGAATATTGCATCTTAGAATTAGTAATACTGTACAACTGAACCAGAGCAAACCAGGTCAAGTTTTCATAACTATAGTTCTAGTCTATAGGGAGAAAAATGTGGTAATGGGAATGGGAATGACTTTGCCTAACCTTGGCAGCCTTGAGGTTGGGAGGCTTTAGAGATTTACAGTAAAAACATTTCAAGCTGGAAATGCGATCTTAACATTTCTAATGTTTAAACACTGAAAATAAACATACAAATTTATTTTAACAATGTATTTTATTTAATCAAACATACCACAAGCATCATGTCAACATATCATCAGTTAAATAACAGTGAGGGGTTCTTGGTATTAAATCTTTGGGATTCAGTGTGTTGCATGCTTTTGACTGACTTGCCATGACTCCAGTACTAAGTAGGTACATGTGGCTATTGGCTGCCACATTTGGTAACATGGATCATGAACCTGAAGAGTAGCTGTCCGGAATAATGTCACATGGCTGTATGACAGGAAAGGGAAAGCTATGCTCGCAGTGTTTTCCTCTGGCATCATAAAGTCTCCCAGCATGAAGATGTCAATCTGGGGAACAATTAGAAAAATTTGGGACAAGAGAAAGGTTGGCATCTTTAATACAGGTGAGATTAAGTTTCCTTCAATTCACAGAATAGGAGGAGGATGTAGAAATTGAAGGTTGCTATGAAGAAATTAGAAATTTACATTGCCTATGTTTTTTGTTTGACCAGGGCTTCCTACTTTTGTATTTACTTCTCTGAGTAGTTTATGTCATTAAGTAGGCTAATTTATTCAGGAAACACGGTATAACATATGACCCTTAGAAAGAGTTCAGTGTTTGACCCTTTCCTGAACTGGTTCAAATCCAGAGAAGCAAAGGTTATGGGTTTTATATTTTCTAGGATCTGGCAACTTTAATAAGTGGATAGCTGGATATTTCAGGGTGTGGTCAGTGTGGTCATTAGATGAGGAAGCACAAGTGAACAAATGCAACTTATTTTCCCTAAAGGATAACCGCATTAAGTCATAGGACATTCTCGGAGACTAAAGTATCCATATCATCTCTGAAGAACAATCTACACTTGAGATTGAAAACATATGGATGCTGAGAAGCTCGTAAATAGAGGTGTACATACTAGTCTATTCATTCATAAACAGACTAAACAAAAATGCTGAAAATACATATTTAGAGCAAAGTGTTTAAACTGTTTGAAAAGTGGGCAAAGCATTCTAACCACAGGAAATGCCCAGGATTATAGTCTTTTACTCTGTTTTGAGGCACAGGCAAACCGCTGATTTGACTATTGTGTAGATCAAAGTGAAATGAAATTACATCAATATTCAGGTCTTACCGGTTGGAAGAGGTCCTTGCAAGCAAGGGCCAAGAAGAAAATAATGGGCTTTAACCTCTGAGAGTCCTGGTCTCACCTTCATCAGATAATGCATAGTCTCCACAAAACAGATTTCAGACCTGTGATCATGTGTCTACTGTGAACAGGCATGCCCTCCCCCAACAGTGTAGGTCATGTGCTAGGGGCCCCAATTCAGAATATCTGGCTTAAGTGGCCCCAACATTATTTCTAAGGCAGGAGCATATCTCTTTCCCAAGGGTGGTCTGGGTTGATTATTTGAATTTCTCTAGGCTCAGGGTTATGGATATTAGAGTGGTACCGTTTGTGTGTACTTAGATGTGAGCTAGGCTAGATACACACGAATCCCCTTGAACTTTATAGCAAACTGCATTAGGATAGGGAGGAGTGTGGCTTGCAAGTCAGAGCCAGACAGTTACCTCTTCATGATCTCATCACATTCTGAAATTTTACTCAAAGTAGTCCAAGAATTTTATACTTGGACCTGGCCTGTGAGGTTATTTAATGGTATATTTGACAAGACATGACATATTCTATCTGTTAGAGTTTTAGCTGACATATAATTTTTAAATATGTGTGCCCATGGGGTTAGGTCCTCCATTTGAAATATAATTCCAGCTCAGGCCTCTAGGTTTAATTTATAGGACTAAAACAGGTCCTTTGGCTCCACATACTCTCCCACCCCCTATATCAGAATGTTAGTCAAGAGAAAGGATAAAGGAGAGAAGATACAACTCTTTTTTTTTTAAAAGGCAAAATATAATTAAAAGCCTTTTTGTTCATACCATCTTGTCCTAAGCCTTTGAATGTGTAAGTTGTTTACTTGGGACCTCATCCTCTCAGCTAAAAGTTGTTTCTGAGGGGAAGGACAGTATTGGACAAGACAAGACAATTCAGAGTTGGACACATTTTTCTCTTTGTAAATGAGTTAGTTTCATCCAGTTATACTATATAGTATAACTAATATATAGTATAAGTATACTATGTATTATATAGTATAGCATATTTATACTATGTATTCTATAACAATGATAGAATCACCTCCAAGTCCAGGGTCTTGAATGATCTGTGATTCTCCCCATTAGATGGATGTAGCCTGCCATGGTCTAAGGCTGTGGCAATAAAAAAATGGGCTGGAAAGATGGCTCAAAGAGTAAATTACTTGCTGTACAAATATGAGGACCTGACTTCAAACCCCCACAACTTGTACAAAGCCTTCTAGTTTCATATATAAGAAGCCTAAAATGTTATGTCGTCAGAACTTTTACATCTGAAGTTTTTATTTTATTTTTTACTTGACTTGTGCCGTTTGTCCATCCCCATATTTCCAGGGTCCTGTCTGAGGTCCTCCAAATCAGTAGGGTTGACTGGGCAGAGGGTGACGTAGAAGGATTGCTTCTGGCCTCTGCTGGCTGACCCCCAAGCAGCATTTCAGAAGACATGCTGGACAGAAGACTAGCGACATAGTTCTGGGGACCAGTTAGTGCTTTATAGCTACTTCTTAGCTCTGTTTGAATTTTGGAAAAAATAATTAACTTATAAATACTACTCATTTCTAATTTAACAGACTGCCTATCCTTTGAGATTGATCATTACACACCAAGAACCACTTTCTAAAACGCTGTCTGTATTCTCTTCAGTTTATACTTCCACATGTTCTAGTTCAAGTTTGAGCCATTCTCCTTTTTAACATTTATTGACAGCCCCCAAAAGAAGCCAATGCACACTAGCATCTGAGGTTTTTTTTCAGCATGACAGGGGTCTTGTCTATACGTGCTCTGCCTTCTAAGACATCAGAGTAAACTATTTTCATGCACTTGTTTCCACAATGACAGAAGTCACCAACTTTTACGGCTTCTAAAATCAATACTTCCCAACTATTAAGCCAATGCCATTTATGTTAGGTCCTGTTGTGGTATTCTGAGTATTCAAGTCAAAATGAACCAGCCTTCAAAAGATGTTGTTTTAGAATTCACAATGGCCTAAACCAAGTATCTTATTTCCGTCTCCCCAAAAATCTAGGTGAAAGTAGTCCAAAGTAAGAAGCAAAGGTCTGCAGACAATCTCTGCCTTTTTGGTTCAAAATGGTTTCTTCATCTCTGGTCATGCTACTCATGTTGTTTCCACTGAAAAGAGGACCTGTAAGGGACACACCTCTTCTTCTTAGAAATATGACTTACAAGTTGAGCATCATTTCTGCTCCTTTTGCATTAATTAGAACTTACTTGACAGCACCTTATAGTCTGGAAGATAGTCTTTAGCTGGGTGGCCAGGACCCCACTGTATGGATGTGGAGGTGAAGTATAAACAGTGGTGCTAATCTTTGCAGACATTGGTGACTGGTGTTCACCTAATAGCATTTCTTCTTTCTTCTTCTTCTTCTTCTTCTTCTTCTTCTTCTTCTTCTTCTTCTTCTTCTTCTTCTTCTTCTTCTTCTTCTTCTTCTTCTCCTCCTCCTCCTCCTCCTCCTCCTCCTCCTCCTCCTCCTCCTCCTCCTCCTCCTCCTCCTCCTCCTCCTCCTCCCTCTTCTCCCGAGTAGCTAAGCCTGAATTTACATGATGCTTATAGACTCCAAAGTGGTAAGACATTTTGGGAGAATGTGTACTTAGCTTGGCAAAGATAAAAGGTCTACTGAAATTAGTAGTGTGCGTTTCTTTGTCTTGAACATTTTATAACATTTCCCTAGACCACAAACCTAGTAGGATAGTTATGAACAGAATATTGGAAATGACAAAAGCCAAAAGTGTGTATCCCAAATAAGCATTTATTTTTCATTTGCCTTATTGATTTGCTTTCTAGTAACCTGCCCCCCACCATTTTAGTTTTTCTTTAATGGTCTTTCAAAGTATCCAAACACAGCACCTAAATTTGATTCAAATCTCCTTGACTGCAGTCAGCACACAGTGCTAATTTTCCCCAAGAAATGTGTTTTAGTTAATTTTCCATTGCTATAACTGAACACTATAAACTGGGTAGTATGTAAAGAATATATGATTATCTATCTTACAGTTATTAATCTTGAATAGTCGAAGGGCATTGTACCGGCATCTGCTGAGGGCTTTCTTGCTGTATCAAAATATGGCAGCAGGCGTCACACAGGGAGACAGAAAAACCATGTTAGCATGGGTCTCTCCTCCTCTTCCTTCAATGCCACTAATGCTGTCACTGGATCTGTGTTCTCACAGGCTCACCTAATCCTAATTACCACACAAAGATGTTGCCTCCTACTGATACATAAATTTGGGGATTAATTTTTCAGCCCATGAATTGGAGATAGGCATATTTAAACAACCACAACATGTCATGTTGTATAAGAGCATGCTTGAGGAGCCCCAGCTACACAGAAGACCACAGAAGCTTCTTCACACAATTTATATCTATTACAGCTTATTGATTTATTATGAAAAAAGGGGGATCACACTGAATTTATGGTTTCCCCCATTTTACTTTTAATTCTGTTGATTTTCTACTTTATTTTAAAGATGCAAGGGGGAAAACATTCTAGGTGAATTCAAACTTTTCATTATTGATATATTTTTGCCTATTTTAAATAATGTGACTGAAAGGGATTTCTACAATTCTACTTGATTTATTTAGCATACCCAACCAAGTTTGTTGTTTCTGTAAGTAAGATATGTATTTTTCCATTATTTCACTTTCAATTTTTTTAATTAATTAATGAATTAATTTTTATTTTATATCTATTTGTGAGTTTGTGTGTACCACCTGTGTGCAAGAGTCCACAGAGGCCAGAAGAGGGTGTCAGACATCCCGGAACTGTAGTTACAGGCAGTTGTGGGCTGCCATGTGGGTACTGAGAACTGAACTCAGGGTCCTTTGCAAGAGTATTAAGTGAAAGTGCTGAGCCATCTGTCTAGCTCTGGCTTTCAGAGTTTTTTTTTCTAATTACAAATAAATTTCATTTTACTTAGAATTAACTTTAAAAAACAAACAACGGCGACAAGCTAGGCCTACCTGCCTGCCAACTCCAACCTGAGCAGTGATGAGTGTTTGACCTTTGAATCAGGCAGGCTGTGGCTCAGACTGGTTTCTGCCATGCTTGTCTCAGTGGAGAGTAGTATTGGGGAGGCTTTTGTCTTTTGTTTGTTTTCTTTCAATACTGTGCTCATGATCTTATCTTCATATATTACTTTTTAATATGCATCTGTCTTTTTTATCTTGTCCTCTCACATTTCTGGTCATTTGAAGAATTAATAATAATAATTAAACTTACCAAGGCTATTGGATGGTTAAATGAAGTGACACATAAAATAAATAATTGTTAAAGGCAGATATTGTTATTATGCTCTTGTGAAATGAATGAAGTTAAAAAAAACTCTCACATGTAATATATGCCTGATGCATGGTACTAGCCAAGGCTTTGTGTGTATAAAAAATTGTTCAAGTTAACAGAGATACACTAGAACATTTCTCTTTAACAGGAGCACATTATTAAGAAATATTTATCTTTCTAGCCTAGAGTCTTGGAGTTTTCTTGTACAAAGCTTTGAATGAAATAGATGGTTAATAAATGATTTCTCTTTGTTTGAGTTTACTAATATAAATATATAACTATTACTTTTTCTATAAAGCCATTTTAAGATTTGTTACCACTAGTAAGTCGACATATTAATATGTTAATATTGATGCCATTATAGACATGTGCCTGTTATCTTATCATGTGGCACATATCATCTTACCTTCACAGTTATACTCAGTGGTCATTCTTGATTTTCAGAAGTTAAACAGTGGTGTTTCCAGAACTTCATTGACCTATCTGTGGTAGTCTGTCAGAGTCCAGCTCTGACCTGTCAAAGGGTTCTTGGGGAATGGAGAGAGGAATGAGGAAGAATTAGATAGAAAGATAGAAAGAGATAATAAGAAAGACAGAGACGCAGGATAGCTTTAGGAGGACCCTGGGTCAATACCCAGCCACCTCGAGGTTTATTCCAAAGGGCTTTTTGTACAATACCAAGGGGAGAGGCAAAAGACCTCCTCCTCTCAAGATAATGTACAGCCAAGTCTAGACCCTTCCAAACACCTGATAACCACGCCCGTGGCCAAATCATCCCCTTATGCAGCCCTGCTGGGTAAAGCAAGCCCAGATTCTCTGACCCTGAGTAAGGTCTCACTAGGGAGCCTCTGTGGGCCCCCACACCTATCCACTAATGCTTATGGTGGAGGGACAATGCTGGGGAAACTCTAGTACTCAGGCAGTTGATTCTGAAGTCTATTCTTTTAGGCAAACTGGTGCACAGAAATTGAGAAAGAATCATATAAAGTAGCAAAATGACCACACAACAGCACCATTTATATCCTGACATGATATCATACAATTAGGGATATTATTCCCTAGGTCAGTCTAAGAGCAGGCATCTGTGACCCTGTTCACTCACACATGCGTGTGGAAATATATGAAATACACCTGCAGTGGGAACTGTCCATCAAGCTGTCAAGTGTGTCTTTCTGATGTTTTATTTTTGGCTTCTCCTAATATTTTCAGTTTTCTCCAGTTCTTAAGAGGACAGCAACAAGAGAAGAGGGTGAGATGAAAAGACAGAGAAGAGAGCTCTGTTACCCGTCAGCCTTTCGTTCCCAGTGCCAAGCTTCAAAAGCAACTGCTCTCCATTCATTTTCTTTGACTAGTATATAGAAAGGAGTGATCACTCATCAGAAGGATCAATGCACTACAGGGGTCCCGTGACTAATGCAAAGGCAGCCAGGGCAACTCAGCACACCAGTGTTATTGCAAAGGAGGCCTTACCATGCAATTTTCAGCTGTAGTTAGGAAACTGATACTAAAATATTAGGCCCTTTAGAGGAAAGCCTCTCATTAGAATACAACACAGGTGTTCGAAATGTTCAAAAAATGATAGGAAAGTTCACTGCTTTCACAAAGATATTTTTCTATCTCAGCATAAAATTGCTAGAAACATAGGTACCTAATGCAACATACATTTATCTCAAAGGTCCTGCAGGTCATACATCTGGGGACAGAATAGATGGAACCTCTATCCCAGCAGTTTTTCAACCTTCCTGATGTTGTGACCCTTTAATACAGTTTATGCTGTGGTGACCCCCAACCAGAATATTATTTCTTTGCTACTTCACATTTGTAATTTTGCTACTGTTATGAATCATAATAATGCTAATATCTGATATGCAGGATTGAGAACCTGGGCTTGATTCCCTGGTTAACAAGCTGCAATCAAAGTGTTGACTGGGTCTGCAATCTCACCTGTGGCTCAGGATCGCCTTCCAAGTTCCTGTGGTTGTTGGTAGGATTCAGTTCCTGCAACGATAGGAGAGAGGTCTAGCCTCTAGCTGCCACTCATATAAAAGCCTTCATACTGACAGAAAGTAGGTGAGTGCATTCAATCAGGACAGAAGGGGGCACGGAGGGAACAATTACTGCAGGCCAAGAGAGCAGTTCTGAGATTACAGATTGGTCAGCTGTCTTAACTGTGGTCAGTTTCACAGATGTATACAGGTTAAATTTCAACAAACTTCACATCTTCCTGTGATAAAGTAATAAGACCCCCTTACTCTTGTCCCATCGGTGACTGATTTATTGTGAGACACCTTTGCCTTGACAGTTAATTCAAGATTTCATTATTCAGCATCTGTCTTGAACACCTGTCCCATGTCTTGAATGGTGTGAGGTATGTTGTATGTATTATAGTGTCACAGGGGTTCTGAAATGCTATACCTTTCGGCTTTTTAGGTCATTCTCTCCATCAAATATGTTCTTTTAGACACTATATCTGAAAACATTTATAACCTTTTACCCCAGACAAGAATGTTTCAAGAAATCTCATACATATCAGTGGACTGCGATTTCTGAAATCCTACCAAATCTAGCTAACTGGCTCTGTAATTTAAATCTGTCATCCGAAATACCTAGAAGTTTCTCTGGTTCTAAAAGTAGAAATTTAGAGAACAAAAAGGGAGAGATTTATTTTCCTCTGGTATTTAATTCCACAAATAAGAGATTCTGCAGCCAACAGAAGGTACTATATAAACTGTATAAGTTAGACTGATATTGCACCACTATTGTACTAATAGTGCACCAATGCACTACTCAACCTGGAGAGGTAGGAAGAAAAAGAAGAAGGTGTAGGAAGATATCACAGTCAGAAATAACGTTGCACTAAATCACTAGATGCCCCAACGGATGACTAATCCATGGAAGCTGTGTTGGAATTAGAGACTGTCCCTCTGATGGTGCTGGGATCAAATGGTGAGGAAAAGATTGTGTCATATTTTCCTTTCAACCAATTCTGAAAACTTGACAGAGTTTGGACTTGTGAGATGAGCCATGAATCTAAACCTTTGGTTAGGCAGCTTTTAGACATTTCTGAGCTGCCAGCTGCCATTGCTAATTTTGGATCTTCATTCCAATGCATGTGAAATAGTTATGGATTATGGGGTTTCTCTTCTGTCAGGGAGCAGCAAACACACAGTAGACAGAATGACCGAACAAACTGTTTTATTGGTCAACATACTAGTTTAATCCATTCATTGAGTAGCGTGCGGCTGGATGAAGACATTCCAGGAGACTAATCCACTGAAAATTGTTTTATACTTCAAATGTCATATTTTTACTTTATTTTGACGCTCTGATTACTACTAAATGAAAACCATCTATGAAAAGATTGATAAGGAGTATAGATTCAGAACATTTTGAGACTGGATATGTAATTATTTAGTATTATAAATTTGTGAAGATGAAATATATAGCAATTTAAAATATATAATCTATTACTTTTTATAACTATATGATGCAATTATAATTTTATCAGCATTTTATAATTTTATTATTATATAATTATAATAGTTTACAAATGATAAATTGAATACTGTAGGTAAGGTATTTATATAGCTTTTCAATCTTTGAGTCTAGTGAAGTTTAATATTTTTATGCAATAGATAGGTTAATATAGAAATATATGTAATATATTATTTCATGAGATACTCATGAATATATCTTATATATATTTGCATATATACATAAAAGCAAGGAAAGGTGCTCAATAATAATTAAAAAAGGTAATGGCACTAAGGAGTGGGGGTGACATGGGAAGAGTTGGGGTGGAAATAATAAAATATAGTGCTCATATATCAAATTCTCAAAAAAAGTAAAAATAGGGATGAAGAATTTGTAAGTCCAAAAGAAGTAAGTGGAAGTTTCAAACATTTCCATTACAGTGGCATTAGAAGAAGTGATTTTGGAGTCAATAATTAAAATCTAAAGCAAAACAACCACTAGTGATAGAATAACTATAGCACATGGGTTGGAAACCAGTCATGCTTTAGAAAGAGTCCCAGGAATACACTTTCACATGCATAGAGACATGTTATCTCTAAACTAAGCTGGCCAATGAAGTTAGACATTGCAGATGTGTTGTAAATGTAACACGTTTAAACAGACTACATTTCTCTTAGGATCAGATAATTCTTATTTCAAATATTCTATTTATCTAAGATATATGTGTATATATATAATGTATACACATATACATATACATTTATAGGCATCTATGTCATTATATACATACACACACATATATATTTATTTATGGCAAAACAGCAAAGAAAATGTGAAAAGGTAAGATCTTGTTTGGGAATTGGGCAAGACCAAAGTTTCTAAAATTTAATGAAATTTTTAAAAAGGGCTAGGTTGGAAGCTGCTGTTGGCTAGTGCTTGGCTATACAGAGTGAAGTCTGTGTTAGGAGACTCACTTTTTTTTTTTTTTGAGTAATTCTATGAAAAATGGTAGCCTTTTACTCCTGTGATATCTGTTTCTTCTGCTTGGTTCCCACCCAGAGACTGAACTGTTTTCATGTATTTGTAAATATCTCAAAACCCACTGATGGTAAAGAGAAGCCAGAGTGCTCTGCCCCTGCTGATTAGTGAAGTAGCCCTGATCACCTACTTACTGACTGGACACACTGTGTTCTCATCCCAGGGTGGAGGCTCTGTGGGTGAGAGAGTGGTTTCCACGCTTCCAGGGAGAATTCTCCACGTCATTTCCTTCTGATTCAAGAGTGAGGATTTCTCTTGTATCTGAAGGGCGAATGGAATCAATGTGATTCTGCTAGTCCTAGGCTGCCTCCCCACCAACAAGAGGTCTGACCCCAAAAGATGTCTGCCTTGCAACTGCCCAAGTCTGAAGAACATAGCTTTGAGGTAGAGCACAGAGAGAAATAACCAGAATCAGACTGCCCTTCCTCTCCACTTGAGGTCTTTCCAGTTGCAAGACCACATGTTGTGGGAAGAGGAAAGATCTCCAGTTGGGTGGTGCTTGGGCCAAATGAGACTGCTTCAGCATATCCCCAAGATGTCCGTGAAGAACCTGGAAGTGATATTTGGCAGAACACGTTTGAAAGCAGTGATAGGAGAAATACAGTCCCTTTGAACTGCTCAATAAACCAAATACACAGATATTTAAAGATTTCCTCAGATTCTGACTTTGGAAAATGTTTAAAACAGAGATATCCCCCCACACACACACACATGGCTTAGATTTTCAGAAACACATGATCTCACTCAGTCATATATTAGCATGAACTAGATTCATATACATTTCCTATGATCGTGTATGAATAAAAAAAAGGTAGTGTGAAATTAGTGGAATTGTGAAGAGAGACCAAAATCAAAATGGCTAAGGGAAATAAAACAAATTTTTCAGCATGGAAAATTATACATAGTTTGACATGTTCATCTGATATGAAACAAAGGTCTAGTATTTGTGATGACAGCTATAATGTCATAATATTCTCAGCATTTAAAAATAATGTTAGGATATATTGTATAAAAAAAACAAATCATATAAAAGAACTCAGAAACTCAACCATAACAACATAGGTGATTATATAAACCACTTGGAAAAAACAAGCTGACCTCTTATGAAGTTAAAAAAAGTAGTTCCTATGATTAGTTCCTAAATTAAACATTATTAGCATGCTATAAAACTAATGATGAAAGGTAAAGATGAATTATTGTTCTTGGATTGCTAATTCAACTAGTACTCAATCCAGTTTGAAGCCTCATAATATATGTGATACAATATGTTTGCAAACATGTATTTGTATGTGTGTATGTACATATTCCTATGTCGTCATTGCACTTTAAGTATAGTATAAAAACTTAGAGCCATGTTCAACTTTAGGCAATAGTATTAAACCCAAGTTAACATCACAAGAAGTCAGCCCCTTAAACTTTAACATGAAACATTAAGTGCAGTATGGAAAATGACATCCATATGATGGAGAAAACCAGATGTCCAACAAAAGGAATAGTAGACTACAAAGAACTGACTTGATTTTGATGCTTGACACACTGTTAGTCGACATAAGAAACGGAATGTTTGAATACTAAAATAGCTTTCAAAACAGCTCCATGAAAAATAAAATTTAAAATGTTTGGTTTAGAAACCATTTTATGTAAAATTTCAGTCACTTATAGCATATATTTTAATGCCCCAAATCATGACTTCAAATGTAGTAATTAATTTGCTAGGAAATACTATGTTCTCTGGGCTTCAAGTTTATGCAAAGAAATTATGTAGATTCTGATGTAAGATAAGTACAGTAGATGAAAAGCCACTAATGAATAGTGAGTCCTTGAATCATCCTTGGCCACACAATTTAGACTAAATGTCGTGTATTATGCATGATTTTTTAAAAAAATGTGGTTAGTGATATAAAATTTGTTCTCCTTTAAGTGTAGATATATCTTTTTATAAAATGAATTATTTTAGATGGTTGTCTGGAGTATGGATTTTGCAACCTCTATTTTAGGTCACTAAGAAATGTGTATGTGTACATAGGCAAATGCTTGGAAGACAAGAAATTGTTTTCTATGGGATTAGAGTAGTGTGATGGACAGTGACTTTCCCCAAAAGCAGGTCTTAAATTAAGAGTGTGAGTGTAAGTAACAGGAAACATATATGCACAAGGTCACCAGTAAAGAAAGTGAGTCAGGAAAGGGTAAACAAGCAGAGTCCATTAATAAGCATTTACTCTTATGAGTAAATATAGCTCAGTCCACTAGGGACCCTTTCAGAAACTATGAGAAACATACATCAGCATTTTTCTAGCATTTATCCATCCATTTCAACCCCAGCACCACAACTGGTGGAGAGCCACCCTAGGGTCTTAATTTCTCAATACAGAAGCTAATGTGCAGAAAAGAGAGACTGGGATACTAGAAGTAAAGAGCTATCCTTGTGGCCTCGAGAGATTTCCCAGAAAGGTAGCAAGCTGCATAATGAGCTCAGATAACAGAGGCCAGAGAAGCTTAGATGACTTAAAGTTGGTTATCAGAATCTCCGCCCTTCAAAGGTCTTGGGCAATCATCTTTGGGCATTGAACCTCAATGGATTCTCCTGCCCTAACTTCCTACCATGTCACACAGCCATCTTGGCCCCTAAGATCCTTTCTTTTACTGAATGGCTGGCCATTCCAAGGACCACAAATTCTCTGGCTTGTTGCCTAATTTCGGCTGTTGCCCAAGGCCTCATCTTCTATACCTAAAGTGAGTTACCATAATTTTTAAAAACAAAGCAGTTTTTTCCAATTACAGTTAAGACGGTGGTTTTTTTTTTTTTTTTTTTTTTTTTTTTTTTTTCTAACCCTGCTGTACCTATAAGGTTGTACATAATAAATGACGTAATTTGTGTCGTTCCAGTTTGGGTCGTCTTTGGAAGACCTATTTTGCTCTAAATGTCTACCTCTTACTTTAGAGCCTTTATCACTGGTGTTCATATTCCTGTCAAGGACTCAAGTTATTATAGTGAAAAAAAAAAAGATTTTTCTAGCCTGTTGTTCAACCTGAAAACAGTTCTCTGATTCCCACCCACCCCACCCCCATTTAGCAATGCCCGTCTCCTTCCCCCAGCTTGGGTAGCAAAAGGCCAGTTGTTCTACAACCCCACTAAAAACTCTCTGAACCACTTAAACAATGAACATCACTATTTAACCCTCTCATGGCCGGAAAAAATGTGATTCCAGTGCTACCAGTTTACTCTTTTCACAAATACCAGAAAATAGATGAGTGATAGTCATCTATTGGATTGAGTTGGAGAAAGACTTATATTTGAAGTTGCAAGTCCTCTGTCCCGAGCTGAGATGGGCAGGTAATTCTCAAGTGCCTTTTAGGAAATCAATATGAACTTACTTGATCTGGAGCTTTTTTTTTTTTTTTTTTTTTTTTTTTTTTACATTGACACAACCCTTCCTTTACTACGAGAGTTAGACTAATGACTTAGCTAAAGTCAAATTTGAAGAAGAAAAAAAAAAAGAAAATGCATTTTTTTTCCTTCAGTCCTTCAATTTTATTCTAGTCCCCAGGACAAGATGAACCATTTGTGCAATTACCCTCTCCTGGTGAGATGGGATCTGATGAAAATACATCTTTAAGGATGTGTTACGCCCAGCTTTCCTTCTTAATAAGCTACTTCATAATTGGTTGTAATGAGTTCCCAAAAGATTCTTGCAAATTAGTGTTCAATTTAAGTGAACAAGTTCTACTAATAGCGTGCTGAGCGATTAAGCCAGCCTGGATGGTACAGAGACGACACTGATTCATGTTCTAAGGAAGTGTGGGTGCTATGCAAAGACCTTCTTTAATCTTCAAGTCTCTTCCAAGTTGCAAATCTACCATTGCTCCTCTGCAGAGAACTGGCATTCTACACACAGCCTGGGAGGTCCGACTTCTCTCCTTCATGTCAACCCCACAGTTTATCTCATGCTCAGATGCAGAAAATACTCCAAGACTGTCTAACATCATTGCAATGACTCATGACTAGCAATTCTTAGTTTAAAGTAATTACCAACTTCTAGAGGTTTTATAGAAATTGCAGTTTATTTTAGGAAAGAAAAGAAACGTGCATATGGAAAATATTGAACAAAAAAATGGTAAAATATAGAACATACCACGAGCTTTGTTTGAACATGTCTAAGTCAAGACACAAGATTTGAGTGATTGCTTCTTTAATGTAAACACACAGAAACATCTATTAATTACTTATTTATTAGGAACTAATAGGTAGTAATGGTCTTAATACAAACACACCAAATGGACTCAAAGAATAAGGAAACAAGAGAAGCAAACCCAATTTCTCTTTCCCATCTCTCTCCCTCCCCACCTTGCCCACCCAGGGTGACTGGACACAGCAGACATGTGTGGGCTAGTTATGCTGAGTCTATGGGCTCATATAAAAAGAAGATGATGCTCATAATGCTTCATATTTGTAGCTCATCTTACAGATTCCAGAAAGCTTTCACATAAATTGTTTCACTTAGAGACAAGCCTCATGCAGATGTTTTATGCATTTGTAGCCATTAAAATTGCTAATTCAGACTAAATCTCTCTACCATTTCAGGTTCTATTTCCCTCACTTATATTATCCCACCTTTTGCTTTCACAAAGGGATTTTGTTATGCTGATGTGACGATCGTGTTCAAATTATTAAAATCCTTCAGATGAAATCATAGGCAGTTCATGTTGGAAAGACCTTTGGAGAAATTGTGTCTTCACCTACTTATTTTGCAGATGAAACTTAGTTCAAAGAGAAATAAAGAAATTAGCATTTCATTTTTCTGCTCTGCATAGAGCAAGTTTCCTACTATTCCTTAAGGAACCTCCTCCTGCTTATAAGTGGGAGACGATAAAAGTCTCAGAGATGAGAGGGTGACAGCAAACCCTACTCTAGACATCATGGTGGTTAATTTCTCAGTGTTCTCCCCTTTATGGGAAAAACTTTCATATTTTAACTTTCTCATCTTTCAGAATAATGAAGGTATTGAGTCAATATTTAATGTAAACATCTACTCTTTTTAAAAATTCTTTTCATTAAATCCAAAGTTTTTAGATTGTTATTCAAGCACTATTTGCATTCTTTTTTCACTAGATCTTCATATGTATCTTACAGAAAAATAATAATTCTAGGCCCACCCATTTCAATGTTAAGGACTATCATACTTAGAGGAAAAAAGATTTTTCCTAAATGACTCGAGCTAATATGGGTAATCAATACAGGTCATCAAACTGTGCTCAAATTTTAATCTGTTGTGCTTTCCACTTGAGAATAATGAGTTACTTAAAAATTTCTTAATTTCAAGGGTGATACTGAATGTACTATTTTTATATAACAGAAATATATTAAATTCTAAATGGAAGATTTATAATATGTATTTTCTATAGAGTTATAGAAATACAAACCATCCCAACTTGAAACTCAATAATCATTATTTATTATGCATGTACCATATGTTATAGTTTCTTTTGGGGGTGCTATGGATTGAATTCAGGATCTTGTGTATGATAAATAAGTGCTCTATAACTGAGCTATATCCTAGGCTACCATGTATTACTGTCTCAACATAAACAACTATAGGAATCCCATCATGTCCTCAATACTCTCTTCCTTTTCCTGAATAAAGAAACAGAAGCTCAGACAAGTGAGCAGTCTTACCCAGAGTTACAGTTCTATGGATGCCATAGTTTATGGGCTTTCTACATTATTTTTTTTCTTTTTCTGAGAATACATAATTAAATACGAAGAAGAATAAAAATTTGAAAAGTACATCCCGATCCATACAAGTGATCATTTACACCAATTCTGAAAATAAATAAAAATTTGCTTTAGGTTGAATGATCCTGTAAAAAGTTGTCTACATTGCCTTGTGCCAACAAAACACAAAATGTTCTAGAATATATGGATAATGTTACATGGCAGCCTCACTCATACTAACAGGATTAATTTTTCTCAATGTTTTCCAATTGAGTTACACAAATATCCCCTCTTTATAATTAATTGTCCTAAATTAATAAATAATTTATGAAATACTAATTGGTGACTACTCTGATCTTAATAGACATCAGAATCATTTGAAATGGAAATCTGACAAAGTTACTACAAAATATTTTTTCATATATTTGGAGTTTTAACAAGTCTATAGGCTTTATTATTTGTTACTTATTTGGGTATGTGTGCTTGGTGGTGTGTAGCAATTTCTTCTGAGATAAAACCATCTGTCTTGAGGGAAAATCTATTAAGGAATAGGATGTTAGAAGGGAAATTAAACAACAGGATGTCCTAAGGGAAAGTGAAACCTTCCATCCCATAGGGACATTGGTTAAGTTCAGGAAGTAAACATCTCACCAATCTCAGGAATTCCCTGAAATTGAACAGATACTATGCTAGAAAAGGTAATCCTGGTAACATAGCTGTCTTTAAGTCATTTATACTTTTATGTAACCCCTTACCTATATTCCTATAAGTCATTCTAATAAAACTCATTGGTTCATTAAGGTGGACTTTCAAGGTATCTGTCCTTTGGTCTATTGCTGGTTTCCCATCTGGGGTAGGTATACATTTGTTCATGTCTCCCCAAAAATAGTGTCACATAACAGGGTTGTGTGTATGTGCACTTGTGTGTGTTGGAGTTGTGTACATTTATGTGTGAGTGTGTGTATGTGTGTGAGTATAAACCAGAGGTCAACTTCAGATCTCATTTTTCCCCAGGGCTCTCTTAGTTAACCTGGAGACAGCAGTTCCAACTACAATGGCTGATCAGTGAGACCCAGGAATCCTCCAGCCTGTACCCCCAGGAATAAGGTTAGAGATATATGCTATCACATAGAATTTTTATCTTGGTGCTAGGGAATCTGAATTTGTGTCCCCACACTTACATAGTGAGTACTTAAACTCTGAGATATTCCCTCAGCCTCTAGATTTATTTTTTAAATGTGAAAGTATTCTAAATAAATCCAACAGGTACCATGTGTTTAATTTACTTTTCATTTATATCCTGACCAAGAAGTTCACTGTTCAAAATATTGAAAAGTATAATAAATGGCTGAATTTAGATTCTCAAACAGTGCTGTATTATAGTGATTGATATTTACTCTTTTATTATATCTGGAAATTAATGTTGATATTAATTTTGTTGACAAGTCTTTTATAAAGATGTGTATGAGAAGCTAGGTGTAGGGGTGTATGTTAGTAACTGAACACTCAGGAGGCAGAAGGAAGAGAATCAGGAGTTGTCAGATTCGACTACGTAAAACTCTGTCTTAAAGACACATTTTTTTTTATTTTAAAAAGAAATATATGAATTTTTTATAAAAAGTTTCAAAATATTTCAACATGTGTAAAATATAGAATATACACTGAAAATACATTTAACTAAATGCTATAATGAATAATTATGAAGAGAACCTTTGAACAATGGTCAAAAAATTGGGAAATAAGCAAGCTCCACCCTGTGTCTCTGTTGTTTATTATTTTGAGAATTTTGCCTCTTATTAACATTACCTTGGTTAACACCATCTATATTATTGCTCTGTTTTGTGCATTTCTACCACTTCATAGTATTCATTTGTTTAAAATTTTACCACAAGTTTATTTATCCATTTTACTATGGATGGCTGTTTGGATCTTTCCACTTTGTTATATCAATGCTACCACAAATATTTTTGTACGTTTCCCTGTCTCATATATAATATCATCTCTCTGTGGTGTATAGCCAGAACCAGAATCTTGAATTGCAGGATATGTATATGTTTACATTTAATAGATGAATATATATATATATATATACACACATTTCAAAATAGCAATGTCAATTTCTATGTCCAGCAGCATTAAATGAAAATTCCCATTACCCATTACTCCAAGTCTTTAGAAATTGTATTTTCAGGGATTTTGTTGTTTTCAGTTCATGAAATAATTGTAGTAGTTTGTATCACATTTTAGTGTCCACTTACTGTTTTTTCAAAAGTGGGGGCTTAATTATGTGTAAAAATTCTATTTTTTTTTACTACTTTCTCAATGTTTTCCCTTACTGTATCCAGGTTTATCTTTCTTCTTGATTTGTAGATATTCTGTAATCAGCATACAAATTCCTATTCACATAAGCATATAATCTGCATTTCTGTGGCATTTCTTTATATTTCTTACCCTATGTCTTTTGAAAAATACAAGTTCATGATGTTTGTTTTATTTATCTGAAGTCTTTTAATGAGCTCATCATGGCCTAAATGCTAAAACTTAACAACATGGTATTAAACAGAATTATGGGCCAATTTTCTTAACAACATAAATGTAAAAATTGCAAGTAAAACACTAACAGATATTTCTTATCATGTGTATGAAATATGTCCAAGGGATAGAGGAGTAAATTATGTACAAATGACAGTCTGAGACATCTGGCATTTCAGAGTGTCTCATATTTTGCCAGACTATGTATAAACTGAGATTCAGGCTTGCTTTCTTACATTTTAAACTTGATCAATTGACTTGCTGATTGATTTTTAAGATTGGCTCTTGCCTTGAGCTTTTGGTGATTCTCCTCAGCCTCCAAGAACTTAGATCAGAGACCTGTGCCACCACACTTGGCTCAAACATTCTTAAATATCACGTCTTGGCAAAATACAAATTAAAAAAGAATGTAGCTTTTTCCTCTGTACTGTGGTTTCTACATAGGCCACAAATCTATGTGTTGAAAGCAATATCCAAAGCAACAACATTAAGAGCGATAATATTGTAAGACAGAACCTGAAGAATAATGTTGTTACTGTAAGAACAGGGTCCTGATAAAAAGAGTATTTAGAGCATCCTTCGTCTCTATCTTGGGTATGCACAAGTTCCTTTGCCTTTCTACTTCCTACCATGGGGTGATGTAATAGCAGAAGACCCTCGCCAAATTGAAGACTTCCCATGAGAAGTGAATTCTTTCATTTACTCTTTACATACTTCTGTCCTCTCATTTATGAAGTGCAGGTGATGGATACATTGCTGTGGACCATGGAAAATGTATTTTCCAAAGATGGCTAAAATAATCTACCCTATCCCACATGTTTTTAACACTAATTTTTGCCTTCCCCCCAAAAAGTTGTAAACTATATCCCTTCCCCTTGATCCTGAAAACTCTATGACTAGATGAAGTATGGTGGAAATGAACTTCCAATAGGAGGACATAAAGCTATAGAGCTTATTAATAGATGTCTCTTGTAGGATATGGATCTAGGGTTTCAAGAAGATAAGCATACAATCCAAAGCATTTCCACAAGGCAAAAAGTTTGGCTTTTGCAGAAAGATCCAATAGCCTTGCTAAGTCAAGCAAGTCAGACCATCAAGTATTAATTCCTCTGGGGTTTAATTCCTAATACAAATGATCCTGTGTCTCACTGTGTCTCCTTAGAACTTGGCCTCATATCCTTCTCACACAATTTCAGTTTCTTGGGAGAACTGAAATTTGAGTATATATTTTGATTTCAAGAAGTGCTGACCCTGAAGGAATTAGAATTTTTACCAAATAACCTCCAAGCCATGAGGGGAAAATAGTAAAAAGATTGTTGTTGTTTAGACCCACTAAATGTTAGGATGAGTTATAATGAATCAACAGATAAATAGATTAAAACCTTGTATCATCTTCAAAAGTGGTTGGTTACAATGAATAAATGGCTTCTTCCTGTAGCTCAGACTATCCAGAAAGCATTATGAGTGGATTTTTAAATCATATACCCAACAGTGCTGGGTAGAAGCCCCATCACATCTTATGACCTAGACTTAAAAGTTGTATTATGCCACTTCCATAAAAGCCATTAACTGGAGGCTGGAGAGATGTCTTGGCAGTTAAGAGCACATACTACTCTTCCAGAGGCTCCAAGTTCAATTCTCGGCACCGTCAGATGGCTCACAACTGCCTGTAACTCCAGCTCCATGGAATCTGATGTCTCTGGCCTCCAGAGGTATCCATATTTATGTGGCATATTCTCATAAAGACACCCACCCCACACATACACATACTCATGATTAAAAATAAATCTTAATAAAAACCAGCTATAAGCTCATTCAGGTTCAAAGGAAGGCACCATGGATTCCACTTCTCAATGGGATGTAAAACTGCACAGTTATCACATTAGGAAAATAAATCTAAGATCTGTCTTAAAAATACAGTCTTCACATAGAAGTACACAGATTGATCAGGGACAGTTGACAGAATGAAAGCCTGGCACAACTTTAATAAATGTTAGTTATTATTGTTACTGTTCTAAAACTAAGAGACTAGCAGTGTGAAAAGAACAGCAGTTTGGGTTCAGGTATGGCCATCAGTGGTTACAAGAATGAATGGGAAAGAGCTCAGATAACCAGTATCCAAACTTCCTATGCCTGGCCCTATTCCATGTCTGATCCTGTCTTTAACTTTACATGAGTTCCATTGTTATGAAGTTCACATGCTTCCAGCTAGAACTTTTCTTCTGTATTTACATTGGTAAGATTGTAGTTTTGTTTTTCCTTGTATTCTGCCCCCAATATCATATTGTACTGATTTGCGATCTTCGTTTGTTTGGATATTTTGTCTTTTTTTTGTTTTGGACTAACCATGACTTGAAACATTTATCATGCCAATATGTAGCAATCTCCCTCACTCGGTATTTCTGCTTCCTGAAATAACAGCTGCTAGACCGGATTCCGGTTTTCCATTCTATAAGCAAGCCTGGAGTGTACACATTTCCAATTTTAAGAGTCTGCCAACTTGTCTAATGAAATGGTTGTGCCAGTTTGCATTCCTGCTTGCTGTGCAAAGTGCAGACGTTGCTTGACACCCCATTGCAGCCGATATCATTACACTGTGAGGTTGAAAAAACAGTGGACTACTTTATTCTAATTTCCACCTTTCTGTTACTGAAGTAGGGTTAAATTTTATTTTTATTGATCAGTTGTATATCCCTTGCCCATTGTTCTGCTAGCCTGTCCATCATTACTTTATTGATGTTGAAAGACCTAGATTATAAAAAAACATATATTGGGTATTGATTATCTGTGCACATGTTGGAGTCATTAACCCCCAAGGTAAGGGTTGTTTTTTTTTACCACTTTGCTTTTAAATTCAATTTGGAAAAATCGCATTATCAGGGTGTTCTGTTGGGGTAAGTAAGACCTTTTTTATCTTTGAAATCATAAATATACTCTATCACATTTACTATTAATAATTTGATCCATTTCTTGTTCTTTAATTCAGTTAAAAATGTATCGCCTTTAAAGATTTAAACTAAGATTCCATTTCTGCACTTCATCTCTCCAGTTCGCCTTTTCTACTGCTTTGAAATGCTTTATATTTCTGTACATTAAATTGTGGTGCATCCCTGAATAAAGGTTTTTCACCTTTCCATAGTGTGAATGTTCAGAACTTCACTCAGGTTTATAGGATGAATCCTTTTAACCGTGTGCCACACTGTTTTGCTCTGCTTTTAATTATAGCTTTATACTCTGGTTTGGAAGTCTAGATAAGTAAGTCTCTTGATTTCAGTGCTTGCTTCCATTTAAGAGTCCTGGTTATTGTTCTATTTTTTAACTGGTTAGTTGGTTTGCCATTCTAGCTGTACAAGTTTGAGCCACCAACTCTGGCTGTGCCAGTCCAGTTATCCTTAGGCACTTACACCTTCAGGAATTTTAAACTTACTTTGTGGAGACGTTTAAAATATACTGTAAAAATTTTTATTAAGGTCTCATTTAATTTACAGGCTAATTTAGATTGTTAAAATAGTAACTACATTGAGCTGGGACTGGAGACAAAAGTCTCTGATTCAAGCTGAGATGGGAGGATCCTAAGTTCAAGACCAACCTGGGAAACTTAGCTAGATCCCATCTGAAAACAAAATAGCAAGGAAAGGGTTGAGGACGTATGTCAGTAGCAGAGAGTTTGTATAACATGCACGAGGTCCTGGGTTCAGGCCCCAGTAGATACCAACATTGAACATTCGCATCCACAAATATGGTATATTTTCTACTCATATTTACATTTTGGTTCTCAGTGAAGTTTTAGAGCATGCCCTGCTACTTATTATTTATTTATAACTCACATAATTGTTACAACTTTTGCAAATGAAATTTTCTGAAAATATTGATCCAATCTGTCTTGGTCTGTGCAATAGAGCACTGATAACTGTGGTCTTTGCTCTGCTTATGTTCACACACGCGCGCGCGCACACACACACACACACACACACATATGTATGTATGTATGTGTATATGTATGTATGTATGTATGTATGTATATTAAAGGGCATTATATGTTCTGTTTCAATTCTGTACTTAATTATTTTTATTGTAACAATATATGATTTAGTATTGTTTTAGGTATTTCCACCTACAAAGGACTAAATAGAATTGTCTTTCTATTATACAAATTTATTGTCGTATAGTCATAAAGAAAAATATCACTAAGTATTATATTTAAAGTAGTATTTCTTAATCGTCTTTCATTTACCTTAAGTATCTCCAACTAACAATGTTATGTTGGAGCAGATAAACATCTAACTTAAAATTAATTCATCTTTTCTTCTACCTTGCCAAATCATCATCATCAATCATACTTACTTATTTTCCAATTAACTTTTTGGGAAAATATCTCACCTTATCATTTGCTCTGAAAAATCTACTTTATGATGCTTTTACAAAGGTTTCTGTCCACTGCAGCTGCTTTTGTTTGAACGCGCTTGGCTGTAGCCGCATCTGGATCCTGAAGCTGGCCATAATACTGCTCTTTCCTGAGATTTAACTAGTCAAGCTGAGTTTTCTTGAAACTTCTCAGCAGCATTGGAGACCCACTCCATTGGCTGGGAGCTCGGTGCATTTATTTGCCTCTGTAGCACTCTACTAATCACTCCCTCCTGTTTCATTTGGACCGTTCAGTTCGGTGATTTACTTCAGTGAATTGTTTATGGAGAGTTATCAATTTCTTCCCCCAAATCTCCACATGTACCCTAGTTTATTTTCTTGTCATTGTGTATGAGGGTGTGTGTGTGTATGTCTGTCTATCTGTATATAATATGCAGAAGTGTATGTATACATGTAGAGCTAATTTATACATACACATGCATTACTGCATTTATCAAAAGAGCCTTCAAGACTTCTCAGAGAACATCTGGAATCGTTTCCCTGTAACATTGTTATCAAACACATTGTGGAGTATATTTTTAATAGAGAACCAAGAGTGCAGCTTTAATTAAAGGGAGTATCCTCAGACTAATATAATACTCTAACAATACCTGGGAATGTTTCAGTTGCTCTCTGCTATTGCTGACATCCTTCTCTTTCATTACTGGGCAGATGCTATTGTATGCAATTTTTAGATCATTCAATGGCTGATTCTGTGAATGAGATCTGTGGGGACATTATACCTACCATGAGTACTGTATCTGTTGTGTAATTTTTTGTTACTGATAAGGGAAAAGGAAATGAAATGTGGTCAGATTATTAAATTGAATAGAGTCTTTCTGTTTCTCTTTTTATAACTTGTCCACCTTATCTTTGCTTTATAAATCTGTGTAGGGGTGGGATATTTGCTGTCCCTGAAGCAGTTGGGTACACAGAGTTTACTGTCAAGAAATTTCCTGTCAGTGGTTATGACTTGGATTTTGAAAACTGCCTTCAGATAGGCATGGTGCTTTTGACTGGATGACATAGAATTTCTCTAAAAACTGGCCTAGAAAATCAAGATCTATCTGAAGTGCTTAATAAACTAGGACTCATAGTAAGGAATAAGAATAACATACATTCCCTGAAAAGCAGCCATTTCCCTTTATTTTCTGGTTCAACTTTTTTTCATTTACTGATTCAGCTAAATTATCAGTGGTAGTTGTGACCTAGATAGATTTATTCGCATTGGGGAAAATGTACTTTACATTTTAAAGACCATTTCACATCCCTTTCTCCCATTTCATAATTTGCTAACTTTTTATTACCTTAACAATTATCCAGGGCATTATATTTCTGTAGTAGTTTTCTAAAAAATCATAAGTACTACGAAATGGGAAGCTTTTTCATTGATTAAAATACTCTACACTTTAATTTCTTCTTTTTTCCTCACCCTCTGAAGGTGAAGAGATTAACAATAGAAAAAAAAAACACTCAATAAATCCTCTAATTTTATTAAAAGTTTTATTAAAAGTTTCTGGTTTTTATAATTGACACTTAAAAAAATCACTATTTGAAACCGTCTCTTCTAGAAATGACTGATAAACAAGACCAGAACAGGAGCAATATCAATGGACATGTTGTCATTGAAGAGGGGAAATTTCACAGGATCCCATGCCTAGAAAAAGAACTGCAAGCCAACAATGGCTGCCAGTAGGAGAATTCCTCTCCCAGAGATGAGCCTCCTTATGGTTTGTCCAAAGCAGAGTGGTCAACCTTGAAAACACACACACACACACACACACACACACACACACACACACATACACACACACACACACACACACACAAACAACAAAACCAGACCCACCAGGTTATATATATATGCATGCACATACACACATATGCACATAGGTAACTAATATAATCAAAGAAAAGAGGCTATCAACTTATACATAGGGGCAATTCAAGAAAGGGTGACTAGGAGGGGCTGGAAAGAGGGAAGAAGGAAAAGTGATTAAGTTTATTTCAATTAAAAGCATTTTAGCTGGTAGCGGTGGTGCATGCCTTTAATCCCAGCACTTGTAGGCAGAGCTAGGCAGATCTCTGTGAGTTTGTGGCCAGCCTGGTCTACAGAGCAAGACCCAGGACAGGCACCAAAACTACACAGAGAAACCCTGTCTCGAAAAACAAACAAAAAACATTTAAAAAAAAATCTACTGAGCCATACACTATTAGGCGTCCATTGACTTTGAATGAGCTGATACCTCTGTTGTGTGGCTAGGATATAGCCACTGCCTAGATGGGAATACCCATGGCCTTAAAAATTCCAAGCTGATTTGTTTTTGAAAGCTCTGACTCCTCGGCTGGGTTTGTGTAAGTGTCTAAAGAGTAACCAGAACAGGGTAAAACAGATTACGTGTCTGTATTTACACTTTGTTTCTGTTACTACCTAAGTCTCTGAGGGAGACGGCTGCTTCTCAGTGCTTTGCACAGGCAGATTAGTCACTTAAGGAACATCTGTTCCTTGATATGCTAGCAATACCAGATTGATACAAAAGAAGTTCCTAACGTCTTTACTCTCCTTTCTAATGATACCAAAATGAAAATAACTAAATTGTTTTAAAGATTTTTCAGGGCCTATATGGTCCTGTAAGTATCTGAACTAGACACCAGGTTTAGAAATTTCAAGTCAATAGTCATTTCCTAAAATTTCCCTAAAGCAGTGGTTCTCAACCTTCCTAATGCTATGGCCCTTTAATGCTGTGTTGACTCCCAGCCATAAAATTCTTTCCATTGCTGCTTCATAACTGTAATGTTGCTATCATTATAAATTATAATTTAGGTGTCTGTGCTTTCCACTGGTCTTTGGAGGCCCCCCATGAAAGGGTCCTGTGAAAGGGTTGTTTGACCCCCCAATGGGGTCGTGACCAGTATGTTGAGAACCAATGCTCTATAGCCATTTCCCACTTTACTTCAAGGTGAGAGGAGCTTGCAATTGGTGCTGAGTCAAGTGGGTTTCCTAGGACACGAGTCCGCTATCTAGAGTCTTACTGGCTTGCTGAACAATTGGTTTTCCTTGCATTTGCCCTTGCTTTGCAAGCTCCTTCTCCAGCAGTGACTAGCCAGATTAAGGTTGGGTCATAATAAGGTTGCCTCAGTGGAGTGGGGTGCGTGTTTTGATTTTTGATGTAAACCCTCAAAGGAGTGAGCAACCTTAGGTCATTCCAGGCTTATAGAAGACCACGCATGTAATACACAGCAGAGGTCATGAGCTTCTTAGAATTTCATAAGAGCATTTGCATTCATATGATGGACACCAAGACTTAAAATAGAACGTAACCTTGCGTCACCTCCTGTGGAAATAATGAGTAGTATCTTTTGCTGATACCTTGTAGTCAATATTCAAATTGTCTAGAAGGCACAAACTCAGTCCTCCACTACTGAGGCACACGTAGGGCCTTTACTTTCTCCCTTTCACATGCTTGTGCTCAGCTTTTTCAGTGTCTTCATCATCTGTGTTTCTTTCCAACCTGTAAATTGCCTTATAGAACTGCAGGCAAGGCTAAGAAGAACAAAGTTAGGAAGTTGCCCCCGGCGAGATTATTACTGACACTGACCGAAACTGTGGTGGGAGTGGAGTAAGATTTGAATGTTACATGGGTCCTATGGTGTTTTAATCAGCATTTCTGTTGATGCGATGAAACACCATGACCAAAAGCAACTTGCAGAAGAAAGGGTTTATTTTATCTTACACACTGTAGCCCATCATTCAAAGAAGTCTGGGCAGGAACTCAAGGCAGGAGCCTGGAGCAGGAGCTGATGCAGAGGCCATGGAAGAATGCTGCTTACTGGCTTGCTCCTTATGGCTTGCTCAGCCTGCTTTCTTATATAGCCTGGACCACTTCCCTAGTGTTGGCCCCTCCCACATCACTCAAGGGCCAAGTAAATGCCTGGCAGACTTGCCCACAGGCCAATTCTATGGAGGCATTGCCTCAACTAAGATCCCTTCTCCCCAGATGATCCTGGCTTGTGTTAAATTGACATAAAACCAGCCAACAGCACACAAATTTATCAGTTTTTTTTATTGCCATTTTGTAGGGATTTTTGGTTTGGTTTGGTTTGGTTTAGTTTAGTTGGAATTTTTTTTCAGTCCTGGGAATGAAATTCAGTACCTGAGGTAGGCTGGCTGGGCAAGAGGTCTATCACTGTGTTACACCACCTGCCCTTTGTTTACTTTTTACATTGTGTTCTTGCTGTCTCTAAAGTCAAGAATATTCTCCCATTATAAATTCTATACTTTATCCAGGTGTGGTGGTCAATGCCTTTAATCTCAGCACTTTGGAGGCAGAACCAAGTAGACCTCTTTGAGTTTGAGGAAAGCCTAAACTATGTACCAAGATTTTGACCAGACTGGGCTACATAGTGAAGACTTGCCCCTCCCCCCCCAAAAAATCTGTAATTTCCTTTTTCTGTGAGATTATTAATAAAAGTGCAATTTTTTTGTATAGTATTGGGTAAAAATGCAATTCTATCCCCCATAGAACTATGGATAACCAACTGCTCCAGCAGTATTTATAAAGCATGTCCATATTTCTGCTATATGGCCTCAATTGCATATCATAGCCATCTAGAAATAATGGAGTTGCTATTCTTTTGTATTGGTTTATCTGCCTGTCAATGATTCATGACACACTGAGTTAATTATTGCATTTGAATAAAGCTTGGTACTTGATAAATAAATATGTATATTTTCTCTTCTGAGAACATTTTAATTATCACAGATTGATTTTTGTATAAATTCACCACAAAGGGATATAAAATGGGATGTCTATTGAAATTGTATAAAACTTGTACAAATTTGAAGATAATTAAAGTCTTTAGCTTAATGAATCATTTGAGTAACATCAGTATCTTTTTATTATCCAGATTTCTTTAGTTCTTTCATGAGGCATTAAATTTTTCTTTAGGAAAATTTTGTGCATCTCCTTTAACTTGTAGATGTTTCATGTTTCTGTGACTGTGACTTATCTTAAAAGTTTCACCATCCAATTCTTTAATTACTGATAGTTTATAAAAATAGTTAATTTTTAATTTTTGTCCCCCCAAACTCACTAACCTATCCAAATTCTAATAATTTCCTTTAAATCTTTTGTATAAATGATATTATTGAAAAGGATGGTTTTCTTCCTTGAATACTTTATTCATTTTGTTTTTACTAAATGCTACTGTTTTTATTTTGCTTTTTCTATTATTATTTATTATGTTTAATTAACATTAGTAGTTAATTAAATTAATTAGTAATTAATTAAATTAAAATTAATACTATAATCATTAAATATTATAATTAATATTAAATAAAAGCAATATGAATGCAAAATGATTTTCTGTGATGTTAAAAATAATGCTTTTAGCATCACACATTGGATTTGCTGGTTGCAGACTTTTGTGTGAATCATCTCTGTCAGGATAAGACTGTCTCCTTCTATTCATAGAAGCCTTTTATCATCTCTGGGTATCAGATATCATTAGTGCTTTTTTCTACTAACATAGAAAATTGTATGGCTTTCTCTCTAAGTACTTAATCCACTAAATGAACTAATAGAGTTGTCTCGTGTGTGTGTGTGTGTGTGTGTGTGTGTGTGTGTGTGTGTGTGTGTGTGTATGATATACCCATGTACCTGTGTATACTCGGCCATGAGTGAGCACATGGGGACCTATGGATATGTCAGATATTTTCTTAGTTGCTTCTCCATCTTCTCCTTCTTCTTCTTTTTTGAGACATTTTGTGTAGTGGGTAGCCATTCCAGCTTTGATCTGGAAGTTCCAACCCTCATTGAGGCTTCGGTAACTGTCACGCCTACAAGGCAGGGCCAAGAGAGGGCCCTGAAGACCCGAGATATGGATGTGCCTCCTCTCTTGGTTCTTGGACCCTGGACGCTAGAGGTAGACCGAGCAGAGTTCTCCAGAGAACACCGCCGGACTGCGCTATGTCTTCTCCAGACCCTGTGACCTACCTATCCTTTCATTTGTAAGTTACGCCACTAATAAACCTCGCTTTTAACTAAGTGGAGTTGCCTTAATAATTTCACCAATAACGTTGTCTTGCTTTACCTAGAGCTCATCCTTTTGTCTAGATGACTGGCCACTAAGCCCCTAGGATTCACCTGGCTGGTCCCCAACTACAGGAGTGATGGACATAGACCTCTATGGCAAGCTTTTACAAGGGTGCTAAGGATCCAAACCCAGGCCTTTACTTTTTAATATCAAGCACTTGACCCCCGAGCTATCTCCCCAGCCCCAATTTCCTCATTTGTAAAAGAAATTTGTTTTTCTGTCCTAAACGTAACTTGGTAATATTCAGTTTTTATAAATTTGTGACTTTATTTTGCTTACAGTTTAAGATTTTTATCACTGTGCTCAAAAGGAAGTCAGTCTGTACTTTTTCTTTATTGTTCTGTCCTTCCATATTTTGATAGGAGTATTAATCTGGCCTTGTTAAATTGGCTGGGGACCATTCCTCCTTAAAGTACCGAGAAAGAGCTAGTGTGTGGTTAAATGACAATTTCCTGTGTTTTGTCTGCTTAGTAAGACGGTAGCACAATCCTTAGACTGTGATGGGCAGAAATCCAAAATCTAAAACCAGAGAATATACATTTCAGGAAGATCCTCAAAGGCTTTTGATATACCTGGCCCATGATCACCAGTACGAAATGTGATGTTTATAAACCTCTAACTGAGTATAAGGAAGATAGCGCCACAGCAGACTCTTACCAGGGCAGGAACGCTTTTGTAACTCCCTTTTATCTGCTTACCTTGAATACTTCATTGTCTAATTGTTTCTTTTTTCTTGTTTGCTTTGTTTTTGTCTTCTGAGACAGGGCATCACCATGTGTCTGTGGCTGGCCTCAAACTTGCTATGCATATCAGGCTGGCCTTGAACACACAGTGATCTGCCTGCCTCTGCCTCTGCCTCCTGAGTGTTGGGATTAAAGGTGTGTGCCACCACACCTGGCAGTTTTTGGCACCTCATACCTATTCCACAGAGATGGTCATCCATGACCCAGTAGCATAAGCTCTCCTGAAGGACGGCCGAAAGTTAAGGAATTTTGCATTGGTGGGGACAAAATATAGTGTCACTTGCATAGAAAGAGGTCTTGGGACTTGAACAGTTCTAAAGCTTCAGCTAAATATGCTTTAGCTTGGAGCTCAAAGGTCCTTTACAGGCCCATGCCCTAAACGCCTCCCCAGATTGGTTCCATTAGAAGGTAAATCCTAGTAGGATGTCTTTGGCTCATTAGAGTTGTGCCCCGAGAGGAGATGGTGAACTCTCAGCCCATCCTCTCCTCCCTGGCTACGAGTTAAGCAGCTTTGATCCACCGTGTGCTCCCATCACATCATGCCCCCAGACCCCAAAGCAATGGCGCTAACTCGTCCTGGACTGAAGATCCCCAAATGATGAGGCCAAGCAACCTTTCACTCTTTGTAAATCGATCGTCTCAGGTACCTGACCTGGTGAAAGAGAGCCCCTGATGAAGAGGGCAAGTGAAGCCGATGTAAGCCCTCCAGCTCCCTACTCCAGCTCCCTGATGATTTCCAAGTCTGAGAAATGAACATGTCTATCAGCTTTGCCCACTAATCAGGATCTGCCGCCAACCATCTGCTATACCCCCAAACCGAAGTGTCAACTAGAGAAGTCCCTACATTTTCAGATTTAAAATCTTAAACTTAGTTTGCCTAGCGAGGTATTGAATCCACGTTTAATTTTAAACTCAAAGCTACTCGATTAGCTGTCTATAGTGATACATTTCGATATTCACAGACAGCTAAAGATTCCCAGGTATCCTGAAAACCAATAAGATTCTCAGGCAATACCATTGTTAATTAAATGCCACAATGTAGCATTTGGCATTGGGGGTAGAAGAATTTTGTCTTCATTTTCTAGTAAATATTCTTGCATTGCATACTAGCCTTCGATGATTCTCAGTATCTTCTCCTACATAGCATGTATAACTATACCTATCTCACAAATCATTGTAAAATTTAATGGCTTAACTCAGCCCATCTCATTACAAGCTTTTTAAACAGTTGTTTTTGTTGAATCTTTACAACTTTATGCTATATTTAATCAATGCAATATACATCACTTTATAATTTATAACAGTATTTATTTACATGTAATGATTTTTATCTTCAACCTATGAGACGTTATTTTTATTACCTTTCAGGTTAAGAAACTAATGTTGAAACAGATTGCTAACAGATAGATTCAAGTACCCACAAGGCAAAGGACATGGAAGGAAGCTCAAATATTTTGACTGCATATATGAAATTATTTTGCATTTAAATCATATTGATTTTATTTGTAACATATACATACTTTATCTTTAACCAGATACACTTGGTGTATTTAGAACGTACACATAAATCACACACCATCAAAGGGGTGTCATGGATGAAATATGCTTCTATATAGTAATGTTTATAAAGTTTATATTCTTCTGTTCATTATTTTAGCCATTGCAACATTCCAAAGTAAAATTTTATAATAACAATATTACATGCTATATTCATCATGCTCCGAGTAAATATCTGTATTCTCAGCTTCATGTAACCATTGGGTAAGATTCATTCTTTCTATCTACAACATTTAAATTACACTTAATTGCATTTGCCTGGATCCCATATTTATTACTATCTTTATGCTGGATTCATCTGTACTGTTTCTCAGTGACAGCTCAAAGCAGAAATACTTTTCAAAAATTAGCAAGCACTTATATAGGCTAAAAGTCTTTGTATTATGTATTCTTAGACTCTTCAGGATTGATTTGGTTGGAAAGCTGTTCATGGTGATCAAATGCCACATGGATGTCATTGAACGAATATACCCATGTCACAACTGTGACCAATCAAATAGACTAAAATAGCAAACTGAAAGTAAAACGTTGAGTCAATCAAAGGCTTTAGGTCCACTCCCCACATAATTGACTGTTTGTTGTGTTGTCTTATAAACACAGTCTCCATTTATTCCATTGTGCTCATGGGGTTGACATGAGTAAAACTTAATTTAAAATCTAAGACAGGCTGAGAGTTTTTTTGACAGCCATTGGAAGTCTGACAGCTCTCCCTCCATCCCTACTTTTGTGCCGGGGCCTCTTTGTGGTTTTGACTCCCTGACAATTGGAAGAAATTCGAGCAGAAATTCCTCAGGCTGTCAATTCTTCTCTATTACAACTAATCTGCTGGCAATTTCATTTGGCTTAAAAGTAGGCAAGGCTCAAAATGAGTATCGCTTGTTCCCCAACTGTTTAACACCATTGCTTCACTATGTCATTGGAAAATTATGTCGGTTATGTTGGAGTAACGAAGTAACCCTCTTGAAGAGAAACATTTCCTAATCCCTTTTTCAATAATATGAAAACACCAGAGGTTTCATGGAGAACTCAATTTAAAAAAAAAATCTGACTCAAAATTTCCCATGTTAAATATTCTTTCTTTGCCAATAAAGAATCTGTTCTGTAGTTTGCATTATTTCCAATACCTAAGTTTTGCCTTTAAAAAATGTAGGGCCATAAATGGATATCACACATTGATCCAAATGATATCTTAAATGCAGAATCTTTAATTTCTTGTTAAGAGTTTTCTTTTAGAGTTAAGCTACATAAAAAGTAGCAATCACTTGGGCATTGTTATTTAATATTGTTATTGTATATTAGGTTAGTTTATAGGTGCATGAGAAAATCATATTGAGAAACACTTTTAGAAGATGTGTTTATGGAAAAGTGGTATTCAATGAGTTCTCGGGGATCAACTGAATGCACATCTAACTCTTAGTCCTGGTCAAGTTTGCTCAGACCAGGGTCCTCTGCTTGACACCAGGACACCCATAATTGAAAGTTAAGATTACATTGCCTCTAAATTAATGGATTCTTGGTATTGTATATAGCTACAAACTTTTTTTGAAAAGGGTTTATTTATTTTTATTTTCTGTGTAGGATTGTTTTGCCTGCATATATATCTGTGTACCACATGTATGCAGTTGCCAGTGGATGCCAGAAGAGGGCATAGATCCCCTGGAATGGATATTACAGATGATTGTTAGCCACTTTGTGAATACTGGGAATTGAACCTGGTCTTCTGAAAGAACAACCAGTGATCTTAGCTGCTGAGCCATCTCTCCAAATCTTTTAAACTAAAAAGAGTACATATATCTAATCTGAGTATGTAAATTGGGGAATGCATACTGATTGTGACTTGTTCACAGTCATGCATCAAGAGCAAATCCAGGATCGAAATCCAAATCTCAAAAGGTGGGTATAATTTTCTTTCAGTAACAGTACCACTGTCAAGACAGGTGATGTCTCTTTCAAAAGTGACCCCTTTCTTTTTTTTTTTTGACTGTGTGATAAGATACCAAAAAAGGAAATGTTTTGTTGTTGATGCTGACTCATCTTTATGAGTGTGTTCTAAAAAGTGACAACCCTACCTAGGCCGGGTATGGTGATGCAGGTCTGTGTTACCAGTGCCCAGGGAGGGCACAAGCAGCAGGATCTAGAGTTTGATGGCTACACAAGGAGATTGTGTTTTAAAACCAACCAACAAGCTGGGCGGTGGTGGAGCACACCTTTAATCCCACCACTCGAGAGGCAGGAGCAGGTGGATCTCTGTGAGTTCAAGGCCAGCCTGGTCTACAGAACAAGATTCAGGACAGGCACCAAAACTACACGGAGAAACCCTGTCTCAGAAACAAACAAACAAAAAGAACAACAACAACAAAAACACCCAACCAAGAAAATGGTAGCTCTAAGCTGGATGTGATAGGGCACACCTTTAACCCTAGCACCCAGGAAGCAGAGGCAAGCAGATCTCTGTGTATTCAAGGCTAGACTAGTCCACATAGAGAGTTTTAGGCTAGCTAGGGATATATAATGAATCCCTGTTTAAAAAAAGTTATCTCTCACTGTGTTATTGTCAGTGGGCCCCAGGGACCACCTATAATTCATTAGAAATTTGGAATAGATAAGGCTCAGATGGTCTTTGACTTAAAATGGTTCAATTAAGACTTTTTGGCTTTACGATGATGAGAAAATCACACACTTCATTGGAGACAATGCTTCCAGTTTCGGAGTTTAATCTTTCCCCAGGTTAATGATGTGCAGTGAGACATGCTCTCAAGATGCTGCGCATCCACAGAGAACCACAGTTTCCACTCAACCATGAGTTCACACAGGGAAGCCATCAACACTCCACAGTGTGTTATTACTAAGCTCTGATATTCAGCAGGTTGTTTATTAAAGACATGTTGATGCAGGCTATGTTTAACTTTCTGATGACATAACTTTATCACAAATATCTGCCTTTGTAAGCAAGTCACTCCCTGTTCAGCCCTGATATCTTTTTATCTGAAAACTGGATTTCCTGTCTGCTCAAATCATCTCTTCGTGTCTGCGGAAACAGAGGCTACACAGGATTCGAAAGTTTTAGTAAGAACTAAACTGAAAAGACCAACAGTTGACAAGGAGCTGAATGGCATGACTATTAAATGGCCATGATATAAACTATGCATATCCAATTGCCTGGCACCATACTGTTTTGGGAGTGGTCCAGAGCCAAAGACGGGATGCTTGAAGGGATGGAGGATATAAAACAATTCCTAAGAGAGTGTTGCAAAAAAGAAATGAAATTTTATCCTCTACCTTGGCAAGCAAAGAGAGATGGTCAAGAACAGTAACTTCAAGAAAAGAACCAGTCGTTGACTAGAGGTGAGCACTTTGTACTTCAAGTTTGAAAAGTGGATGCCAGGAGACCTTGCTTTATAGCTAGTAGTCTTGAGGGAGCTGTCATCATCCTGTTTGGGAAAGTTTCTCCACCCTCTGTGTTAATCCCTATAGGCAGTCCCAAGGCCAATGCAGAGTTAACTGCGTTCCAAATGCAGCAAGAACAGCCAAAAGAAAACATGTGATACTGGAAACAGTTTTAACATCCCAGAGAGTGAGAGGAAATGGGCAAGCGTGAGGAAAATAGATATCGATATCTCTGTGGAATTTGTCAACATCAAAAATTAAAGTCTTAAATCAGATGGTCTTGACTGTGGGCTCTCTGTCCCTGACCTGTACTTGTAAGTAGTTTATTTGGAATATTTGGAGAGTGCTTGGAAGGCCAAGGAACGTGGGTCCAGAAAATGTCTCCTGACCTGATAATGTTCCCTGATTAGGTATTCTGAACTGAAACAAACTACAAAGCAGTTGCCTAAAAGTTTAACAATGTAATACATTTACCAAAGCACCGTCAAAAACTATCACCCGAACTTGAAGCTTTTTTGACATTGTGACATGTTAGAGGAAAGTTCTTTTCAAAAACTACTGTGATAAATTTCCGAAATTAATCAAGCATGTGCTCAATATCAAAGCAAGTGGAAATGGGGGCCATTCCTTAGAAGAAACTGTTAGTCCTTCCTTGATGTAGGGAAACGAGTTGGACTAACCAACGCCAGCTTGCTGTGTTCCTTATTTAAGAGGCTACCATGTAACAGAAAGCTGACTTGGCAGGCCCATTAGGCCTTGCTCTGGGTTCAATAATTTGTCAGGTCAGTCAGCATTCTTAGACTCTAATTCTGGCTCTTTCTACCATGTATGTTTTGGTTCGAGACAGAAAGTATAAAATATACAAAAATTCAAATCCATACCTTACTGCTGAAAAAGAAAAGAGCCGCTCTGAAAAATATATACCCCATTTTGATTAATGGTTACTTAGTAGCATTATCGTCATATAAAATAATTATTTTTTTTTAAAAAAGCTATAAAAATCCCAGAAGTTGAAATGAAAGTTTTTCTGGATTGTTATCCTAAGCAAGTATACACCCAGATTGTCTGTGTCATAGCTATGGAAGAACTCACAGGAAGTGAGTATTATGCTCAGTTCAAAACATTTTTGGATGTTGACACATGAGCAACATGAGATAATATTTATAGCTCTCTAGTGGTGGTGGGACTGTATGAGTTGGCTTTAATCAAGCAATGCCTGCCCAATTCTTTTTTCATCTCCACGGCTTCTTCAGTGCTTACATACACAGTTTTAACTTAGATTCAAAATAGATTCTCAGATGAAAAAAAGATAGATTTTTTTTTGTACAATTGTATAAGTTGTATTCGGCTAAAGATAAAATGTAAACCTTTTTACAAGCAGAAAAAAAAACCAGATACAGGTGTAGTTCGGGATAGTTTTACCCCTAAAACTGCAGTGAAATACTGCCCCACAGGGGGTTACTAAGCATATTGAGTTACTAGTCTATGAAGTATTTTCCCCGAGATGGCCAAAGTATATGGGAGCTCTTAGGTCTGTGTTGAAATATGTATGACATTACAGCACTTTGAAAACAGTGTGATTGATCCATAGCTCAATGGGCCATGAGGGAGAGTCACATTCAGAATGATTAATGGAGGAAGGGCAGAACTCAGGGAGTGTCAGGACAGAAAAGCCACAATACTTCAGGGTAGCCATTTTCTCTGGTTCTTCTATGAAATGGACTAAAGTATATCGAATCCTCTTTCCTTCCCCAAGTTTTATATCTAATAATAGACATGACATTCTATTTACAGTGCTGCCACACACACACACACACACACACACACACACACACATATGTGGTAGTACAAATATCCAGAAGAAGTAGTGGTAGCATCCTTTTTCTGGACTGAAATAGGGAGAATTATTTTAATCTTGAAATAATAAACCTTAAAGATATTCATGTATATATTGGCATAAGGTATAAGGTTTCTCAGTGAGGACCTGTAGCTTTCAGGTCAACAGAATGTATGGTTCACGTGTTATTTGCTAAGTGACTGGATAACTGAATGTTAAATTAGGTTTTGTTGCTATAACAAGCAAATGAACTGGCCGATTCAAGATTCGATTCTGGTCAGTAATGCAGTCTGTTGTCCAAAGTGTGACTCTGTGATGACCCCGATGATGCCTTAATGCCACCAGCAGAGTCTTCCATTGATGCAGTAGGGCCTCAGAACACATGGACCAGGCTGTTCTGATGCCGGAAGCTTTTTCCCTATGAATGAGAAGGGGCAGAAGGCAAACGATCAGTAGACTTGTTCTCTGTTTCTCATCTCCAACCATAATATTTGGCATTGGGGGGGGGGAAATGTTTAAAAAACAATAGCTCTTTTAGACTCAAACATGTAAAGAGCACCCGATGATAAAAGAAATTTTGTTAACTTCACTTCACATTTCAAAAGGTTGCATATATTTACTAATATCAGAGCTTCAGGAGGGGTCATGAAAAATAAGTATCTAGGTTGGAATGTGCTGATGGACAAATCATCAGGGACTTACAAATCAACAGAGTCATAGGGATCTTCAGAATTCGAACAAGAGATTCAAAAAACCACCTAGAAGAACAGAACAGTAAATCTGTAGAGTCACTTTGAAGAAATGTATCTTGGCAATACATATTAGAATCCAGACAACATTATCTCTGAAACTTTTTCTGCTAAGGAAATAGTTCAAAGAAGAAAAAGATTCTATTTGCAAAAGGAGTGTATGGCAGTGAGCCTGGCCCACACTTATAAGAATGTGGGAAGGTCTATAATATTCACTGTTGGGAAGCAGACAAATAAAATCACAATGCTTGAGAGGATATTACTAGGAAGCCATGAAAATCATACATGTGGAGACTAGAGAGCAATGTAAAAAATATTAAATGAAAACAGGAAATATCTCCTGCTGTGGATATCGCTCTGTATAAATAAAATGCTGATTGGCCAGTAGCCAGGCAGGAAGTATAGGTGGGACAAGCAGAAAAGAGAATTCTGGGAACAGAATGGCTGAGAGAGGAGACACTGCCAGCCGCTGTCATGAGTACCAACATGTAAGATACTGGTAAGCCATGAGCCATGTGGCAAGGTATAGATTTATAGAAATGGGTTAAATTAAGATAAAAGAACTAGATAACAAGAAGCCTGCCACAGCCATACAGTTTGTAAGCAATATAAGACACACAGAGACTTACATTGTTGGGTCTGAGCGCTGCTGGACTGGCAGGAGAAAGAGATTTGTCCTAACTGTAGGCCAGGCAGAACTGGAGAAAACTCCAGCTACAGTCTCCATGCACTATGATGACAATATGTGATATGTGTTTATTTATGGATGTGAGAGTGTAAAGCAGAAAAAAAAAACATAGAAACAGGTGTCTTTAAATGGAGACGTTTCATGCTAACACTCAGAGTTATAAATGGATGGTTATAACACTAAATGAATACAAATACCTTATTCTAAACCTATGAGCATTTTCAACTTGAGACTTGGAGAAGAGCAGGAAACACACCTAAAAATGATCCTTAAAGCTACATCTTCATTTCTCCATATAATCTCTCTAGGATCCTTCATGTTGTTTATTAAAAGCACCATGTATTGATTGCAGATGATACACACATAAAAGGAAAAAAAAGAGTAATGCTTCTTCCCCTCAGCCTTTCACTTGATATTTACTTTTATTTTTATTTCACTTGGTATTTCTTTTGTATTTATTATATGACCTTTCTTTTATTCTCTTTCTAGTTTACAAAAGAAAAGCTTCTACCATGACGACCATGGTTACTTCATACCGAGCAATCTGAATTTTTAAGCAAACTCCTTTTGTTAGAGTTTTTTTCTTTTTCTATGACTCGTTGTTTGGCCAACAACTGCTACCATTTTTTTTTTTTTTAAATTAGGACCAGTTTCAGCACAATTTCAGCAAATACCACACAACAGGTAAGAGAGGTATGCAATCCAGTGTTATAGGAGTATGAGAGCTGAGACTCAGGGAAGCAATTGATTGAAAATTACATAGCTCTTAGGTGACAAGTCTGGGAAACAGAAGTTCAGGCGAGCTCTTCATCCAACACCAACATGTCTGTTACAAGCAGGACCCGGCTTTCAAAGGGTAATTCAAAGGCAGATGCCCAAGAACAGGCTTGAATTTCATGGCTTCCTAGTAATATTCTGTCAAGCATTGTGATCTTATCAGGCTTCAGACCCACACTTGCCCATCACACCCTTGACATCATGCTTTATGAATCCCTCTCTAGTGTGTGGGATTGGCCCAGCAGGCTCTGTCACCGAGTGTACCAGCCCAGATAGTCTACAGCTGCTCTAGTTCCTAACCCCATCCTCCATCTCTCCACCCCCTGCCTTACATCCTCTACCCCATGAGGCTTTTCAATTTGATGCCCCTAAGTTCTGCTGTGCTCCCATTAGAAAGTTATTTCTGGGATGGGCTCTCATTGGATGGACTCTAGGAGCATTTCTGCTGGCCAGAGTGACATCTATTCCAGAGGATCACAAACGCTAAAGGCAATTCTGGACACCAGCTCGTGTTTCTTAGAAAGCCATTCTGGTTTTAGGATCGATAATTTCATGTGACATTAATTTTTAGAGAAACCTATTATCAAAACAAGTGAAATATGAAGTGGGAATTCCTGAAATAATAGTTGAGATCCCTTTGGCTGTCATGATATTACACTCTGTCCTTTCTGTATTTCTATGTTTTCTTTGACTACACAGTTCTCTTCCTTTGTAATTAAATAAGGTTACTTTCTTTATATTTGGGGCAGCTGAAGAGTATGCGCCGCCAACAACAGCGTGACTCTGATGGAGGCCTCGGTGTGAAGGGAATTGCCAAAGCTGGAAGGAAAAAATCACATGGTGGATGGGAAGCCAGAGGGAGAAAAGGGGCCAAGCGTATTACTTCATAACAACTTTATCTTGGGAATTAATTTATGGTCCCACAAAATCCCCCTTAGTCTCCTCCAATGGTGCTGCTTCCCATGACCTATGCAACGTCCCCTAGGATCCATACTTTCAGGGTCCCATACCCCTAAGCAGCCCCACTCTGGGACCAAGCTTCCCACATGGGAACCTTTGGGGTATAAAGCAAATTCAGCTGAATAACCACCAGGCATGCCTTAGCCAGATTTGTACCCGAGAGATCAAGTATTGCCTTAACTTTGTCCTGCCACTGAAAAAGAAATAACCAAGAACTTTCTATTCTCTCAGCTGGGTGGGCCTGGGTTAGAATCCTACCCTAGACTCATCCAGTCACATCAATCTCATTGCAACCACCAATGTCCTTGTTTATAAATATATCACATGAGCATCTAACTCAGAGCCTATAAAATGAATTGTCCGGCATGTACCAGCACACACTGATGCGCAGAAAATGACTAATGTTACAAAATGAAATGAGATAAATATCATTTATTTTCCCACCTCGATAACAGCTACTGTTCAACATTTTCAATCCCACCCTCTCTCCACCCCAAAGCCCCTAGCCGCCTCTCTTTTCTGTGTCCTTCACCACGTGCATTCCTCACCCTGAGAGGGTGCCACTTTCTGCTCTCTGTGTTTCCACTCCAAAACTGCTAATTACAGTATTATGCTGGCAGCTACTACATAATCTGTGCCCTCTGACCTCAGCCCGCTGTGTTCTCTCTGCAGCGGTTTATTCTCCCCTAGGTGGAAATCTCCATAATAGCTATCCAAGATTTCCATATGATTAAGGAAGCCCAGGGCTGGCCCATCTTCTTCACTGGCAACAGATGACCTGTCTTCCTATAACAAAGGTCATCACCCTTCCTCCCTTGAAAATCATTATCTACTCTCCTACACAAAACAAGATCATGATTGTGACTTTGGCTTTGCTTTGTTCCTTTATGAGACTTAACATTTCAACTAACTGGAATAAGGTGCTCAATTGCCCGTGCTACATGGGCACATACTTTACGACCTCTTTTCTAATGTCATTCTCTGATCCTTTCTGCCCATCCTTCAGTAGCCCGTTTAAAATTCCGTATGCTCCAGAGAACTTTCTATGATTATTCCACCTCACTTTTCTTTAGAAACATGGCTCTCTGCTTTATTTTTAGGATGCATTCCACATTTTATTAGGTCATTTGTCTGCATTTTTACGTCCTCCCAGGGCATGAGCCCCGTAAGAGAACATAAGCAGGAGTTACACGTTTATAGATTCTGAGGAAACCATTGTTGATATAATCCATCACCAGAGACCAGGGCAGGTTTAGAGGACCCTATCTGCCCTTTTCTCTGTCTTTGAAGTTTCTTTGAAGTGGAAGAAACCTCTACTCAGAGGAAAGGTCCCCAGAGAGACAGGTCAGAGAAGGGCGGGCCCTGTGTGCTCCAGCAGGAATCTCTGAACTCTGAAGATAGCAGTACACTTAAAAGGGGGCCTATGAAGTTTGCTTTCTCCTGTTGCTAAATGATGCCATGGCCCTGTGACTTTCTCTGGGGTGAACAGTCACTTCAATACCAATCTCCAGGTTTAGCAGATTTTGACAGTGACTGGTAATTTACCAATCACCAATTTGCATTTATGTCCTTTGTGTTACAGAGTTCAAGTTACAGCACATGGGGTCTGGGGTGGGGTGTGTGGCATCAGAAGCCAGGATAAAATGAACGTTTACAATGTGTATCTGTATCTGGGCATAACTGGGTAACTAAGGGTGTATTTTCACCTCCATACCACTGCCTACTTCTAGGGAATGTATTTTTTTCAGCCCTCCACAAAATCTAAATGTAATTCATGGAGTTCCATTTGCTATTAGTGTTTTCTTATACCCCAGTGTGGGACTAAACCTTGGTATAACAATAGGCCCTATAAGTTCTGTAACAAAATACTTGACATGTTGGGTCACTGAGTGTGTGTTCCTTAGACGTGATGCTTACCCTCAACAGTTTTCAGAAACTTTGTTCTATGTGAAATGGTCTAGACCTGAATCCTGAAAGACGCCTTACTCCTCTCTCTATGAAACAGTGACATCTGCTGCTCAGTAGAACTAGTCCTGGGGGGGGCTCGGAAGCCAGCAGATTCCTTGGCTGTTGGCCTTGGGAGCTGCGTGACAGCGTCTCATCTACCGCCCCACATGCAGAGACTCCTCACCCTGATGCCTGGAAAGCTCCTCCAAAACCTGGAGCCTTCTCCTTCTGAATTAGTCCCTTTCTTCTACAATCATTCTCTTCAATACCACTTCCTCTCCCAAGCTCAAATTGTTTCCTCTGGACTTGTAACTTGCTCTTGGTTTTATACGTGGAGTCATGTACAAGTGGTTCTGTCTCCGTGTGACAGTTCTGTAGACAAAAAGATGTAGCACCCTTTCACGGGGTTTTCTGTTTCTACTAAATGCCTTTACTTCCTCCAACCACCTGGATATTATCTCAGACCATCTGTCACATCTCTCCTCTGTTCTGTGTATGTCCCTACTGATTCATACATACAGGCTAGGGGTGGAGAAATTGAATGGCATGAAAGATTCATCAGTTAAATGAAATAATGGAGGTATCTAAACATTGATATCATGTAGACGAAAACAGAATGGGAGAAAGTAAACCTGGGTCACCGGGTAATATGGGAATCACCCCACCACTCTACACCATTATTTTCTGAAATAGAAAAATGCATTTTAAAATAACAACCACCTATTGATCTGCTCTGAGACTTAACGAAGTTCAATAAGGCATTTTATGGCGAAAACAGCCTTTTCCCCAGCTGCTCTCTGAGTACTCAATTAGTAGAAGCCTCCTATTGTAACCAGTGCTGCTAAACTAGGCAAACAAATACAAGAAACGATGCAGCAACATGAGAAGCGAGAAGAGATAGAAACGTAGGAATGCGTGTGTTTTAAATTAACTACGAAGCATCGTTTCTTCATGTCTAGGCCAATTTTATGCAGAGCTCTGTGTGCTGTACTCAGATCCAGTGTTGGACATAGAAAAGGAGATTAGTGTTTACTGGATGAATGAACTTCATATAGATCAAAATATACATACTATGCTGGAAGAAAGCATCAGAAAGTTAGTATTACAGTGACATTTCCTGTATGAAACATGATATAAAAAGCCCCAATATAACAGATGGTAAGCCATGCTTACCTTCCACGGTACATTTAATAGCCTGAAAGAAATTATGCTTCCAGCAATTTTCATTCATTTGGAAGCTGTTGGCTCCCTGTTTTATACATATATAAAGTCCTCTTCTATGTAAACATCGTCAGCATGCATTTATTTTTAGTGACCAACTATGTTTAAGTTTAAGGGTCTGTATTAAGAACATAAGTGTAAATCATCATTTCTTCTCTGGAAGACTTTATGATACAGTCAAACAATTAAAGGACAAAAAAATGATTGCTAAAAATACGAAAGAATGGTACAGATACTAGTAGCCAAAACACTCTGGGAAATGCCTCACATTATAGTTAATGATCAATGAAATCCTTTTCTGTTATATGTGACTCAAGCCAGGCATTTTTGGAAGCCATTATTCCCTTTCCAATTTGATCAAAATACCTAAAAATAGGAAAGAAAAAACACAGAGAAGCCTGAATGTATTTGAATGAACCTTGAGACAGTTTATACTGCAGTTGCCAAACACATGGCATTTAGAGAATTAGAGTTTTCTGGTTGAGGAAAATATGCTGAATTCTGGAGTGTGCTGGGACCTTCAATCAATGATGGCATTTTTTCTGTTGATTGGCTTCTCAGAGTAACCTTTCTTTGCTCGATTTCATAATTTGCATAATGAAGAGAGGAGTAACTTTGCAGTCTAAACAATAGAACTGTCATGAGAATAATATGAAATAATTGAAAAGAAAGCCCTTTGAACACGTTGCTATGCAAATGCAAGTCACATCACTATTGTTAGGGGCAATCCATTCTTATGCCTCTCCAAAGAGGCCATATGCGAACAGGCTGAATCTCTCCTCTGCGGTTTAATTGTGCAGTGTTATTATGGATGCTGAATTTGAATGATTTGTACATTTATACCCAGAGAGGAGCTTGTCACTGAGCTTCCTAGAATTCTATGTCACGAGTTTTATTTTTAGAAGTGGGTTTCTAGATCTACCCGCCAAAGTGCTGCTTTCATAGTATCTGATGGGAGGGAGACATTAGTGTGGTAGAATATTATTTTAAGGTGTGTTACTTTTGTTTATGCTCTGGAACATTTGTTTAATGGTGCAAAGCCGTGTTAACATTTGTTTGATTATAAAAAAAAAAAAAATTAAGCAGCGGTCAGGAGGCTGAGTCAGCAAGTAGCTGACAGGAAGTGTTAGGGAGGAACCAGGTGGAGAATCTGGCTTTTAAGTGGGGACTAAGGAGAAGGAGGCCTGGCTTTTGGGGAGGCGTGAGCAAGGAAAGAAGGTGAGCGACTTGCTAGCCAGCCTCTCTGAGAGAGCAGAATTCCACCTCAACCTCTGAATCTTGAGTTCTTTAGAGGGACAGAGATTTACGTAAGTTCCCTTCAAAGCTTTGAAAGAGTCGCAGCCTGAGCGAACAGAATCTCCTCAGGCTGCAGTCCTTGAGGTTCAACCCCTCCTGGTGGCAGTGGAGTTACAATTACTGATTAGGACAGCCATCGCTTAAAAGGCTGCCACAGTTATAAAGAAGAACAACACACTAGCTCTGCCTCCAACCATCTATCTACACTCTACCCTAGGGCACTCTGGGACATCAGTCATCCTCGGCTTAGGCTATGATCTCTCTTCAACTAAGAAAACCGAACCTCTCCAGGTGTCTCCTGACCCCAAACTAATGGCCTTATCTACACAGCATGCCATGTATCACAACTCAATGTCCCGCAAGGCCACAATTTTAGCATAAAATCAGAACTCAGATCCCAGGCTGGGGTCATCAAGACACCTCTCTCAGAGCCAATGTTTACACAATAAATACAATCTTAAGATCACTCGAAGTATACTTATGCAGAGTACATTTTCTTTTCTGATTATTTTTAAAACTCAATCTGAAGGACCTTTCTGTTTCGAAATACTGTGTTTTGTTAAGAGGCCATGGTTGTCAAGGCCACTCCCCGGTTGCTGGTAGTTCTCTATTCCGTTAGTACTTACACTGTGAATGTTGGTATGGTCATCAGGCAGAAGTTGCTTTTCCTTTATAGCGCACAGCCTTGGTAGCACTTTAAGCTTTTCGCCTGATGTCTCCTATTATCATACTCCTTCCTTATACTCCAAAAATATTCCCAAGGTTTTCAAGAGCTCACATTCTCCAAATAGAAGCTAGCTGACTTCATCCTTTTTGTTTGTTTAGGTATTTTTCGTGACTGACAAAATTGGACATTACACAACTATGTTCTTCTAATAGATGTTATTGGACAATAAGGTGTTTTTCCATTTTAAAATTCCATGCATTCAAAGGATATTAAATGATAAATAAATGATAGCTATAAACTATAAAATTGAAAGTATAGATAACTATTTTAAAGTAAAGTGTATGTATAGACACAATATATAAATTTATTTATTTGTTTGTTTATTCATTTATTGATTTATTTATTTATAGACAGAGCCTCATTATGTCACCCTAGCTGGCCCGGAATTAAATATGTAAACCAGGCTGGCCTCAACTCACAGACATCTACTTGCCTCTTGCCTCCCCAGTGTCAGGATTAAAGGTATATACTTACCCCCCCTCTCCGTGTGTGTGTGTGTGTGTGTGTGTGTGTGTGTGTGTGTGTGTTTGTATGCACATTGCTTGAGACCAAATCCAGGGCCTTGCACATGACTGCAAAGTATAACACCTAAAACATGATTGTGGATACTCAAGATATAGTTCATTGGGTAGAGACTTTATGGCACCACTGTGAGGACCTGAGTTCAGACCCCAGGACCCACATAAAAACCTGGGTGTGGCACCATCACAGTGAGAGGTGGAAAATGAAGAATAATTGGGGGTTGCTGACTACCAGCCTAATTCTAAATTCAGTGAGAGACATCCTGTGGTCCCTGTGCGGACTCATGTGCACGGGCGCATACACACACACACACACACACACACACACACACACACACACACAGTGTCTTAGCATTTCTTCTGCTATGATAAAATGCCAACAAAAGTAAATTACGGAAGAAAGCATTTATTGCATCTTACAACTCCCTCCCGCATTACACTCCATATGAGAAAAGTCAGGGCAGAGACTCGAGGCAGGAACCTGGGGGCAGAGTCTGGAAAGCAAAAGCCATGGAAGAATACTGCTTACTGGCTTGCTACTCATAGCTTGCTTGGTTTTCTTATACACCTGCCATGAGTGGCACTGCCCACAGTGGGCTGAGCCCTGCCACACCTGTCATTAATCAAGAAAATGCCACACAGACTTGCCAACAAGAAGATACAGTGGGGACATCGTCTCCATTTAGGTTCCTTTTCCCAGATAACTCTAACTTATGTCAAAGTGACAAAATCCAAGCAAGAAAATCCCATCTAGTACAGTGGGTATAGACCACACATAGACCACACACCTATACATACATACACATTCACGCATGTGTGCATACACACGAGAGAGAGAGAGAGAGAGAGAGAGAGAGAGAGAGAGAGAGAGAGAGAGAGAGAGAGAGAGAGAGAGAATGGTAAAAGATAAAATAAATATTTTTTTCTCTATTGCTTGCTAAGCTCAAATTATCCAAGAAAAGATACAATATGCTACCCATTTTACTAGGTGATATTCAATGGGTGTAATAATTATAATAGCCCAAGGCATATTTCCTATGTGGTGTCTCTGAGTCTCTCTCTCTTCTGTTCTGAAGCACATGCCACTTTAATTATCTCTCGGGTGTATACTGCTAGGTCTTCATTTCACTAAGTTAAACGGTGGCCCAATCTGTTGTGGCCAGACTTACAGTTAGAATCCATAGTAACAAATGGTCTTTGAGTAAATTTTTAAATAAGTGCAAGTTAAAGAATAAAGAGTGATTGCATGGTTAAGCAAGTCATTAGGCGGGAGTTTGTGCAGCAGTGTGACCTATAATGTTACTGTCAACACTCTATACTTCTAATCTCATGGAACAGATGAAACTGGAGGGCAGGTAGAGTCATTTCATTTTAAAAATGATACGTATGTCACATGTTGCAGCAAAAGTTCTCAAATTCAACTGAAAATTCTCTGCATTTTCAATGTTCTCACTTGCTGATATCCGCATGAAAATAAAATCCATGTGTGTTTTACTACATCTATATAGTGGAGGATATAATCCTAGATGATTTCCCATTTGGATAAAGCAGATTGTTATATTCAAATGAGGATTTGGGTCAAAAAGCTCATAGCCCAATTAAAAAATAATAATAAATGACTCAACCAATGTCTCTTTCTTCTCATCAGCATTTTCAAAATCTGCTATGTGAGAAACTCTATGTACAACAACAACAATTAAAATCATAGACATTGACAATATCTTGGGCTGTTAATTTCAGTATCTCTCTTCTGGAAGGACAGTTACGAAGATGGGTCAAAAATGAAGTAGCATTCAGGTAAGTAGGCAAGATCCTAAAGGTTTTATTTTTTTTTTTTTCAACAACAAAAAGTTTTTATTTAGGTCTGTGTAGTACATAAAAAGTTGTTGAATTTTAGCTAAGCAAATATTACTCAGCTTGATAATAATTAAATTCAGTGCTAGATTCTTGCCCCAAATCAAAACCAAGGACATTTATTAGTTTTCTGTTGAGTAAGAAATTATTGTGTATATAGTGGCTCTACCCAACGAACATTAATTACCCAAAGTTTCTGGGAATCAGGCGTCTTTGAAAGGCATCAGGAAAGAATGTAGGGCTGGTTTCTTCTGAATGCTCAACCATTTTGCAAATGGCTCTGGACAGGAACCATTTGTGAATTCACTTAGGAATTGCTGTAAATCAACTCTTGTGTTGTTCAGACACAAGGCCTCATCTTCTTGCTGTCTGTCTGAGGGAGAATGCTGAAGGCTAATACAGAGGCCATCTAAGTTCATTGCCACACGACTCTTGTGATATCACTGCCTTCTCCATAGACAGCAGCAAGCAAAATGAAGACAGAATCATATGCACACCATCATGTACATCCCGTTATTTTATTTTATTTTATTTTATTTTATTTTATTTTATTTTATTTTATTTTATTTTATTTTATTTTATTTTATTTTCCCGGAGCTGAGGCAAGCACTCTACCGCTGAGCTAAATCCCCAACCCCCTAAGGTTTTATTTTGATCAATTGATCTGGATAATTTATTGGGGGTAATTATAATTTTAGTTTATTTAGATTTTGAATTTGGGGAGCCGTTCTCATGATGCTGAGCCAACTTATGGTGATATTTTATTTGTATTAAAATGTTATTTGTATGTTAATAAATAAAGTTGCCCGGGGGTCAGAGCTATTAGCAAGCCATAAGAAAGCAGGGCAGTGGTGGTGTACGCTTGTAATCCTAGCACTTGGTAGGCAGAGCTAGGTAAGTCTCTGTGTGTTCAGGGATACAGCCAGTATTGGATACACATGCCTTTAATCTCAATACCAATCATAGAAAACCTGGAGGTCTATACAGACAGGCTGTGACGAGGCGGTCATGTGGTTGGGTTTACAACTAATGAGAAGGAGAACAGAAACACTATAAAAAAACAGACACACAGGAAGTAGCTCTAGTTCGGAGAGATAGGACCACCGCAGGAGGAAGGGTAAGGTTTTAGCTCTTAGCTCCGACCTCTTGGCTTTCTTTTTTGCATTGGTTCTGTGTTTCTTATTTAATAAGACGGTTGGTTACATCTACACCAACTGACCATTTTTCTTTAAAACTAGACTTCCGGCCTTTGCACAGTCTACTGTACACTAGTTGAAAGGATTTCCCCCACAGTGTGACAAAGATGGCCATGAGTGTTTCTCACACCTGTTAGCCCATTATATTTTTTATGGATTCCACATCAAATAAAATGTACTACTAAATTTTGTCTAAAGAAAACTGGTCAAATCCTAAGGAGGCTGAGAAAAGCTATCAAAGCACATCTAAGTTGAGTTGGACATTTGCATGAAAATGAATTCATTAGCAAAAAGAAAGAAAAAAATCATGAGAACTCTGGAAGGGAGACTATGCAAGGCTTCTAAAGGAAAAGCTTTAGACCCCTGGAGGTTAGCCCTGTAACCATAAAACGGCTAGGGGAGTATCTAGTGAATGATGAAAAGGCACAGGACAGCAATACAGTATAACAGGGTTTTCTAGATTAACCATTCACCAACATAATAAAAGTGTGGAGACAAACAGGAAAAACAGTAACAGAATATATGTGATGGAAGCAGAAGGGGTGTTTGGAGGGAGGAAGAGACCAGCAAGAGTGGTTGGGAGATGGGGAGGAGAATTGGGGGGTAAAAAATCTGCAAAGTATGTTTGAGAGTGTTATAATGACTCCTTATTACTTCATAGGCTCACTTAAAAGGCGAGGGCCACTGCTAGTGCTGATAATACAGTTGCTGTTTGGTTTTTAAAGTGGAGGAACCCACAAATGGTAAGATAAATGAATATTAAGCAGCGGCCACTGTTTTAAACGTCAAACATAAAGGAGAGAGAATGAAGAATATTTTCAAAAAAAGGATCAATGTCTCAAAATATAGACCATGCAGGTATGGAATGATCATCACACAAAATACTTCAATCTCCTCTTCTGCTAAAAAACAAACAAAAACAACAAACAACAAACAACAACAACAAAAACTAAATCATGGTCTTCCACTAATCCATATAGCTTATAAATTCTGATTTCACGGCTAATGCCTATGAATAACAACATTGACAGCATTGTTGATTTACTGCTACATATGAAGATTGGGGGCTGAAAACTGGTCCAATCACATGTCCTGAAAACTGAAAAAGAATCTGCTAGGCTTCTGTGGATGTGTGTGGGGTGGTGAGTTTTAACTTCTTCAAGAGAGGTCAGCAAGGTGCATCATGAAAAGACATGACAGCTGCTTTCTATTTTATTTTTAATATTTGTTGTTCCTTAATGTTTTGAGGTTATAGTATCATGACATCATTTTCTTCTTACAAGTGCTCTTTTAACAGCGACTCTAACGTAGAACAGAGCAATAAAAAAATCCTTCCCTAGTACTTTTTTTTTCTGCTTTCTGGGAAGTTACTCAGAACTAGGCAGCTAACCGTACCAGCTGTTTGTTGAACAAATTATACAAAGAGCTTGCATGAACCTCAGTTTTCTTGCCTGAAAAATGGGCATGATGAGAGCGTTCCCTTTATACTACCCTGTCAGAGAACGGGCTATGCAGAGTGACTCGCTCACAACTAGTCAGCAACGAAGTATTAGAGGAATATAAAACACTGAGCAAACACTCTGCAGGCCTGCACGCTGAGATGGCACTGTTCTAACAACACGTTCTCGGATGGTTATGGAAGTTAGATGAAATAGTATCAAAGAATATCTCTAGAAGGTAAGAATAAATACACACCAGTTGAGGACAGTCACTAGATCAGGTATGTCTCACTGTAACATCTAACAATTTTTAAAAAATATTGTATAGGAAGGGCATGTGCTTTCATGGCATACATATAGAGGCCAATTTTATATAAAAATTAAACATATTTTTAGGAGAAAATATAACCAGTTCTCACAAAGTGTACCTTCTTAGCACATTTCAGATGTTTTTTGTTACTAAAAGCACTTTTAAAAGCATTTTCTTTTTTTTTTTTTTTTGTCTTTGTTTTTTCAAAACAGGGTTTCTCTGTGTATTTCTGGCTGTCCTAGAACTCACTCTGTAGACCAGGCTGGCCTCAAACTCACAGGGATCTGCCTGCCTCTGCTTCCCAAGTGCTGGGGTTAAAGGTGTGTGCCACCACAGCCTGGCTTCTTAGTTTTCTTTACCTACAGCATTACGTAAAAAGCAGGCAGACATTTCCTGTAATCATCCTGATTGCTGTGGATGTCTTTCTGTGCACTGTGAATATGTGTTGCTCTGACTGGTTGATAAATAAAGCCATTTGGCCTATGGCAAGGCAGCTTAGATGCAGGCAGAAAATCCAAACAGATAGACAGAAAGAGAGAGGAGAGGCAAGGCAGAAGCTGCCCAGGAGAAGCAAGATGTAAAGGTACTGGTAAGCCACAAGCCATGTGGCAAAGTACAAATGTATAGAAATAGGTTAATTTAAGATATAAGAACTAGCTAGCAAGAGGCCTGCCACAGAACATACAGTTTGCAAGTAATATAAGCCTCTGTGTATTTAACTGGGTTCGAGCAGCTGCAGGACCTGGTGGGACACAGGAAAACTTCAGCTACACCTTATACAATGAATAATCATTCGGAACGGAAATTTGTTTCACTGAGGGAAAAGAAACCCAAACTTTGAGTAAGTGGTACTACTATAGTGTTCATTGTTACTGAATATATTGAATATAAGAGCAAAACAGGGCAATGTTGCAAAGGTTACTGTTGTATCTTATGTCTGTAGAGAGAGGATGCTCAGAGCACACTATTTGTTCAACAGCACTGTCAAAGCATTGCAGTGGGTTCTATAGAATGACAATAACTTGCTGCCTCATGATTAAGCATCTCAAGTGTTGTCACTATAGCTGCTGCCTTCTTAACAAGCAGGAGGACTCCCTAAAACAGCGATCCCACAAGGACCACAGACTCCATCATACCAGGCTCAGGCAGAAAATGAAATGAGGGGGCTCAGGAACCCTAATCGACCTAAATTCACTAATGAACAAAACCAGGTGCCTGCATGCTTTATACAGTAGAGTTCTACAACCAATTCCCCCGCCCCCACCCTGTCTTCCACCTTGATGGACTGCAACCCCCCAGAAACACAAAGGAAAGGAAGCCTCCAGACCTCCAGAGAGTAGCTCTGGGACTCTGAAACAGAATGCTCTATTAAAGCAGACTTATGAGAGGACCAGCAAATTTCACAGTAGAAAATGAAATCCCTTGGATAAAAAGCAGATCCACGCTAGAACAGATAATCAAAGAATGAAGGCTTGATTGAGAGGAAGGAAATTCCACAGACAACTTGAAACACGTTATTTCAACAAAAGTTTCAGTAACATCAGGAGTCCAGCTCATCTTTGATGAAAGAAATATGAATGTAACAATGGGCAGGTCCAGGGGGAAAGTAGTCACCTGAAGATTAGAAGGCATGTAGTTGGGACCTATAAATGATAGTTCTAAAGGTTTGAAGCTGGGGGTCTTGAAGGTTGATTTATGGACGTAGGGAAAAAAATTAATAAGGACCTGGGAAAGAGCTACAGTGTGCTGGGGATGGTGAAAACAGCAGAGAGGGATGAATCGAAGATGTGGACGATATATTTGAATTCCTAAAGGAAAATAAGGATGCTGACAAGAAGCTGTGAGTAAGGGAATGCACACAGAAACAAAAAGGCAGCTGTTAAGAACAAATGAAAAAAATCAAAATTGGCTACTGAAAAAGTTAAGAGCTACAAGGGAAAAAAAAAAAAAACAACCAGCGAAGGGGTTGTAGGCACCAAGACTATATTCTGACATATTCTGGATCATTCTTTCTGGGAGAAAAAAAGGACATGACATTAAAAAAAAAAAAGGCTCAGAGTTACTAGCTTAGGGCTCATGCTTTGGAGAGGCAGGGCAATGCTTCCCAGTTGAGACAGAGACCAGAGAGAGATTAGAAAAGCTGCTCTTTTCAGAGAAACACTGGATGCTGATGCCAGTGTCTGGAGAAACAAGCAGAGAGAGCTTACAGTGGAACAACCTGACACCTCATATGCTCACATAAGAACCATAGCTTATTTCCTACTTGGGAAGAGCAGAGGGCAAAGGTCAATATGACTGCAGACACACCCTTCTTTCTTAGGATCTGCTTCAGGCCAGGCCACTCATTATCAGTCAAGAACCAGGAGCCCTCACCCCCCAGCCCCCCACCCCCCACCCCGTTCCAGTTTGGACTTTGGCCTCTGCCTCCACCTGTAGCATTTGAAGAATGATCATTGAAATCTGAAGAGGATGAAATGGTTGTTTATGCATGACCCAGCTGTGATATAAAGTTTTCAGAATGTTTCCTGGGTTGCACAGCTTGATTCTTCTATTGTTCACATTCTCCCTAACAAATGTATGGCAGATCTGAGAAGAACAGTGTTCTAGGATGGAGTCTAGAATAAAAGTGAAGAGAACGGATTCTCATTAATGGAGGAGATATAAATTCTAAGTAAAACCTACTGTGCCTCCATCGGGAAGACTTTTATACACTGTTAACATACATTCATTCATTTTTATTCTTGTACTCAACAAGCATTAATCAACTTCTTGGCATATGCCTGGATCTACTCTAGAATCCTCATGCAAGAATTTTTGCCTTGACACAGTACTTAAAGCTGAGGGCATGTATCTAGTGGCAACAGAAATGTTCATATACCAGATAATAGCACATAATCACACAGAAAAAGTGTAGCATAATGTCATATAAAACCTTTGGATTAAATCATTTTGGAGGTTTCCCTCCACAACAGAAGAGGTTTACACCAGATTATCTCTATCTTTTTCTTTCCTCCATCAGTGTTCCATGCTTAGGTCTAGATGTCTATAACTGACCTTTCAATTTCCCTGAAAGGCCATTCTAAACGGTAAAAATGATTTATTTATTCTACTGGTTCAATCACCGAAATCCTCTCTCTTTTCACATGTTTTTAAGGTGCTGTTTTGTTCTAAATTTGATGCAGGTATATGATTATTTTTAAAGTTATCTGTCAGCTGTAAAATTAAAGATAAGAAAGGTTTGAAATTGTGGGTCTGGCAGAGCTGATCTGGCTTTCAAGGTGAGGGGTGGGGGAGCTGTACAATCAAGATTTCATTTCGTTTTACTTCAGATTGCACCTAACTCTGAGCTCTACAATGGCTTGGTTGTACAGCAACACACAAAAAACATAAGATTTTAAAAACAGTTTTTAAAATTATTTATTTTATGTACAGTATAGTTTGTCTGTATATAAACATTTTCACCACATGTCTGCAATGCTTGTGGAGAATCAAAGAGGACATTGGATCCCTTGGAACTTGAGTTGCGGATGATTGTGAACCATCATGGGGTGCTAGGAACCAAACCCAGGTCCTATGCAAGAGCAACACATACTTTTAATCACTGAACCATTTCTCTAGCACCCTGATAGGTATTTCCAGGTTATGATTTTGCTATACTTATGTACACAATAAATAATTCTAAAAGATTATCTTTATTAGAGAGATTATTGACCATTATTGACCATAATCACCTAGACACATATGTAAACAGATGGATAGTAAATGGCCACACACCCTGTTGAGAAACTACTGTGTGCCTGGCAAGTGATCTGCCATGGATTCTCTGACCAACCACCTGCTGTTAAAAACTGCCAGCGTGCTGAAGCTTTCTAACATGGTTTTTCTGCTGTCCACACACTTGTCCAGATTCATACCAACCTGCCCGTGGTACCTGCTGCTTTTTGTGCTTCTCTGTGTAGCACTCATATTCTCCTTTGGCTGTCTATCTTGGCTTCTATTGCTTGAGTCAGGAATCTCTATCTGGTTGTAGTTGAAACTTCCTGGCTCAAAGTTCCCTGGTTGTTTCCCTCCAGAGACATTTTGCTCTGGAGTTTGCTCTGATGACACAAAGCATGGATAAGTGACACTTGCTGACACCTGCTGTTGACCTGAAATATACAGTAGATGGCACGACTAAGGTACAAGTGGTTGGTGAATGAGTGTTAATCTAATCCCCCAATAATAGTCCAAAGCAAGCTAGACCCCAGACATATCTGAATGACTTTGATCCCAGTGGAAACAGGCTCTGTGGCTGTAACTTTCACCTTCCTCCCTACCACTAGGTGGTGTGTAGGTAAGCACCCCTTGTCATCTCCCAAATACCCCGGGCATTCTTCTACTTCTGAACCTTGGTGTGTTAGAGTATTTTCTACATGTTCCTCTGATTCCACGAATTTCCGACATGGCCTTCAAAGTCAGCTCTGGTGTTTTCTCTCAAACATTCAGACTTTCAAGCATGTGGCACATGCTGACCCCTGTCTGTTGACCCAGGTTTGTCAATTCACCCTTCAATAACCCCTTTACATCCTCCATCGGTTTCTTGAGTATTCCAATAGGTTCTTAGGCAGCATCTCATTCATCTCTTAGTCTTTTGTTCTAAGGACAGAGCCTGAAATAAAGTGCATGTCTCATTAGGTGCAGCTTGAGTGTGTGAATATCTTTGTAATGATGGCCATTTGACTGTTAAAGGTCCCATTCTTAGAACTGTTTTAGGGTTGGTGTCATGTCTGAAATAATTTCATCTTTTCCACTTATAATCTGTTTTTTTTCCTGTGACTACTTGCTTTTCTTGGGCTTTTGTTAATTAAATACTTTAAAATGTCCCTGGTGATGCTTCAGAATTTTTCTTTGTTGTAAGTGTTTGTCTGTACTAATAGGAAACAAGGATTTATTTAACACAGATTTAAATATGGGTAGTAATGTACAAAGCATCCCAGCACTGCATCTTTTTTTGTTTTTGTTTCTAAAGACAGGGTTTCTCCGTGTGGTTTTGGTGGCTGTCCTGGATCTCGCTCATGTAGACCAGGCTGGCCTCAAACTCACAGAGATCTACCTGGCTCTGCCTCCTGAGTGCTGGGATTGAAGGCATGCACCACCACCACCTGGCCCAGCACTGCATCTTAACTGTTTAACTGCCAATTTGTTGTAAACACGTATTCTTTCTGCTTCAGCTCATCACATTTTTTTTAGATTTATTTTTATATTTTCAACTATATGTATCACTAGTGTCTGTGTATGACTGCGTGCCTATGAATGCATATGTCTGTAAAGGCCAAAAGAAGGCATCAGATCTCCTGGAACTGGAGTTACAGGCTGTGCTGAGTGCAGGGAACCAAAGTCAAGTTCTCTGCAAGAGCACCGAATGTTCCTAACAACTGAGATCTCTTCCCCAGCCTCCTGAATATCTCTTGATATTTTTATTAGAATTCTTCAAATTCAGCAGAATCCATCACAGCTAGGGATTTGCAGCCTGCTCCTGAAATAAGCCACTTCTATACTTACTTGCAGATTTTCCAGTTTGTTCATGTGACAAATTTTGGGAAGACGGTGTATATGGATATATTGATCATTCTTATTTAAAGGAGAAGCAAGAGCTGACGTGACGTGATGGCTCCATGACTAGAAATGCTTCTTGCTTTTGTAGAATATCAGAGTTTGGTTCCCAGAACTCATGTCCTATAGTAACTCCATCTTCAGAGAATCTAGCACTCTTTTCTGGCCTCCACGGGCTCCAGATACACGTGAGTGCATGTACACACACATAAGCACACAGGCACTCATGCATACACACACACACACACACACACACACACACACACACACAGAATCTTTAAAAACCATTTATTTTTTTTTATTTATTACTGATGGATAAACAGTCTGCCAATTTAAGTAACTTTAATGCTAAATGCACATATCCCTGGGAAAGAAGTTGATGAATTAAACATAATTACTGAAATTGTTGTTTATATCTCTCTATTAGTTGTGGAAAACTGGACTGGAATCATAATTTTTACAACAATCTGGAGTATCATTCTGGTGAACCACACTTTCTCTTCTGGTAAAAGGGAGCTTGCATATTTCAGAGTGTGATTTATGTTAAATATTGTAAGTTGGCTTTTCAAATTACTTTTGTTGATTTTATGCATTTGTTTAACAAACTGAATAACAAAAATATTTTTGTATTTATAAATAAACGAATATCATTTAGTGGAACTTGTGGTTTTTCAATAATGACTTTTCCTCACTAATGATTTTTATGATACCTGTTATAGATGGTAAAACTAATTAACAGTGGTGAATGAATGTTAATCGAATCCCCTAATAATACTTACAGTGGCAATCATCAGTCCTCCTACAGCAAGCACTGTTAAGAGATTTTATCTTACACATTTCCCTCAGTAACACTAGAAGGTATTTCCACTTTACAGGAAGAAAGTGAGGCTACAGAGGATAAATATTTTACTTCATTCCTCTTAAAGTACCTGTTTTCCTTTTTTTATTCTCTTGATTCTAGTTTTCAATTATTCTCCAATGAGAGTACTGAAGTAGACAAAGTATGATGTTCTCATGAAAACTCTTTATAATGTTTGTGGAATGGAGATGAACTCAAAACTTGGTAGGCTACAGTGCAGAAAGCTTTCATTGTGTTTCTATCTTTGGTGGGGCATGAGTGTTTAGTATTTGCAGTATAAAAGTTAAACTGAGGGGATGGAGAGGTGGCTAGGAGTTAAAAGCACTGGCTGTTCTTGCACAGGACCAGGGTTAAGTTCCCAGCACCCATGATGTAGTTCACAGAAGACTGACACTCTAGTTTCAGGGGATTCTGTGCCCTCTTATGACCTCTATGGGCATCAGGCATACAATGTGGTACATGTACTGCACATACACATGTGAAGAGAAAAACATATATATACATAAAATAAAAATAAATGTCTTTAAAATATCTCCAGCAATGGCTTGTTATAACAAGGATTCTGAATTGAAAGTAAGGTGTTTCCAGTTACATATGTGTAGCCATATTTCATGTTCTAGATCCATCACTGATGGACTACTGACATGAGTGGTTCTGTTCTAACACACGAGACTTGAGAGAAAGACTGGTTTATAGGAGTTATTGATTGGAACCCAATTCATGAAATACCGTATTGTGTTCCTTAGAGGGAGAAATGGAGTTCTCTGAATTTACAGTCACCAGAGAGAGGTTTATTGATGAGTGGAATTCTGAATATCATTTAGATAAATCATCAAGTTCTGCACAGATCCGTCACATAATTTGAGACGCTGTTCAGCACAAGGCTTAGAAATCAATGGATGAACTGTGCATATCAACATAGGCTGTTCTTCATCTATGACAGACAGAATATGGGAAGTAGATTCATGTTAATTTTTAATAAGATTCACAAATAACATCCCTTTGGGGCATGGGAAGAAAACAAAGCGGTGCAGAGAGTTTACTCTAAAATACATTAAAAACCAACATCAAATATACATCAAAATGCATATCAAAGTACTCACAAGTGTGGTCCAAATGGCCATACACGAGAGCATCGATTTGCTTAAAATGTGTCTCAGGGAGAGTGCACCTGCCACACAGCTCACCATCTGTGGCTTTCCATTAGCACTCAGCCAGCAGGGCCCCCTTTGTGAGTGTACCTCCACACCCTCCACAAGCCTGCTCTCTGCTCTCCCAGCGTGAGTGGAAAATCACCACCGTTGTGAACAAATGCTCCTACCCCTTCTCTGTCCTGCAGTGAATTATGATTAATAGCATCCTTTGTTGTTTAAGAACTGGCTTACACAAAAAACTTACAAGGCCAGTGTGAGAAGTGGGTTCTAACAGAAGGCAAGACGGGAGAGCCTTCCTAAATAGTAACATTAAGGAGCAAAGTGGTATTTGTGTAATGGTGCTAGACTTTTTCACCTCTCCTGCCTTTTGTCAAAGTGAGGGCTAGATGCTGTCTTATGAGAGGTGGTTTCTGTATCACCTTTCCTTTGTGTGTGTTGGGGCATGGGGTATTCATGTGTGTGTACAGAATACATCCTGAGTTTTATATGGGTGCTGGGGATCCAGAGTTAGGTCCTCATGATTGCACATCAACATTTTACCCACTGAACCATCTCCCCATCCCCTCTCTCATCAGCTGCTACTTTTAAGATATTGTTATTCAACCTTCAGTGTCTAAACCTCTTCTCCTTGTTCTTCACACACTGTTGATGGGCTATCTGATTCATTTGGATGGCTTATCTTCCAGCTATACAGTTTGGTTTATGTTTTATCTTTTGTTTTGTGATTCACACATAAGCCTATATACTGAATAACTTTGCTGAACAGTATCTCAAGACTATATATATACATATATATGTATACACACACACACACACACACACACACACACACACACACACACACACACACTATACAGGTTAATGTGTCCACACCTTCCATTCTGTTTCTCTTAGTTAATGGTCTACATTTCTGCAGGAACATGAAAATCACTGTTGACTTATCTAGTTAGTACGCATTCCTTATCAAACCCATCACCAAATCATGCCAACTTTATCTTCTAGTTGTTTCTAGAAAATGTTCACTCCTACTCTCCGACATCTTTATGTATACTGAACATATTTAAAACCCCCCTAGCTCTTTTCTCTTACTTTAGTATTGTTCTAAAGGCCCAATAAATTCTCCATACAACAGCAAGATGGTCTCCTACAACATGTATAAGATAATGTCTGTAGTCCTTAAAACACTCAGGTACTCTCCATTAAATATGAGATGGTAATTAAGTTCCTTATGGTGGCATATAGATACCTGTGTGTCCTGACAGTCCACCCTTTAATCTCTCAATCTTATATCTACATGGCTTGGTGGCAGGGACCTCTGCCCATCAAGCCATCTCAGTAGCTCCTATCTTCATATATTACCCAGAGTTGGAAGAGGAGCTCTTCTGTGTCCACAAAACACTAAGTAATACGTCTATACCATCCTTATTATTTACATAGTATACCATCTTATCCACCAGTGGAAGCTCATTTGATTTTTTTTTTATTTAATTCTCCTGCTCACTGTCTCACATAGACTTTAATATATAGTAAATGCTTAATAAATGTTTGTGTATCTGTAAATGGGAGGTGATTTGGGTACTGCAATGGATACACAAGACATGACATATGCATTTGAGACCTCTCATAATTATATTCATGCCTTATTATCAAATTTAAAAAGGTGATTAATGGACTCATTTCTCATGCTTACTGAGTTAAGATATAACAGGAGAGTAAAAAAAATGGTTCCCCATCTCCAGGAAGTTATCATTGCCATCAGGCATGTGAGGTTTTTATATTTAATTACATGTATTATTGTTTTGTAAGATCATATACATATATATTACATTTCCAGCATTAGTGCTACATGTAATATACAGTTTGAAGATATTTATTGATACCTAGGTTGTATAGGACATGATGACAGTTTTTTAAAATTTTGACAAGCCACAAGCCGTAATCCTTTCTCCAAGGAACTGACAAACAAGTATGGGAGGGACAGAAAAGGAATCAGTGATTTTTTTTTTAGATTTCATTTATTTTATTTTATTTTATTTTGCAATACTATTCAAGGAATCAGTGATTTACTTGAAGGACCAATGAGTGCTTTGTGGGCTGGACACTGTGCAAGGTACCACAATGAACACGGATGAAAGGCTGCACCTTCCTTTGAAAAACTCACACAGTAATAACTATGATGAATGGTGCATGCAGTTCCATTCAAAATAATGGAAAGGGAGAGAATATTTGTGTGAGTTGAGAAGTTGTATGGAAACTCTGTTTGACGTTGAGAATTAGGTTAAAAGGGCCATGATTTGACTCACCAGATAAAATCAATAATTGCCCTGATTAGGTAGGATGTAATTGTGATTGCATTGCAATGGATTTTCCATCTCTTCCCCTTTATCCTGAAGGACAAACAATTTTGTTATGCTCTAGTTACTTCAACTGTTTCCTTTTGCTAGGAGTCAGGTTTCCTAAATTTGGCACACTGGGGCTAGCCTGCAACACAGTGGTGCTAGCATATCAGCTGTGTCACGTATCTACTAACTTCAGTTTGTAACTGGGATGTGGTTTTCTAGAACTTGGTAAAACCTGACACCAGAAAAACCTCTAAGAACCAAAGACGTCAGGTCGTTTTAGACATCTTCCCTCTATCAATAACAACAATAACATTTGAATCCGCACGCAACCAACAAAGCCAGCAAGGATTGCCATAGTTTGAGAATTTCACAGCTCAATAGCTTAAATACCCAAATGGAATGCCGTCATCCTCATTTAGGAGATTATTTAACCAAAGTGCGATGGCAAACTTTCAGCAGGGAGAGATCATCTTCATCCAGTGGATTAAAAAAAAAATGCCTGCTTGTGAAACATTTCCAAATGATCTGCAGAATATGGTATTGCCTTCATCCAATCTGATCACATGGTCAGTGGCTCCCAATGGTCAGGTACAAGGCCTCTGAAAGCAGAGTCTCAGGACTCTGATAAGTCCTTTTCTTCTGAAAAGTGAAAAGTGCCACACATTTATGAAATAGCTGACCAAGGTCCATGGAATGTCTGTGGTGGTCAAAGCAGACATGGAGTGCAGGACATCTATGAATAGTGTTCTGTTTGACCAAAAGAGAGATTCTGGTACATTTTAAAGCTTGGAGTTTTATGGTCTCTTTTTGTAAAGCAAAGCAGAAATGACAAAAATTACAGAGAAACTATGACTTATTATCAACCTCCTTATTGCCCAAATAAACCTTTAGGGAATCTAACCTGGACTTTGAAAGGCTTTTGGCTTTTTTCAGCCAATCAGACATAAGTATGATAATAATCATAACTAATTTTTAAGAGCCATTTAAGGGCCTATTAAGCAAGTAAAAGCAATAGTTAATTTATTCACTTCCAAGATCCTTTCAATGTGTTTAATGTGCTTCTGAGAATGAGTCAAGAAAACATGTTCCAGTTTCAACATCCTGGTTCTGACTAGCATGTGTCTGATTATACATTAGCCTTGGATAACTATGTCCCATAGCTAAAGTGAGTCCTCCATTCCAAAGTGCAGTAACTTCATTCATTTTTATGTTATACATTACTTTTTCATACAGTAGCTGATATTAACAAAGTTGATTTTACAACAAGGGCTATTCAGCAGGATGCAATAGTCTGAGACGCACCTGATAAGATATCTTGACAGTACAGAAAGTCAAAATTGTTTGAGAGGGAGAGCAGCTTTTTATGCACAGATACAGAATTCTGATCTCATCCCCCAGGAGCATGAACAAGCAGACACAATGTTCATAAGGATATAAAGAACATGAACCACACCGATACCCACTCCGCATTCTAAAACACTCTACCTAACACAGAAGTCACTTTTTCTCTAAAAGCTTGTTGAATATCATTCAAATAGACCATTCTGTGGGTGTACAATGACTTTTCTGTATTAAAATAAATGGAAATCATACAAAGTATACTCTCAAACCATGATGAAGCTAAAAGACAAGATTAAAAGCAATAAGCTACACAATCATAAAGGCTATTTTATAAGGAAGAGATGTTGAGATTAAAGGGTTCCTGTATCATTACTCTCTTAAAAATGTGAATAAAAGAAATCAGAAATAAAAATAATTAAAAAAAATAAAATCCAATATTGATGAGCTGAGGTATATTTCAGTTAGTAGAGTGTTTACCTAACATACAGGGAGGCCCTGGACTCAATCCCAGCATCACATAAATGGAGTATAATCTTAGCATTATACATTATTTCTTAGTAAGAATAAAGATCAAAAGTTCAAGGTCTTGGTTAATTCTCTCTCTCCTCCCTCTACTGTCCCCATCTCTCCTTTCCCATCCCTGCTGAAAGTTTGCATCCATAAAACACCCATTCTATATTTTCATGTCACCTATGCTCTGTTATTGCCTTCCCTTACAGCACTCCCCACCCAAAAGTGCATTTTATAGGTCTCTTTACTTCTGCATGTACTCCAAATTAAACACATGTTTAATTTGATATTTGACAAAGAAGCCAAAACTATACAATGGAAAAGAGAAAGTATCTTCAACAAATGGTGCTGGCATAACTGGATGTCAACCTGTAAAAGATTACAAATAGATTCATATCTGTCACCATGCACAAAACTCAAGTCCGAGTGGATCAAAGACCTCAACATAAATCCAGTTACACCAAACTTAATAGAAGAGAAAGTAGGAAGTACTCTTGAATGCACTGGTACAGGAGATCACTTCCTAAATATAACACCAGCAGCACAAACACTGAGCACAACAATTAATAAATGGGAACTCTTGAAACTGAGAAGCTTTTGCAGGGCAAAAGACATGGTCAATAAGACCAAAAGACATCCTACAGAATGGGAAAAGACCTTCACCAACCCCACATCTGACAGAGGACTGATCTCCAAAGTATATAAAGAACTCAAGAAACTAGACATCAAAATACTGAACAATCCAATTAAAAAATGGGCTGAAGAGCTAAACAGAGAATTCTCAAAAGAAGAATCACAAAAGGCTCAACTCTTATACAGGGTAACTAACTGCCGTCCGATTGAGGCTTACTCTCCCAGAGGGAATCCATGCTGGTACTGTAATCCTGGTCAAAAGTCCATGGCTCAGGAGGTCTTAGGCAAATAGGAACCAATTTGCTGTTTAGCTAACTTGTCATGGCACGGTGTTGCCTTCTAAATACTTAATGTTTATACCCATAGACAAAGGCTACTCCAGCCTTCATCAGACAAGCCTCTTTGCTATGAATGGCGGTGAATGTAGAGATGACAGACTGCTCAGGGTACTGAGAATAAGCATCAGAACTCAGCCCTAAACAGGACATTTAAGCCACTGATTGAAGGTTCAGAGATGATCACATAATGGGGGTGGCTGGGGAGGGTGATGGGGTGGTTTAAATAGAAATGATGGCCCCCATAGGCTAATGTAATTGAATGCTTAGTCTTTAGGAGTGGTGCTACTTGAGAGAGAATAGGAGGTGTGGCTTTGTTGGAGGAAGTGTGTCACTTGGGGTGGGCTTTGGGGTTTCAGAAGCCCAAGCCAGGCCCAGTGTCTCTCTCTTCCTGCTGCCTGTAGATCTGGATGTAGAATTCTCAGCTCTTTCTCCATCACCATGTCTGCTCAATCAAATGCTATCCTTAAAAAGAGTTGCTGTGGCCATTGTGTCTCTTCACAGCAATAGAACAGTAATTAAGATGGGAGGAGGCTGGTGATAGACAGTCTATAAGAGCTGGAAGATAGGGAGCAGGGCTATGCAGCACTGTCTTCTGGGCATGGTACAGCCCATACACGCATAACCTCACAGTAGCTGTGGCTTCTGCAACTAGCCTATGCCAGACTGGGCCTATCAACAGTCAATCACGGATTGGGAGGAGGTTCTTGAGGTCCTGCCCATCTCTGTTGAACTACTGGCTACTGATGGATTCTGGGAAAGAGGCAGTCATTGACTTCAATTATGTATCCACTGAGGATCCCACCAGGCTCCAATGGACAAGTGTTAAAAAAAAAAAAAGACATGAAAGGGACTTGTAAGGGAAAGGAGATCGGAGGGATAGGAGGAGATTAGAGAAGGTGGGATTATATAATTAAAAATGTACTTTATGTGTCTGAAATTGTCAAGGAAGAGTTTCAGTAAAAATTTTGTAAAAAGGAATTCCAAAGTCACCCTTGAGTACACAGGTAGTTCAAAGTTAGCCTGGGCTATGTGAAGCCCTGTCTCAAAACAAGCAGACAAACAAAAAGAAATATTACAATTGCTTATAACTCATATTTATACAATTCATTTTACAAACCTTTTTACTCAAAGGTCTTTTTAAAACTGATTTCAGTGTTAGCCAACTAAATTATCCAGGGGTAATTGTAACAGAGAACAAGCTCTTCTTGTCCATGTGAGTTTAGTCATCATTCTTAAAATAGGCAGGGACTTATTGAAACATACAGTCAGGTAACTTTTGATTTGATAGCAGTCAAGGGAAGACCCAGAATCTCCCATGTCCTGTCTGTCTGGCTTGTCATTTGAGCATGTGCCCTTTTAATGACAGGATGATTTCATGAGCACTGACTGCTACAATGGAAGTATTTTAGTCTCTATCTTCTGTACACATCTTCAAGTGTTTTAAAGGTTTACCTGGACATTGTTTCCATGTATTTTCTTGTTCTCCTAAAGTAGATCATTTGAATTGAGGAATAACTCTACAAAATAAGAACTAATCAGCTCTAGAAAACCTGGATGGCTAACACCATAATACATACACAGTGTTAGGGCAACAATTTAAAATACGTCTGTGAGCAATCTGAAATGACATGAAAATATGTTCCTGCAGAACTACTGGGTGATAACAAAGCTTTCAAATTAATAATATGCCATTAATTAAAAATAATGTTAATCATATGCACATGTATATGAAGATAAATATACAGCAAAAGTTTGGATCAAGAAAAAGGAAGTGTACCAAAATGTGAACTTTATGTTTATTTAATGTTTATTACCAGTTTGTAAGATGATTTGCTAAATGGTCTTATTAATAAAAACCCAGAGCCAGATATTGGGGTAAAAACTGAGAGATCAGAAAAGCGGAAAGAAGCCAGCCATGTTCTTACCATTTGGAAATCCTCAGCCAAAGAGACCTACTTCCTGTATAAAACCCATGCCTATATGATTTTCTGTTCTGCATCTCACTTCCTCCCTCTGCCCAGCTACATCACTTCCTGACTGTCCATACAGACCTCCAGAGCTCTATGGTTAGTGCTGAGATTAAAAAGGCATGTGTCACCATGCCTGGCTCTGTTCCCCAGTGTGGCCTTGAACTCATAGAGATCCAAATGTAACTCTGCCTCCTGAATGCTAAGATAAAAGGTGTGTGCTACCAATGCCTGACTTCTATGTATAATACAGTGGCTGGCTTTTTCCTCTGATCCTCAGCTAAGCTTTATTAGGGTGCACAACATATTGGGGGACACAATATATCACCACACCGGTTGATAGAATCCATAGGCATGTTTTATTTTGTTTCTGTTTCAAATAATGACCTAAATTTCTTTTGAAATGTAGAATGGGCAACTCCAGAGTGAAGAGATTTAACATAGATGAGTAAATTCAGAAACAGCATACCAGGCTTACTTCCTAGAAATAGAGAGGTAAAGTTTGACTTCTATACATTTTATTTTTGGCTGAATCAAAAATAGTTAAATTTGATTTTATTTCTATATTTGTAACAGAATTTGGTTTTGAAAGAAGTTCATTTTCCCATCTCCATGATCATCACTTTTGTCACAGACCTAATATAAAATGTGATTTTAATTTAAATCCTGAAGTCAAAAGGAGACTAGATTTCTTGCTTTCTTTTCTAAAGCAGCATACTTCTAAGATTAGAGGTTCCAGATGACTCTTTTGCAAGAGAGATGGTTTATATTTTCTCTCCATTTGTACTAACAGCAAAGTAGTACTTTGGTTGGTACCTACCACATGGAATAAATGTAGAAAGACTTGACTAAAAAAATAAAATGAAATTACCCTCTATCATTTCCCTAAATACTAAAAAAAAAAACAAAAGTTATGTTTGAACCATGTTAAAACAACAACAAAAACAGCCAGGAATCTTGTGAACTCATCACTCTCCAGTATTTGGACAATATCTAATCTAAATGCCATCATGTGGTTTCCACCAGGCAGTCAAAAACACAAAAATACTTGCTAGGAAATTTGACTTTCTATCCTGCTTAGATTTCTCATTCACAAATACATTGGGTTGATTTGTTTGTATGGAGGTAGCTCATACAACTTCTTTCTTTTTTCCTCCAGCCTCCAGTACTAGGGATTGACCCTACAGCCTAGCATATGCGTGACAAATGCTCTGCCACTGAGCTACATCACCAGGCCCCCTAAGCTTCTTCTCCATTAAAAAATGTATATGTGGCCGGGCGGTGGTGGCGCACGCCTTTAATCCCAGCACTCGGGAGGCAGAGGCAGGCGGATCGCTGTGAGTTCGAGGCCAGCCTGGGCTACCAAGTGAGCTCCAGGAAAGGCGCAAAACTACGCAGAGAAACCCTGTCTCGAAAAAACCAAAAAAAAAAAAAAAAAAAAATGTATATGTGTCTGGGTGCTTGTGTACACTTGGGCATGTGTGTGAACACTTTAAGTGTCATTTCTTGGGAATGCCAATTATCTTTGAGATAGGGTTTCTCAATGGCCTGAAGCTTGCTTATATCTGCTTGTTCTCTACCTTTCTAGCCCTGGGATTACAAGCATGCCTGCCACCATGCCTGGATTCTTACATAGGTTCTGGGGGGCAACATGGATCCTTACATTTGAGCAGCAAGTACTACCAATGGAGGCATCTCCTACATCCCCCTCCCCTCCCCTGGGTTTCTTGAGATGAACAAAGTATCACAATGTGTCCCCACATTTTAAATTTAAAAAATATTTTATACCAAAAACACTAATGAGGAGTAGAATCCTGAGTTAGAAATATTAGTTAGCCTGAGGTACTTATCATCTCCTGTTAAGCCGTTTTTTTATTCTCACATTTATGTTATTATAATTTGAAATCAATGGAGTTTGAACTAATGAAAATTTTTGAGGGAAAAATGTCCATTTAGTTTGACTTGGCATTTTTGCAGCTGGATTTCTCTACATAGATAGATAGATAGATAGATAGATAGATAGATAGATAGATAGATAGATAGATAGATGATGGATGGATAGATGATAGATAGATAGATGATAGATAGATAGATAGATAGATAGATAGATAGATAGATAGATAGATAGATAGATAGATAGATAGATGATAAATAGACAGGCAGACAGACAGACAAACAGATTCCAGATATACAATGTGGTTCTTTTTGGATTGGCTAAGGAATCTATGGAACAGCAATGGCCTATATTGCAGTTGTCCCATTTTTGGAGAAGTTCTTCAAGCACCCACTGTTCCTTTGCCATCAACTTCTAGTCCCCGATTGGTTTACACTTTCCCTATGGCTCCATGTAAAGCATCTACTTAACTCTGCAAACTCTTCCTGTTTACAGGCTTTCCCTCACCCACACCCTGACTCCTGTCTCCTTTCAGTTTAACCAACTTTGTTACCCATCTCCATGATGGTTCCTAATAGCCACTACACTAAAAAAAATTCATGCATTTTCTGTATTTGCTGTTCAACAGCTATTTATTTTACTTAGAGTAAAATAGGGGTAAAGCTCCATGAAGAACAGAATTTTTGTCCACTTTGTTGATAAATATTTCCAAGTGACTAAAAGACTTTCTGGCTTATCATACCTAGTCAATATAAGTTAGTATTGTTATTTAAAATAAAATGATGCACAAATTGAATGGCAACAGATTATTCTGCTGTTTTAGAATACAGGTGAGCTGGGTGGTGTTGGTGGCGCATGCCTTTAATCCCAGCACTTGGGAGGCAGAGCCAGGAGGATCTCTGTGAGTTCGAGGCCAGCCTGATCTACAGAGCGAGATTCAGGACAGCCACCAAAACTACACAGAGAAACCCTGTCTCAAACAAACAAACAAACAAACAAACAAACAAACAAACAAACAAACAAAAAGAATACAGATGATGTATCACGTTCTACTGCAGCTAAAAACCATATTTCCTGATCTATTTGTTGAATACTAATAGTATCCCAAAACATGCTGTTTCTTTTACCCCTATTATATTTTTCCTTTTGAGACTAAACTTCCACCAATCCTCTTGCCTCAAGCTTTCAGGTGCTACGGCGGCAGACATGAGCTACCATGCCCAGACATAACCCATGGTTTCTGATCAATAAATCAAAAATTATGCCCACACAGAGAATATTGGTTAATTGTTTGTGTTAAAGGTCATGTTACAGTCAGCGGAGATTTTTAGTAAATTTTTTTTTCTAACTAGCCATTTTATGCCAGGAGGATACAGACTTTTTAAAGGGATTATTTTTATCTTGAAAATGTCTCTTTAGTCAGTTCTATAGACTAATGACCTCTATCACTCACTACTGTAGACAAAGGTCTACCTGTAAGAATCAAGGAAAGGAAGAAATATGAGATAGAAAAGAATAGAGCTACAGTTTAGTTGCCAAAGGTAGGCAGTCATTAAGAGCGGCACAGAGGCTGGCATCCAGGGGCCACTCTTTCAGATCATCTTGTAGTTACGTGGAAAAATAAAGCAATTGAATGGGGCGTGATTGAAAGGGTGACTACTCACAGCTGTATCCCACTGTATCCCTTGGATATTCTTATAGTCCCAGTAGCTCCAAAGTGGCCTAATTAAAGGAGGTTTAAAAGAATAGAGTAGACTATGTGCTTAGATCTTCCCAAGAAGCTAGTCTAAGCAATATTAGAAGGCTCTGTACTGGTCAGAATGATGGATGGCATAAGTGCAGTCTGATTAATGTCTTGGGATGGACAGAGAGCTAATGCAGGAGAGTCAGTGGTTTGTAAATAAATCTTTTACTGACATCTTGGATGAATCTGACCTTTACAGTGACAGGACAATGCGTAGGTACCAAGAACTAGATCTAAGGGAAGCTTTGAAATAAAATCCTAATGGCAAACCAGTAACAATATCTACACACACCTATATCCTGTAATAGCTTGTATTACTAAACAGGATCATTCATGTATGTGTGTGTGTGTTAAATATATTGGCCTTATTTTAAGAACTTCATTTCTTAGAATACATACTTTTGTATATATCAAATGTCTCAAATACATAAATCTCAACAAAACCAAAGCTAACTTACCTTATAAGATAATATTGTGATTTTCTGTATTGAAGTCTATTTCTTGGAAGAGGGAAAAACACTTTTAACCTAAATCTTTCCTGGCTTACATTTTGGAAATTTTTGTGTGCTTTTGAGTTAACTATTGTTTTATGAACTTAAGATGATCCCAACAATTTTTGGCTTTTAGTTTTGATTGGCATTTATTAATTGTAAATATTAATGAGGCCTCTGCAGTGTTTCAGAGACTGGTCAAATTCAGACTTCCTGATTCCCATTTAAACCCCTTTCCCATGTCATTCTCAATCTCCCATAATCAGTATTCATTAGTCAGATTCAATTTCTCAAGCCTCCACGTGATGAGAGTGAACTTGGGGGATCTAGTTTCGAAGTCTGGCCTATTTAACCTAACGTCTTCTAGTTCTGTGTATTTGCTGCAAATGACAGATTTCATTCTTTTTGGCTGAATAGCAGAAGCAAGCTCGGTCATTAAACAGAGAGGCAATACGGCACAGTTAGTACCAGCACGGAACGAGGATTCACAAGACCGGAGCTCAAAAGCCAGCTTTCCTGTTGGTTGGATAAATGATACCAGTGAAACCACTCACCCAGATGGATTTGAGTTGTCACCTCCATTCCAAAAATAAATGAATGCTTCACAGAGCTCTTGTGAGAGCTCAATGGAGTAACTTGTATTTTCTGATTTTTAGTGCTTTTCTTCACTTATTCTCTATACAGAGGGTAAATGGATCTTCCTTGCTACAGTTGGAACAATCTTTTTTAATTAATGGCAAATTAACAAATTTTAACATACACTCTTCTACTATGAATTTCCAGGTCATTCCTTTTCATTCTAAGCTGTTCCAGTCTGAACATATCTTTTTCTGCCTCTCATGAAAGATATCTCTGAAATGAAAGAAGATGAACTTTGAGATGGATCAAGAAGTTTTGGGATGGGGTGAGGCAAACCCAGCATAAGTCTCAGTGGAGAATTGGTCACTGTTAGCTGTGGATCCCATACTTGTTAGGAAGCCCCTTACATCTCTTTATCTATTTTCTGTCCCTTCAACTGCTTCTCACAATCCCTTAGTGTTTCTCTTTATGTAGAGCAGAAGTATAGCTAATGTGCTGTCTGAACTCAGCTCATTTATTGCTCTTTACTAACACTTTCCCATCTGCTACACATCTCCACCTCTTTCCCTGCCCTCTACAGAAGAAATCACTTAATCCCTTCTACTATAAGCACCTGCTGATATGTTCTTCTAAGCATGGCTTTACTTGTATTAAGTCTTTATTCTTCAGGGCATTGCTAGGGCAAGGTTCAGCTACCACAAGCAGTTGTTCATTCTCCTGGAGACAATGTCCTATGGAATTTTTCTAAAAGTAGAGTTTTACTGATGTTCATGGACAGAATCTCTTACCCTGTCATTGTTCACCTACCTAATTCTAGTGAGCTGCCTATCACTGAACACGTGAGTGTGAATATGAATATGTGCGTGCATGTGTATTCTGTGAGATACTTTATCAAAGCAGTAGTCTGCTACTAAAACTTCTGAATGTGATTAGTGTGAAGGCATATATTGCCAAGGCAGAGAGTAAAAAACACACCAGTTTCTATGGCAGCAATAACAATAAACAATGCCTAAATTGGAAATAAATAAATACCTGAATTTTTGCTAGCTGTAACAGTTCACTTTTGAGTTGATTACTATGAAAGTTTAAATTGGAAATTCATTAGCTTAGGACAGAGCTTGGCATGTAGGAAGCCTTTAATGAATGTTATCGGTCATTATATTCAAATAATTGAAGGCTAAGTAATAGGAAACCTAGTCAATAAATCTGATTTATCCATTCAAGTTTCCTAAGGCAGATGGCTTTAGTGGATGGTTTCAACCATATACAAGCTGGTTAATGTGGAAGCTCACCATGGTTAAATATATTTTATGTGTTAATCAGTGAAAATGTTGTTTGTTTGTTTAACATACCAACCACAGTTTCCTCTCCTTCCTCTCTTCCTGTTCCATCCTTCCACCTCCTTTCTATATCCTCATCCATTCCTCAGAAAGGGTAAGGCCTCCATGGGAGCCAAGGAAGCATGGCATATCATGTTGAAGCAGGGCCAAGCTCATCTCCCTTACAGCAAGACTGAGTGAGGCATCCCAACATAGGGAATAGGTTCCAAAAGCCAGCTCATGTGCCAGGAACAGTTCCAGGTCCCACTGCTAGGGGCCCACAAACAGACCAAGCTATACAACTGTCACATACATGCAGAGGGCCTACACTGGTCTCTTGCAGGCTCCCTAGCTATTGGTCTAGAGTCTGAGCTACCATGAACTCCAGTCTCCAGTTTACCCAAGAGATCTCATCTATTTCCCCTTCCCAGGGTGATCCATGCATCCATCTTAGTGTCCTCCTTGTTACCTAGTTTCTCTGGGGCTGTGAATTGTAGTCTGGATTTATTTTATGTATATGAGTGCTCTATCTGCATGTATGACTTTATGCCAGAAGAGAGCATCAGATCCCACTATAGATGGTTGTGAACCGCCCTATGGGTGATGGGAATTGAACTCAGGACCTCTGTACGTGAGTTCTTAACTGCTGAGCCATCTCTCCAGCCCAGGTCAAATTTATTTTGAGGCAAGTCTCTGAAGTATTTCTCCTTTACAAATCTCTCTGAGACTTAACCTCACAAAGGAGTGTTCGTTTTCCACTTATCTTTTACAATATAAATTATTCCATTTAAGACAGCTCTAGCCGGCAGTGGTGGCGCACGCCTTTAATCCCAGCACTTGGGAGGCAGAGCTAGGCAGATCTCTGTGAGTTTGAGGCCAGCCTGGGCTACCAAGTGAGTCCCAGGAAAGGCGCAAAGCTACACAGAGAAACCCTGTCTTGAAAAACAAAACAAAACAAAACAAAACAAAAAGACACAGCTCTATAAGGCAGTACTGGTTGTATGGTTCCATCACAGTAAGTTCCATAATGTTCTAAATTGGAGCTACCTTTTAAAAACACCAAGCAGTGTTTACGAGGATTCTCCCTTAAAATATGAAACCAACTCAGTAGTACCAGGCCAGAGACAAAGACATGCAGCTTCTGTGGACTCACATAATGCTTCTGAAAGACTTAACATGTTGACTTTCTTATTTCCCAGGGGCTCATGTAAGTTTTGAAATTAATTATTTCAGAGGGAAAAAAAATCAGGGCAAATCACCTCCTTTGTAAATAGACTGAGGTTACTTCCTCCAAGCCCCATCCTTGTTAATTGTTTAATTCATTTATTGCTGTTTTACTTCCTATCCATGTGATCAGCTCATTGAAAGTATATTATTAATAGATCAATTCATCTAGCGATATAAAATTGTTGATGTTTTTGTAATAAGAAATAAATTTTTACTTCATGCGCCGAGAGAAAAAAAAAACCCAAATACTACTGTTCCACTAAAGGAATGCTGAAATAAAATCATTCCTGGCAACATTCTACTGTATCCACAGATCAGTGTCTCACTCAGTCATCATCAGAGAAGCTTCTTCTTGCAGCAGATGCAGAGACCCACAGCTGGATAATGTGCAAAAAAAAATGAGAGACTTTGGAGCACTCAGTCCTAAGTGGGATGTATCTATTCAGTCCCTCCCATCAGGGCTTGTATGTGGAGGAGGAAGCAGAAAAATTGTAAGATCCAGAGGGGATGGATGTCACCAAGGAAGCAGTGTCTTCTCGACACAACAGGACTGAGGTATGTTGCTGGAGGGCTTTCTCCAGGTTCCCCAAGCCCCGCAGTCCCACAATCCACTTATAAAATAATCACTCAGATGCTTATATCACTTATAAACTGTATGGCCATGGCAGGCTTCTTGCTAATTGTTCTTTTATCTTAAATTAACCCATTTCTATAAATCTATACCTTGCCACATGGCTGGTAGCTTACCGGCATTTTCACATGCTGCTTGTCCTGGCGGTGGCTGCAGTGTCTCTCCCCTCAGCCTTCCGCTTCCCAGAATTCTCCTCTCTCCTTGTCCCACCTACTTCCTGCCTGGTCACTGGCCATCACTGTTTTATTTATATAGAACAATATCCACAGCACTTCCCCTTTTTCTTTTTTTTTTAAAAAGGAAGGTTTTAACTTGAACATCGTAAAATTATATATAACAAAACAATTACCGAGCAAGAATTATAGTTACAATATTAAAGAAGATGTCCTATCTATCTTATATTTGTGAGTTTAAGGTTTTATATCTAACTTATATTTTATCATAACTGAGGAAATTACAACTATCTAGTTTTCAGCCACATCAAAGACCTGAGAAGGAACATAATGGTACCTGAGACATGGTAGATGGATGCAAGCAACTTTCGGGAATCTTGCAAAAGTAGACCAAGACAGCTGGCAGCCTGGACAGTCACCTAATGTTTCTCAGCATTGTTGGTGCATTCAAATTGGCTACAGGCCTAGAGTATCTGACAGACCATTTTCAGAAGCAGGATTTCTGAAAGACCATCTTACCCTGTCTTGGCAGAGTACAGTGGTCGCTTTCCTTGTGTCCCGCTTGTCCAGAAAGGACAGCATTGCATTTTTACTGTCAGCCATCAAGGCAAGGGCAGTTCTTTGCCCAGTAGGCCATTTTGTGCCAAAAAGACAAACTTCCAAATGGAAATGTCTTAGAAGCCCAACATTCTCTCCGGATCAATTGGTGCAGCCAGGAGCAATTGTGTCTCACGTCAACAGAATTCTAAGTTATTTAAATGCCATATTCTCTAGGTCTATGAAGTGTTTGAAGATTACCTATCTATCTGAAATATATCTATGTATACCTAGAAAACTTAACTAACATGGCTACAGATATGATTATCATAGATGACTAATTATTAATCTATTTTTTAATTATCCATTACAATTTTAAATGAGTTACATAAACATAATACCTCAAACAAGAATAGAAATATATATATACACAGTATAACAATATTAACTTCAAGTTTGTATCAATAAACTAAAATCCATACCAATGTAAAACATTTTAAACATAAACTAAAATCTATACCAATGTAAAACATTTTAAACAAGTTGTTCTTTAAAAGTAGGTTAATTAATCTATCCTTTTATCTTATCATCTCTATATCCTCCTATATATCTATATTATATCCCCTTTTCTTTTTTAGAAAGAGATCACATTTATAATCAACCTGTTTTAAATAAAAATATTGGTTTTCTCTGTCCCACACCAGAGGGCTCTTCTGATTTGGGACATAAGAATCGCCTAACCATTTTTTTTTTAAAGCAATATGTCTGGGTTTAGAGGGGGAGTGAGCCAATTCCACCTCTAAAGCCAGCTTGGTATATTTGGGAATTTGGGCGTAGCATCTCTTACTACTTCCTGCTGGAGGGGGGCGCTGTATCTTATGGGGATGCAAAGAAAATTTTAGACCTATGGGGTAGTCCGTGAGGCTGTATTGTTTGAACCAGTTGCCTTGAAACCGCTCTGGATGCTGGATCATCTGGGCCATGGTGTCATCGGAGACCTTTCAGGGGGTCTTGGCTGGTGAAACCTGATGTATCTTAATCTGGAACAAATCCACAGCCTCTGGCTTTCTGTGGAAACAAAAGCAGAACTTCTTTTCCAAAGCAACATATCCTTAAATCCAAATTTTGAAGTCAAGGTACCTTTAAAATATACATTTTGGCATAACTCAACAGCTTTTGCAATCAAATGTTTTTCTTCAGTTACAAATATCAAAGACAACATAATCCAGATTCTCTGTGTGGTAGCCATCGTTACATGGCTTATTTTTTATATTACCTTGAGCCTTGAGACTGTTGCTTTAAACTGTACCATTCTAAGACTGAAAAGGCGCTGTGGCTGCTGGCTCCACCCACTTCAGCTGCCCAACATGGCAGTGGTACATTTTCCGCCAGCTCTGGGAGTCATCAAGTCTCAGAAATAGTGGGTCTAAGCTTTTATCAAAGCAGCTTGTAGCCCAGAAACCTTTTTTTTTTTTTTTTTTTTTTTTTAATAATAGTAAAGACTAAATCTACCACACAGCTTAATGTGCTGCTGGCAGACGCCTCATTTCTGCCATACTGCCGGTCAAACGCACAGGCCAGGAACCCGCCAATGTTCAAACCTGCGTTTTGTGGCGTCTAGCTGCCCGTATGAGACAAGCAGCAGGAACCTGATTTTGGCTCTGTTTAGAATTGGTTAATAAATATTCTCAGGTTTAAGGTGGAAACTTATGCCCCACGTTGGGCGCCATTTGTTGCTGGAAGGCTTCTCTCCAGGTTCCCCAAACCCCGCAGTCCCACAATCCACTTATAAAATAATCACTCAGATGCTTATATCACTTATAAACTGTATGGCCGTGGCAGGCTTCTTGCTAATTGTTCTTTTATCTTAAATTAACCCATTTCTATAAATCTATACCTTGCCACATGGCTGGAGGCTTACCGGCGTCTTCACATGCTGCTTGTCCTGGCGGTGGCTGCAGTGTCTCTCCCCTCAGCCTTCTGCTTCCCAGAATTCTCCTCTCTCCTTGTCCCACCTACTTCCTGCCTGGTCACTGGCCATCACTGTTTTATTTATATAGAACAATATCCACAGCAGAGGTACATATGAACTCACATAGAATGTGGCAGTATGGCCAGGGCCTGCAGAGGTTCAAACCAAATGGGTCCCAGCACTGAGCGGGGAAAGTGGACAAAAGCCTTCATTCCTAACCAAGAAGCTGTCTCCAATTCATAACTGCTTGCAAAAGAAAAGTTAGTTTTTTCCTCAATGGAGTCTCATGGGGTATATAAACCACACTTAAGCATAGCCCCATACCCAGCAGAAGATGGCTGGCACTTTTATAATTTTTTTTTCATATTGCTTTGTTTGGACTTTTTAAAAAATCTTACTGATCTTTTGCTTGTATGTTTGTTTCCTGACTTTGTGTTATTATGGGTTTGGTGTGTGTGTGTGTGTGTTTGTGTGTGTGATTCTTGTGCTTTTTCTTTTCTTTCCTTTTTTGTTTCTTTTTATTTTTCCTGTTCATTTTCTTTCTTTCTTTCTTTCTTTCTTTCTTTCTTTCTTTCTTTCTTTCTTTCTTTCTTTCTTTCTTTCTTTCTTCCTTCCTTCCTTCCTTCCTTCCTTCCTTCCTTCCTTTCTTTCTTTCTTTCTTTCTTTCTTTCTTTCTTTCTTTCTTTCTTTCTTCTCCTCCTCCTCCTCTTCTTCTTTTTGTTTTTTTGAGACAGGGTTTCTCTGTGTAGCTTTGTGCCTTTCATGGAATTCACTCTGTAGCTCAGGCTGGCCTTGAACTCACACATATCCACCTGCCTCCACCTCCCAAGTGCTGGGATTAAAGGCATGTGCCACCACTGCCTAGCTCCTGTTGGTTCTAAAGAGAGACAGAGAGAAGATGTGGAGTTGGATGGGTGGGTAGGTGGGGGAGGAGATAAGAAATGGGGAACTATGATCAGAATATATTGTAAGAAAGAATTATTTTAAATTAAAAAATGGTTTTACTTTATTCATATGCATGCCTGACAGAAGAGGACATTGGATCCCCTGCAGTGAAATTACTGGTGATTGTGAGCCCCCTGAAGTGGGTGCTGGGACACTCTAAACCGACGGGTCACTGTTCTTGTTCTTTCCCCCCCTTTTTGAGGAAAGTAATGTGAATATCCAGGCACCAGAATAACAGCTCAGTCAAGGTTATTTTTACCATGCTGAACTACTCTAGTCAAATTGGAAACTTTTTCCTGTTAAAGAGATTTTCATGTGGTTTTTCATTCAGCTACCTGTAGCCTTGGGCAAAGAACATAGCTCGCAGGCTGCTTGCTGGCAAAGTCATAACCAATTATGTTGACTGAAAATTTAAATTCCCCCCCAAATAAAGGTTGGAATTATCCATGGCAAAGCAAAATATTCTGGGCATTGCTGCAGTGTGGTTTTATTACTGTAGCAATGTCCTCTTCCTGGAGACTTATATAAGTTGGAAAATTATTTTAGAGAGGAATAAATTAGGGAGACACACCTTCTGTAAGGACACAGAAGTTATTCCCCACCTGACACCATCCATGCAACAGCTCTGATACCAGGAGGCATAGCTAGAACGGATTTTATTCCTCTTACCTCTGAGCCCAGGTACATAGTGTATCTGGGAGTTAGATCAGTTCAGTAGGAATTCCAGCCAGGCCGCCCACCAGTTTTAGAGCCTTCCATTCAGATGACTGTCTTTGTTTTTGAACATGGATGTTGTGGGAGCTATTATTCTGTGCAGCTGGGAAACATAGAATGAGTAAATCTGTCAAAAGTCCTTGTCATTGTAGAGGTTACATCCTGGGGTAAAAGAAGGAGTGTGGATGAGAGAATATAAGCTATAGAATACAAGTAAGTCTCTGGATATGTGAGAAAGTTCTATGGCAAAGGGAAACTTAGAAAAAGCAACTCTGGCATAAGGGGAAAAGTTGCAGCTTAAGACAGTTGGAGTGAAACTCTAGTCCACAGAAATGGAGCCCATGCCCACAGGAACAACTGGATTGGCTGTCTCTATTTTTAGGAGAGAAAGCCTGGTAAGGTATTAAAAATACATGCCATCTTGCTCTCACTCTACCTGTTGGAGTGCAGTTCCTGGCCTCGTCTCTCAGAGCTCCGGATAAAATAAATTATAAAAGAATGAGATGGTACAGCCTGAGCACTCAGATCCTGTGAGGTCCTGCCTAATTTAGGTTCTGTTGGTTATCTTGATTCACATTAGCTGTCTCAATCCTCGGGGGATGGAGGAAGAGAGCACTGGATGAGAGGCACAGCTCAATTCAATGAGCACTCATTACTACCCTCTGATTTGGCTAGCACGACTTTATTCAATTTAAGTTAATGCAAAATTCAGAGGATCTCAAGGAGCCTGCAGTTGATGAAATGTGTGCCACAGATAAACGAACTGTCTGAAAAAAAATATGGCAGTACTTAATAAACAGGGAAGAGGAAGAACACTGTAATCTCAGGTTAGCCCAGAGTTTTCTGCCAAAAAAAAAAAAGGGGGGGGAGCAAGTTTAGACCTCTGTAACCTGTGCTGTGGTAGTGATCCAAATGAGGTCCATTAACCAAGAGTGGCAGCTGAGCCCATGGACAAAAGCAGAATGGTGTGAACAGTCCTGAAGTCACACAGGGAAGAGAACCTGGCCAAGGGATGTTTTGGCTTAGAATAGTTAGCCACTAGATTGATAAGGATCTCCACCCTACTGACATAGAGAAAGAGATTAAAAGCACACACATTCTGCAGCTTGTGGTGCAGACACAGAGTTGGACCGGATATGTCTAATTCAGATGAAAAGGCTGGAGTGGCTTGCTCATCCAGAGGACTCGGATTTTATTCCCTGCGTCCACATGGAAGCTTATAACCATCTATAACTCCAGTTCTAGGCTTCCAACAAACTTCTTCTTACCTCCAAGGGCATAAGACACAGGTGTGGTGAATAGACATGCATACATGCAAAGTGCCCATATACATACATATATATGGATGTGTATAATAATTAACTTAGGTTCCATCATATCATATACACATATAATGTATTATATATATTATATTTTTTATATCATATATAACACAATATATTATGTGTAATATATTACATATGTGATGTATAATATATAATATGATGGAACCTAAGTTAATTATTTCCATAATCAGCAAAGACCATTCCTTTCCCTCAAATTACATGGGCACCTTTTCCCTACTGGGTAAATATGACCTCCTTGCTGTCACTTCAGGCTTAAATGTAGTGGAAGCACAAGAATTGAGGGAAAGAAGCATGGGGAAAGCTAATGAATGGGCAAGAAGAGGGCACTCTTTGAATACCCATTTAACCTGCACACAGCAAGCTTGCTCCAGCAGGCCAGAACTCACTGTCTGCCCATGTTCCTTGTAGGGTAGGGGCAAATTGCGAAGCTGGTTAGCCTAGCCTGCCAACAGTCTCAAACCGTGAGCTGAGTCCAAACATAACCCAGCTGGCTCCCTCCAGCTCCTTCCTTGGTTTCTGTAGTCATGGCCCCGCCTCTTCCCACCCCTCTCCACTCCTCCCCACGCCCAGATTTTGGAGGAACCCAGTTTCCCGACAGCTCGCCTAAAGCTCGAGCGCCCCTGGCCCGCCACCGCACCTCTGTGGAGCTTGCTCCCACCCTCCACCCCCCACCCCCCCATCCAGCCTCAGCTAAGACCCGGAGAGGTGGAATTTCGACTTGAAACTCCCAAGCCAGGGCCGGCGCTGGGCATGCTCAGTGCCGCGGCTCGTCGGGCTGCTGCTCGCTGCTCTGGCAGCAGTGGTGCTGCCTGGCTGGGAGGCTGGCGCTGGAGTCCACCGCACTGTCACCACCAGCTGCGGGCTTCCTGAAGGCCAAGCTCTCGCCTCCTCTGAGTGCCTTGCCCCCGCCTCGAGTCCCCGTCACCCGCAGCATCCCACTCTCCATCTCCCCACCCCTTAGGGAGGTGAAGCCAGTGCTCGGTTCTGTCGGCGGGTGCCACACACTGTTCTGCGAACCCCAGCCGAGGACCCCTGTCATCGGATGCCTGGGATCGGAGGACTCTGGGCAGTGGTTCTCTCAAACAGCACTTTGCTCGGACGTGGGGTCGCCGCGGCGGAGTTTCTCCTCCGCCCCTCAAGGCACACACTATGAGGAGAGGAGTCGGCTTCCCAGCACTGTGCCTGCTTCTTAATCTTCACGCTGCAGGTAAGGGCTTGCTGGGCTCAGAGCTGGAGCTGAGGATGCGATGGGAAACATGCTTAAGGACTCCCGGGAAAGCTTGCCTAGCAGAAGAAGGTTTGGGATAGCATCGGAGGGGTGAAAGGGTGCACCTGTTGGAAGGCTGGGGTTGAAAACTTAAGCTAAAATCAGCTCTTCCTTTTTACCTTTCACGACTAAGAGTGAAGATTTTAAATTTGAATATAGGTTTGTCGTGTGTGTGTTCCCCCCCCCCCCATCCAGCTCCTCTGCTTGTGCATCTGTGCTTTGCACTTGGTTGCACAGTTTGCAGGAGAGAGACAAGACATCCTGCTGGATGGAGCTTTTCCTACTGCAGCAGTTTCATCCATAAGGTCTCCGGGTTTAGCGAGCGAGCGCTCACAGGGATGCCCTGGCTCTAACCCGATGGGCCACATCTCCGCCCCTAACCGCCAAATGTATGGTTTATTAACAACGCTGCTCCAGGCTGCTTTGGCCCCTGCTCTTGTCACTCGAATGTTCTGAACCAATAGGAGTCAAGAAAGGTTTCAAACGGGAGCCTCTTCTCTCTTTCAGCACCATGGTCAGTATCCGCAGTAGGTAAAGAGAAAAGCAACCACACTCAGAAACCTAGGGATTATCTGCCTGTCTCCCCAGGATAGATTTGAAGAGAGACATCATCGAGAGAGTGCAACCAAATAAAAATAGATTCGACACAAGAAACAGTATCTGGTCTAGGGATGCAAACCAGATAAAGTGCCTAGGAATTTCATATTCACTGGCACCTGGCACCTCCAATACAGTGGACAGACATGCTGGATTGCACTCTGTATGGTTTTCACACACACACACACACACACACACACACACACACACACACACACACACACACACACACACACACACACACACACCAAAATAAAACATGGCAGAGAGGTTTTAGGGACCCCGCTGCGAGTCCATGCAGTCTCCCTGTAGCTTTTCTTCGAGTTTGGTTCTCATCTGTTCACACGCATTTATTTCTCTAAGTACACCGAGTGAAAGTGTATTATGTTACCGTGACCATAAGCACACAAAAAATGGCTGTGGAATTGTAATCCCTGTGGTAGTTCTTTAATAGAGTGGGTGCTATTTTTCCACCTATGCAATAATGGGAGTGAAATTCAGTACTTTTTTTTTTTAAATCCTAGCTTAAATGCACTGTGTTCCTTAAATGCACTGTGAATTTAGAAGCAAACGATGTATAGGAACAATAAGGCTATAATTAAGTATGCGTGTTAATTATTGTAATTACAGCATTACATTGTGGAGTTTTTGGTGGTTCTCTGATGTCTTGAAAATCAGTGGGAGAAAAAGCTATGACTTAGCTATTAAATTATTTGGAAACAACTATAACGAATCATTTAATTGCCATACACAATTATTTAATGTTAAAATGTAGGATGAAAACCATGCATGCTGTTCTTGTTTTACATCCCACACTATTTAATGGTGCCACTGACATTACCAAAAAAAGTTTTCATTGCTACCAAGTTAAATCATTAATTATCTGATAAAAGCATCAGTGTAGTTATTTTTTATAATTATATATAAACAAACGTTGGGGATTACAATTTATACATCTTGAGTAGTTATAAGCTTAATGTTATAAATAGACTTAATATTAAGTGTGTAGAAAACATTACTAATTTATTACAGATGAACTCCGAGGATATGAAAAATAGAGGACTTTGGTTCATTAGAGGGGAAACCTAGAAGTCTGTATTCCTAGATAATACTTGGAGCTTTGCCTTTTACTAAAGTCAAAGTAAAGCCCTCTGTATTTTGTTTTCTTAATTTGCAAAAAGATTAACAATAAGATCATTCAAATAAATTTAGTTTCATAAGGCAACAGGTGAATTGCTATATAATATTTCAGATTTCAGTTGCGGTATGCTACATATACATTAATTGCTTTTTTATTTAGTACAGTGCTTTAGAATGGTGTTTTGTCAAAGCAGATTGCAAATATGATATTGTAGTTGTCTTGCCAGTTTCATTGTGAATTCAATTTAATTTTAAACAGCAATTTGTGGGTCACAAGCTGTCATCAGATTAAAATGCATCACAGTTACCTAATATTACTGTTTGGGCTTTTCATCAGAACTCGGATAAACACAGATTTCTTGATCTATGCTCCCACAGAATTAGGTAATAAGAAAATAAGTGGCTAGGAGCAAAGATCAAGGAGCCTCTAGACCTTTTACTTGTTGAATGCCTGGGTTTATCTCTTGTAAAGAGAGCCACACTCCCAGGGCTGAGGCTGGCTTTACAGAGAAGGACAGTGACATTTGTACATTTTAGCCTCCAGGCTGAAAAGCTAATTAACCCCTATCACTTGGGCCCAGGTTACCAGCAACTACTTTATGGTGGCACAAATGACAGTGCCTTAGAATGCTCCAGAAATGGGATAAATTAAATACTGAGGTGGGGTGCAAATATTCTCAGCTGTATCGGGAATTGTTGCCTGGGGCATAGCCATGACTCTAAGGATAAGGCTGCAAATTACTTTCAACATGAGTGCCATCTCCAATTACTTGGTATGGCTGCCTATGGCATGGTGACCCTGAGGCCTGACAGTCTCAATGCATGCAGGGCAGGGGTGATCATGATCTATTTGTAATGTCTCCATGAAGGGAGTATGATGTGCAATGCAGTTGACATTCCTGGGTAAGATAAGCCAAAGGAGCCTCTAAGCTCATGGCTTGATATAGAAGTTGAATGTCCTATGACAGCTAATTGTCACAGTTCTTAAGACACAACTCGTACTTATTGTCCATCCCGTTGCTCATCCTACAGGCAAGAACAAGATGCAGTAGTGTCAACTGAGAACATAATCTGGAAGGAGGGGGGAAAATGAAGGTTTCCACAGCTGTTACTGAATAATACATAACAAGTTCCTAATACAGCTAAGAACACTTACATCTCATCCCATCAGCCAATGTCTGCCATTTGTGTAGTACTCAAAGATACCCTCATTTCTGTCATCATAAAATAGTTGCTGGAAACTTAAGCAAAACCAGATCTAATAGAACAGGACACCATCGAATTAGTGGTGACAAATCCTGTCTCCTTAACTGCCCTTATTCTTCACACCTTCTGGGATCCAATGTCACAAATCCATTCCAGTTTAAAAGTCTACATCATATACAACCAAGAGGCAACTAAAAGCCATGCCAATGATAAGATTGCTTAAAGAATAATTGTGTGGAAGATCCACAGGCAGCTTATTTACTTCAGTCCTCCCTCTTATTCTTTGCCCAATGAGTCATATTCCAAATGAGGAGATTATGTTAATGTGGTAGTATTTTCAATGCCAAGGAGTAAATTCCTTCTGATAGCCTTAAAATGATCATTTCAAAGCTTTCCTTTCCAACTGAATGTTGTGATAAGAAAAAGACCGACTTCAACCCATGACACTGTCCTCAGCATTGGAAAAGGGGACTTCAGATTTCCTACCTTGTACTCTCTGAATGACACACACTTCTTCAGGATATGTCTCAAAGGTGGCCCTTTACTTCCAGAGAAGTACTTAGCAAATTTATCTAGTCTTCCAGAAGGACAAAGTTCCTGTCATGGAGCTATATGAATCTAGGAAGTCATTTGCAGAAGTTACATGCTTAAGAAAAAGAGCAGGCTACCAAGAAAATAATATAAGATACTTTCTAATTTTTATAATACCCCTTGGTAGTCCAAAATCAAAGATTTCCCAAACCCAACACAGTCCTTGCAATGCCCCAGATCTGCTGAATTTCCCTCCCCCACCGTCTTTCATATGCACCCCCTACTACTTTCTTCATATTGATCTCTGGTCATATTGGTCTCTTTGTTCCTAGAAAATACCAGGCATGCATGTATCTTGCATATTCTTTGCCAAGAAAAGCTGTTTCATGGCATAACCTATCAATGATTTTAGATTTTGGTCTTTATCAAATATTACCTTTTTAGTGGTGATTTCTCTTCTTAGTTTCCTTCAAATGCCCCTCTCTCAAATGGATATCATCTCTTCAACTTTCTTCACAGTGTATATACTTTTCCTGTTTATTTTATTATTATTATTATTACTATTACTATTACTATTATTATTTTGGTTTCTTGAGACAGGGGTTCTCTGTGTAGTTTTGGTGCCTGTCTTGGATCTCACTCTGTAGACTAGGCTGGCCTTGAACTCACAGAGATCCGCCTGGCTCTGCCTCCCGAGTGCTGGGATTAAAGGCGTGCACCACCACCACTGCCCAGCCTATTTTGTTTATTGTGTTTCCCTTCTTTATATGGAAATATAAGCCTTCAATGGTTATTGTCTATTTTGTTCTGACTGTATCTATCAGAAATCATGTCTAGTACCTAAAGTGTTGTGTGACAAGACTTTACCTGAGGAGATGAAACACACTTATGTCTACTCACCCCAGATAAGGATACAATGACAGACTAAAGTACGAATACCACCACAGTCCAATTTTGTGAAAAAATGAGTTTCTGGGGGTCACTTACAGGAATATTGGTGAGGGTTTACTTACAGGAGAAGAAATGACTCAAAGACAGTTGCATCACCAAAGACCACCCTGGCATGGACGACAGCTCACAAAAGCTGGGAACCTGGAGCATACTGCATCCTGAACTACAACAGGCTGGAAAGTATCATTTCTAAGAGACTCAGTTGGTCTAAACATCTTCTGGGCAGCTGGTCTTGTCTCAGTCTTTGTAGGTTTGTTTGCCTGAGAATTACTCTTAGTAGCCTTTAATATTTACTCTTGGGAGGGAGGGGCCTAGTGAATCCGGTCAGTTTCAGGGATTTCCTGAAGCTATTTTGTGTTGTTTACTTTCTGGTTTAAGGATCTTCCCTGCTGGTTAGAATGTTTCAATCTCCAAGGAAACTGCCACACAAGGAGGTGGTGCTTGGCATAAATGTTTCTAATTTCTGAGTACTACTTAACTGTTGGTGTTCTCAAGATATTCTTTTTGTTATTTTCTACTTAATGTCATTGGATAATTATATTCAGGAGTGCATGTCAGAGATACCCAAATCCATATCTCCTAGCTCAAATATCTCTCCTGAACTCTAGTACTGTGATTACTACCACCTAGACTCATTGGATACTTCAAAAGAATGTAATATCCAACTGTTTATACTCCACACGTGACTTTATAATTCCTTATTTTTAATCTTCCATGTCACAGAGAATAATGCCAAGATCCCCAACATCATCTAAGCCTGATACCAATAACTCATCTTAGACCCCTTGTGCTAATTTGATGATTTCTGTGACAAAATACAGGACAAGAAACAACTTAAGGAATGAAACAAGTGTTCTGGTTATAGTTGGAGGAGATACATTCCATCACAGTTAAGAAGGCATGAGAGCAGGAGCAGAAGAAAGGCTGGTTGCATTGGATCCTGGGTCAGGAAGCAGCCAGTGAAGAAGTAAAATCCCTGCTATAAAACCTCAAGGCCTGCCCCTGTAACCTACTTCCTCCAGTAAAGCTCCATTTCCTAAAGACTTCAGGACTATTCCGAGTTGCTCCACCCACTGGAGGCCAAGTGTTCAACCCCATGAGCCTTTGGGGGTATTTCAGGCTCAAACCACAGCAGCCTTCCTATGCTGCTTTTAGCCTAAAGATTTCAATTCTTGAAATCAAGGCTTCTCCCATCCATGTCCATACCACTGCCTTGAGATCTGGATCCTTGTTACTCCAAATGGGACTCATGTCAAACCTGCCCTTCATAATAGTGTCCTAAGTAAATTCTAAAAGCATATGTGAGTCTCTTTACACGATCACCTAACAAAGCTGCCGCTTTTTCCTTGACCTTCTGTAAAAATCCAAATGCACAGGCATGACAAAGTCTTTCGCAATCAGACTTTTCCTAAATCTAGTCTTATTTTCTGTCTTCATTCTCTCCATTCCACACTATTGTCAGACTAATGACCAAATTCTGTTATTGACATGTTTCCCCTCCTTCTTCACATGTTATCTTTGTTCTTAACTATCCCATTATATTTGTTTTCTAGATCACGCTTACTGTAATTTCAATTTTTAATCAGAAATTGTCTATTTTGAATCCTTCCTTGACATCCTACCTTATTCAAGCAACTTGCCTATATTTTCCATATAGGCAGGTACAATCCTCTATCAAGACAGTAAACCAATGTTTGAATGCTTTTAAAGAAAACTAAAATTATAATTGATACCTTTGCATACCTACTTCCTATAACTTTCTTTGATGTTTACTATGCTATCAATAAATATTCAATGAATAAATATATTTGGAGAAATAAATAATGATAAATAGATGCTAATTGATTATACATTTTCTTAATAAACATAGGATAATTTACTGTTTTCTTAATTGAATTTATATTTACTTGCTACAAAGAAGTGGATAATGAACAGGTTTGATTTACAAATAGATTATAAGGTTGTTTTCCAAATGCATAGTATGAGTTATATAGCAGTTAGATAATGACCTCTTCCTAGATGAATAAATGTTCTTCTATATTTTTTGTATAAGTTCATAATAGTAATCAAGTTAATTTTTGTTTAAAAAATCAAGGCATGAGCTAACCAACATGGAACAATAATTGTATACTAAATAATATACTTGATATTACTAGTTCTGACTATCAATTGACTATCATCTGTCTTGTAAGATGAAACACCGATACTGCCCACATTCAAAATCAAGATGAAAATTAAAAATGGTCCAACCTTCTTTTCCTGCATCAAACAAGAATTTAACCATGGACATGAAATGTCTGAGTAGCTGGGTGGTTGCATAATTTTTCCTCCTCTCATTTTATGTATAAGGAGCTTTATACAATATTGTTCAATCACAATTTCATTCAGAATATATACATATTTACATACATAGAGTGAAGATTTTTGTGAATTATAAAAAGTCACTTTAAAAAGATCATAAGATCACACATCAAAATTCCATTCATATCAACATTACTATTCATTGAAACATGGATGATATAGTTTGTGGTAAGTTTATTGTTACATCTATTGAAAGCTATTTTGTCAAGTTAAAAAGAGAGAGAAAACTCCATTTCCCTTCCAAAGGAGATTTTGAAATATCCAAGTGCTTACAAATGTTGACACACTTAGAATGTCACTGATGTTTCCCAATAGCTTTGCAAAAGAAAAAAATTAATAATAAGCTATTTCAAAATCAAAGTTTCTAATGTTTATGTACCATATATTGTTACTGTAAGTGCCTATTACAGTAATGATATTTGCCACAGAAAGACAATCAGCTAATTTATGCTACGAACACCAGCACTTTTCATCTAAATAATTTTTACTCATAATGACTATTTAGATTGTCCTCACAATCAAATCTCATTTCATTTTGATAAATGAAGATAGTGATAGTCATTAAAAATGCAGCTGCATGGGCCACCAGCAAAGCAAACCTAATCATTTACACTAAACAACCCTAGATCAATACATCTAGCTGCACTGAAGCAAACACCCAGTTCAATTGGATATGAGTTACGTTTTCTCAGTTCAAGTCGAAAGCAGTGTCCATTTTCTGACTTAAATAAGAGAAAATGGTTTGAGATAATTTTAAAGCACTGGAAGTTCTTTGGGAAGGAGTGCTTGATAAACACAGGAGGAGCAACCCAGAATGACTCACTGGCCTAAAATCAATACGTTCAGAAAGAACAAGCAACAGTGACTACATTGCCATGTTAACGATCCATTTCTTGATGGAAATGGAACAGAGCATGATGCTGTATGTATAAATAGTCAGCTCCCATTATTTGGATGACTGTTATCTGACAAAGATGCATACTAGGAGGTGTGCCAGATACAATACTACCACAAATTGGGTTGAGAGGTCATTGGCCCATTAATATTAAGGTAGATTTTTAAATGATAAGCAATTTATACACTGTGTTCTTGATAGCAGATGGGTTTTCTTTTTATGTTTCCAGTTCTCTCTGAGATACAGTGATAGTATGAATAACTTATTGCCGGGTGGTTGTAGCATGAATCTTAAAAGTTCTTATTAATAAAATCAAACCCGAGGCCAGTTATTGGGGTGAATACTGGAAGGTCAGAGAGACAGAACAAGTCACAGCTTTCTCACCTTGCCAATTCCTCAGCTGGTCCTGTTTCCTCAGACTGGAAGCTTCTGTGTCCTCATCCCAATGGCTCTCAGCTGAACTGCTGCTCAAAAGCCTGAAGCTTAACCAGGCCAAATGTTTAACCAGCCAAATCTTCTAGTTTCTTGTCCTCACGCCTTATATATCTTTCTGCTTTCTACCACCACTTCCTGGGATTAAAGGCTTGCTTCCTGGGATTAAAGGCGTGAGTCACCATGCCTGGCTGTTTCCAATGTGGCCTTGAACTCACAGAGATCCAGAGGGATTTCTGTCTCTGGAATGCTAGGATTAAAGGCGTGTGCTATCACTGCCTAACTAGTGGCTTTTCTGTTCTCTGACCCCAGATAAGTTTATTAAGGTGCACAATATTTTGGGGAACATAATACCACCACAGGTGGTATTTAAGAAGTAAATGGGATAATGTATACAAGCACTGTTTTAATAAGAGCTGTGTAAATGATATGCATTATTTGATTAGGGAAAGAGAGAGTTCACATAAAAGTTAACTCCCATCATAGAGCAATCTCTCCTTTCTGTGCTTGAGCCTATGTCTGAGGAGTATGCACATGCTGGTAAAGATTGTCTATTTCAGGCGGTATCTGTGTTTATTTTTGTCTGTTACATGCATGAACCTGGACACAGATGCAGATTTGAAGTGAACTGTAAAGCACCACGTCTAAAACACTCCCTTGGTCCCCAGATCTTTCTCCTAACACTTTCCCTCAGTCGCGCATTTTACTAGCTGGCTTGGTGTGTCAACTTGACACAAGCCAGAGTCATCAGAGAGGAAGGAGCCTCAGTTGAGGCAATGCATCCCTGAGATCAGCTGCAGGCATTTTCTCAATTAGGGATCAACGGGGGAGCTCCCAGCCCATGGTGGGTGGTGCCATCCTGGGCTGGTGGTCCTGGGTTCTATAAGAAAGCAGGCTGAGCAAGCCTGTAAGCAGCTCCCCTCCATGGCCTCTGCATCAGCTCCTGCCTCCAGATTCCAGTCCTGCTTGAGTTCTTGTTCTGACTTCCTCCAGTGATGGTCTTATGATCTGGAAGTGTAAGCCAAATAAACTCTTTGGTCCCCAACTTGCTTTTTGGTCATGGTGTTTTGTCACAGCAATAGAAACCCTAACTAAGATAAATTGGTACCAGTGTAGTATTGCTTTGACAGACCTGACCATGTTTTGTGGGGGATTGTGGAAGGACTTTAGAACTTTGGGCTAGCAATTGAGTGTTAAGAGCTCTGCGGGACATTCTGTGAGAACTTAGAAGATAATAGTGTTGAGAGAAATGCAGAGGATGGAGGCCTGCCTGGCTTGTGAAATTTCAGAGGGAAATTTAAAGACTCTTTCAGGGCCATTGGTTACTTGGAATTAAAACTTTGTAGTTCTGGTTAGCTGGGGCTGAAGAATCAGCTGTGATTAACAAGATACCAGAACTACTAATGTGAAACCTTTACGTTACTGGGACAATTGATGCTGGTTGGCTGGAGCTAAGAAATTAGCGGTGATTAAGAAGAGACCAGCAGCATCACTGAGGTGAAATCTTCTAGGAAGTGTTTCCTGAGAGCAGAGAGATGCTGTGTTCCAGAAGCAGGCGTGCTTGTATCTCGTGCTGGCAGCAGGACTAGGTAATGTGTAAGTATCACCCATGTGGTACTGGTTTTGAAGGCATGAGGGGGTTATGGGAAGCAGCTGAGGCTTGGCACTCTGAGAGGTCAGGAGAGGCCATTAGTAGAAGGTGTGCTGCCTCAGTGGCAGTTGAAGGCCCAGGACTGAAGGAGTCATGAAGAGAAGTTGGGGCTTAGTACCATAAAAAGAGCCTACCAAAGGCTATTGGTGAAAAGGCAGGCCAGTTGCAGCAAGGGACAATAGCATTTTGGAGATGCCGGTACCATGGGATGACCACCAAGAACAGCAGCAGCTGTGGAGTGGAGCCAGCCGGAGCCTAGAAGACAAGCTGTGTGCTATAGAGGGCAGATAGAGAAGTGACCCAAAGATCGTGAGTGAGGGGTTGGGGATTTAGCTCAGTGGTAGAGCGCTTGCCTAGCAAGCACAAGGCTCTGGGTTCGGTCCTCAGCTCCAGGGTGGGGGGGAAGATTCCTTGGGCTGGGTGGTGGTGGCACACGCCTTTAATCCCAGCATTTGGGAGGCAGAGGCAGAGGCAGGCAGATCTCTGTGAGTTTGAGGCCAGCCTGGTCTACAATTTGTAGCAAAGCTACACAGAGAAACCCTGTCTCGAAAAACCAAAAAAAAAAAAAAAAAAATCGTGAATCCCAAACAACTGGACGTTGAGTTCTTTATACTGTTGGAGTCTGGTTTTTCTTTATTTCAGATTGTGATGGTGCCCTGGTTCTTCTCTATTGCGGAAGATATTTAGTTTAATTTTGATTTTTAAAGGAGCCCATAGATGAAAGACTTGAATTTTTAAAAGAGACTGGATATTTTAAAGAGATTGAAATGTTAATGTGTTTGAATTTGTAAAGACTGTGGGACTTATTAAATTATGATTTTAATGTGAGATCTTGGGGATGAATAAGAAGGAAGGGATGTGGCTTAATAATGATGTGTTTGTGTGTCAAGTTGACAAGGAGTCAGTTGTGCTGGCTGGTTTTGTGTGTCAACTTGACACAAGCTAGAGTCATCGGAGAGGAAGGAGCCTCAGCTGAGGAAATGCCTCTGTGAGATCCAGCTGTAAGGCATTTCCTCAATTCGTGATCAATGGGGGAGGGCCCTGCCCATGGTGGGTGGTGCCATCCCTGGGCTGGTGGTCCTGGGTGCCGTAAGAAGCAAGCTGAGCAAGCCAGGGGAGGCAAGCCAGTAAGCAGCACCCCTCCATGGTCTCTGCATCAGCTCCTGCCTCCAGGTTCCTGCCCTGATTGAGTTTCTGTCCTGACTTCCTTCAGTGATGAACAGTGCTTTGGAAGAGTAAGCCAAGTAAACCCTTTCCTCCCCAACCTGCTTTTGGTCACAGTGTTTGGTCACAGCAATAGAAACCCTGACTCAGACACTCATCTAAATGTTGTCTCCAGCATCAGGTCTTCGGAAAAGTCTTACTTACCTGGATATGAGACACCATTTTACTTTCGATTTATCTGGTAGTGAGTGAAAAATTTGTAACATATTAATACCACAAATCTGAAATAGTTCCTACTGCATTGTCTTTCTTGGTGGTGAAGCCAGACATTTCTAGAAGTTATTTCCTTAAGTCTCTCTAGGGACATATGGTGTAAGAAGTTCAGGCATTGACCAAAGCTGCCATCCAGAGCTCTACAGGTCTTCCTTCTCCTATCTACTGTATACCAATCCCTTTCTACTCACCGACTACTCATCTTCTGCCTACCATCTGTAGCTCACAGAACTTCTAGACTACTGGGCTCAGAGACTATGTGGAGGACTGTCTGGGTTTCTGAAGATACTGGAGAAGACTGGGCTCTTTGGACATAAAGGAACAGCAAAGATATGGTTGGGAACAACAAAAATCACATATTAGAAATGGGCAAAGATAGTCTCAAGTCCTCACCATACTCCTATAACCCAGTCTACACAGCTAGACCCAATCTGTTAGGTGTCTTCTCTGAGAAAATTTTGATCTCAGGTAACTGGATAATCTACAGATCTAGTCTGATTCACTTGTAGTCCATCAGACCATTCATAAGCCAATTAAAGGAATTTTTCCAAAGGAGCTTTTCTTCTCCACAAAAATCCAATGACAGAGTCCAGAGATTATTTCAATGCATCTGAACATGCCCTGACAATTAAGGATATCTATAGGGCACCACTCACAGTTTCTCAGAAGCCTAATCCAACTGGGTGTGGCTCTTGGCAACCTGAGTACCTCTGAGCATCACCCAAACATGAGGTGTTTGTTTGTTAATTACTTTTTTTTTGGTTTTTCGAGACAGGGTTTCTCTGTGTAGTTTTGGTGCCTGTCCTGGATCTTGCTCTCTAGACCAGACTGGCCTTGAACTCACCGAGATCCATCTGGCTCTGCCTCCCCAGTGCTGGGATTAAAGGAATGCACCCCCAATGCTCGGCTTGTTCTCTGCATTTTTAACTAGTGGCTTTCAGGAATGGTCTTCTGTGGCAAAAAGGTTCTTCTTTGATGGGGGAGGTGAGACCTACACTTATCTGTGTGTATGAGGACAAATATTTAGAGTGAAATTAGAAATTACTCTTGTTTAGGAAAGTGGTAGGTTCTACTCTGGGATCTATGATCTCCCAGTCACAGTCTCTGGCTAGGTTTAGAGTGCCAGATACAATTTCCCTCACATTGAGAACCTTTAATGCCAATTAGACAGCTGTTGGTTACCACCAAAGTGTAATTGCCATTATTGCACCTTGAAGGATCTCTCTCCATAGCTGGCCATTGAGATTCATAGATGCCATTCTGGAAAGGTCTACAAGATGCTTTCCTCTCTTAGCAGCTTTTGTATCATCATCTGGTACTGTGAAAGCTAGTCCTCCATGGGGAGACTTTCATGTCCGTTCCAGATCAAGTCCTCTACATCCTGTGTCAAAAATGCATGGTGTCCTCAGCAATAGACATGTACCTTGATTTATGTGAGGCAGTCAAGGACCATAGAAATAACCAGTATTGTTTTGAGAGTCTCTTAGAACTCCTCAACAACTTGAAAGATTTCTCATACCTGGTACTGGGGATTTTGTCAGATAGTCTTTGGCTGTTGGGGGTAGTATTATCACTATATGTTATATAATTTCACTTAAACTCTATGTATGTACACACATGAACTTATGTATTATTACATGCCATTTTAGGTAAATATAAGATAGTGATTCCTATTGTCTTTTCTGGTATCCTTAGGTCCATTTTTTTTTAAAAAAAGTTATTTTAGCAAATAATACATATGAAAGCTTAGAATCTTGAAAGTCATTCTCCAGCATGAGTACACCTTGATAACTCTGTGTTCTGATGTGGACACATTCAGGATTGAAGGTCCCGTTCACATTTCTTGGGTGTATAGAGCAGGGGAAGGGCAAGTCAAAGTTTTCAAGTATATAACCTGGGAGTCAGACATCACGTTGCCATCTGAGCCCAGTTTAGCTGATTCTACTCTGTAACGAGTCTTTCTCTGTCCCGCCAGACAGCTCCCAAATAATGGCATGGAGACCGTCTTATTATGAAACCTCAGCTTATAGCTTAGGCTTGTTCCTAACTAGCTCTTATAACTTAAATGAACCCATTTCTATTAATCTATGTTCTATCAGTTGGCATTACCTCTCTTCCATCTTGTACCTCCTGTTTCCTCTCTGTGCATTCTGATGTCTCTCGTGTGCCTAGATTCCTCCTCCACTTCCCTCATCTCCCTAGAAATCTTGCCTATATCTCCTACCTAGCTATTGACCGTTAAGCTTTTTATTACACCAGTCACAGCAATACATTTCATGCAGTGTACAAATATCCCACAACACTGCTGTGAATTCAGACTGAGTTATAGGGTCTGTCTGTGCTATGCCTGGGCCTCCATCCCTCACTTTGCAACATCAGTTCTCAGGGCCAGCAGCATGCTCACCCAGCTCTTCATGCCTGCGAGTTTACCCTCCAAGTCTATCCTCTCAGGCCTAGTCTCTGTTCTAACATTGTTTTATCTCTCATTCTACCCCCAGTTAAATTGTGTCATTAGTTCCTGATAACATGCCCTTCCCTAGGAGATTTTAGATTTCAAAAGTCATCAAAGAGCACTACCTTAGCTTATTGGCATTCATTTCAGGTGACTAACGGCATAGGATATGCTGGACCAGAAGTGTTAGCCTGGTGTGATTATCAAGTGTCCCTCCAATTTCCAGCTGTGGGTAAAGAAGAGTAGGCAGGGATCTCTTCAGGAGGCCAACTAAGGACCTCCTTCATGCCCTCCTCCCTTAGTGGGTGTTTATATTTTTATTAAGAAGACAAGATTTTAATTTCTATGTTTTTGGATTTTTTTGTTTCATTATTGTTTGTTTATTTAGTGTGTGTGTGTGATGCAGTGTGCATATGGACATCAGCGACCAACTTGTGAGACTCAGGACTCTCCTTCTATCATGAGGGTCTGATGGATGGAACTGAGTCTTCAGGCTTGGCAAGTGCTCTTACCCACGAAACTATCACTCCATCCTGGTTTAAAAAGAACTCTTCATCTGCTATGAACACTATTCTTAAAACAGATACTATGTTGTAAAATTGGAGCCCAGTTTCCCAGGCAAGTAGAGGTTTCTGCTATAGAAACAATGGGTTACTTTGCTAATCTAAAGAAATATTTTTTAAAGGCCAATGAGGACAATGCTTAATCACTATAACTATTTATAAATAATTACATTTAATTATTTCTGTAACAATGAGCATATATAAAATTTAGATTTGCTAAATGTATTTCATTACTCAGTATGTACCCACGGAAGTTAGTTCCTGTAGTTTCTTTAGGAATTTCTTTCAGAAATAGGAAAAGCTTCCCATTTCTCAGCACTCCAGCCATATGGGCAGTTTTTTGTACTCTGCTTCCTCCAAGTGGGCAGATCTTGGTCTTCATGTAACACTTATCCACAATTTAACACACATTTCTGTCAACCTCCCCTCCAAGTAATGAACTCAGTTCTTTAGGAACTGGGGGACATCTGACTCTATCTGAGCTGATATAAATTATTCCTCTTCCAGCAAAATCGGAGGTTTCTCAGTCTTCATGACTTATTCTAATTGTCATTGTCCCAAATGCTTCTTTTATTGTATTGTGTTCCACTCTGTAACAGACACTTATTCAATGAAAAATAACTCTATTGAAGCTGAGCAATCATCAAGAAACATGAGAGGTGCTCTTCATTACAGTTTTGCCACCAACACATAGCACACAGCAAATTTTTCCTGCAATGGATGTCAAAGTTTCTCCGTGTATCTTAACTTCCAATGGATGAGAACATTAGGAAGAAGGAGGGACTATTCAGTGATGGAAGTGGGAATAGGAACTACTTTTTTTCCCCTAATGGAATACTTAGGAAATGTGGGAGTGATTATGTCAAAGGACGCATAGGACAAGTTTACAGTTGCTTTAACTGAAATCATCCCTTACTGTAGGACTCAGGTCCTTACCTAAATAGAGAAGAACAGATCCAGCTCTGCCCACATAGACATTACTCTGCTGCTGTTGTTTTTAACTTTTAATGTAGATAAATTGGAAACATCACTAGTCAAAACATGGAATGTTTAGCAGCCCAGCACCTCCTAGTGAGACTGTATTTTTCACATGGTAGTAATAAGTGCCTATCAATGGCTTAGGATGGGGCGGGACAGAGAAAAGCATCTGGTTATAGCCTATAGACTAGATTAGATTGTTAGGAAACTAGTCCTGAATGAGAATTTCTTTCTATTTTAAACCCTTTGGGTCCCATGTGGATTTGAAATTTTAATAAAGGCAATTTTTAATCATCTTATAGAAATTCTGGTTTTATTTTTACTTTTGTAGCAATAGAGTTGGTCTTTAAGGGTGAACATTGTTGTCAAATTGAAAGTCTGGTGTCAGGATACAAAACAAATGTATATACACAGGGAATTATATACATATGCATAGATACGTTGTTAGAGCATAAAAAGACATGCAAATGAAATTTGACATAACTAGTTTGACACACGTACACAGTCATTATGGACTCTTTCGAGGTGTCCATATAATCTCCCATTATGATCAGTTGGAGTGATCGTGATTTGTGCTTTGAGAGGTCATCCTAACAGACCTTGACCATCATATCTTAGGAAGGTGTAACATGTAAGTTTCAGTGCTGTTAATATGCCTACTTTTCACTGAAGGTCGGCATTGTATTGATGTTTGGGGCAATTATTACCAATACAATTACAGAACATCTGAAGATTTTTTCCTATTAGTTTCTTTCTTACATTCAGGTCTATAACTTCTTGAACATGTTGCTTCCATAAGTACCAAAAGGTCATTTTTATATACATGGAAAAGGATTTTCAGAGAAAAATCAAGAGTAAGCAAAATCTGTCTAAATTAATTCCAACTTTTATTTAAATCCATGTTTTTATGTAGACATTTCCAAGGAAAGCACCTGACTATTTATCTCTCCTCTCTGGAGAAGAAAGAGCCAGCAATGCTGAAAACACAATTGTTAGATAGCCCAGTGACCTGTTTTGATCATTCTTTTTAGGGAAGGGTATTTTGAGAATGTTACTTCATACTTTCCTTCTTGTTGTAAATCAGCATCATAAAAGTTGCAGGACAAAGACTTATTCTGAGGGCTGTTCAAAAGGCCGCTCTACCCTCCATATCTAGGAATAACCTACATTGGATTTGAAATAACACATTGCAATGTCTCTAGTCTTACCAGTGTAATTTCATACATTTCTCTCTCTCTCATTTGTGAAAGATCTCTTCACATATTATTGAGGTCATATCCAGAAGGAAATTTCAATCTGTAATTTTATAACTATCAAAGTTCACTGGTTATTCTCATGCAAATGTTACTTTTATAATAAAAAATACTCTTATTTTAAATGCACATATGTGGCTTTAAAAAGCCACTTGCTAACTATTTTATGAGAAACACTGCATCCCTCCCAGGTAATGAAAATTGTCACTGAGCCATCAACACAGGAAAAATGCTTGCACATATCTTGTGTGAAATTTCTCATCCTTTAAAGGTCTGTCAAACCTCCAACCTTTTTCCTGTGTTTGCTTGTTTATGAAGTGCCTTCTTCCCACTTTGCACAAAGAAAATAGAAGCATCAGCAGATAATTCCTCAACCTCTTCCACAAAACGAAAGGATCTGTGAACTTGGGTGTCTCTAGCACACCTTGTAGAAAAGGGAATGCTTTATTCTGAGCAAAAGCTCACCCCATGCCCATGTATTGAGTGATATTTGCTCCTATCTCCCAGTGGAGCTCAGCCTCTCATTCTATCTCCCCTTACTCAGACCCTACATCCTAACAATCATTAATTTGTTTTTCATCATTATGGAGTCTTTTCTCTTTGGAATGTCAATCAAATGGAAGGCACAATGATGTTTTGACACTGTCTTCTTTCAGTGTAAAGCCGTTCAGGTTTATTCAAGTCGTGTGGGTCAATGGTTCATTCGTTCTTATGGATGACTAATACTACTTTGCAGATCACCATAGTTCATTCATTAACCACTTGGAGAGTCTGTGAGCTATTTCCTTTGAGAGTAAGCAATCATAAATAGAGTTGCTACAAAAATTTAAAAAAAAATATTTTTGTGTGAATAAGAATTTGATTTCTCCAGGATTTCTTTAGGGTAAGTGTGCAGAAAAGTGAACTTGCTCTATCATATGTAAGTGCATGTTGAATTTTATAAAAACTGCCAAAATCCTTCCTAGAATACCTCTATCTTTTTTTTTTCATTCACACCAGTAAGGTCTAAAGCTTACTTCTATTCTGGGTTCTTTCCAGTACTGAATAATACTAGCAATTTTCATTTTACAATTTCTAAAATGCAATTCACATCATAGTTTTAAATATGCATTCATTAATGACTACTAAGTTTGGATTGTTTTCATTTACTTATTTGCCATCTAGGCATCTCTTTAATGCATTTCAAGTCTTTATCCCATTTTGAAATTGGTTTATCTGCCAGCTGATGAATTCTGAGAGTTCTTTATATAGCCTGATGACTAGTTCATTGTGAGCTGTGTGGCTCAAATTTACTTCCTCCCAATCTGTAGCTAGTCTTTCCATCTTCCTAGCAGGGTCTTGCTCATAACAAAAAAACTTCAATGTCAAATCTGTCAATTTTTAATATGTATTTTTAAATCGTGTGTATGTCTGTGCAGGAGTATTGGTGTGGGGTTGCAGGTTTCCTCGAAATTCAGAGGCAACAGATTTCCCTCGAAGGTGGAATTACAGGTGGTTGTAAGTCACCCTGTATGAGTGTTAGCAACTGAACATCTCAGTTCCTCTGCGAAAAGAGTCCATACTCTCAACTGCTGAGCCTCTCTCCAGCTTCATCATTTTTATTATTATTTATCATATTATGATTATTATATTATTTAAGTTTTTAATCCCCCCCATCTTTCTCTCTCTGTGTGTGGAGGGGTGCATACGTGTAGGTCAAAGGATAACTTGTGGGAGTCAGTTCTGTCCTTCCTCCATGTGGGTTACAGGAATTGAACTAAGGTCAAAAAGCTTGGTAGCAGGTACCTGTACCCACTGAGACGTCTCACCAACTCTGTGCAGAGTTTTCTTTTATTGCATGTGAATTTAGTATTATCTACCAATACTCTTTGTCTAAATCTACATACAATTCTTTTCTGTTTTCTTCTAAAAGTTGAGAGATCATATATCTTTAGGTCTATGAGATTTATGAGTCAAATTTTATATAAAATGTGAAGTTTAGGTAAAAGTATGTGGTATATAGGTATATTCTAACCCCAGCTTCTGGCAACCATAATTCTACTTTCTACTTCTATGAACTTGGCTATTTAGATTCCAGAAATGAGATCATGCAGCACACGTGCCCTGCCTGTTTGACTATATCATAATGTCCTCCAGGCTCTATCATATTGCTACAAATAACCAGATTCTCTTCTTTTTTAAAATTTATTTATTATGTATACAGTATTCTGCCTTCATGTATACCTGCACAAGAAGAGTGTACCAGATTTCATTACAGATGGTTGTGAAACACCATGTAGTTGCTGGGAATTGAACTCAGGACCTCTGGAAGAGCAGCCAGTGCTCTTAACCTCTGAGCCATCTCTCCAGCCCCATATTTCCTTCTATATGAAGGACAAACAGTGTTATATTGTGTAAATACTACACTACTTCTTTATATGCTCACTTATTTGTAGACATGGGTTGATTCTATATCTTAGCTGTAGAGTTTAGCCCCATGATGATTATAACAATGCTGATACCTCTTCAATATACTAATTTCAGTTGTTCAGTTGTATTCTCAGAAGTGACATTGATAGGTCATAGGAAAGTTCTTGTTTAAATGCTTAGAGGAAACCATATGCCCTCATGGCTGGACAATCTATCTGTAATGTTTGAGGCTTTCCTTTTCTCCACATCCTCTTGACACTGATAAAAGCAATCCTAGGAAGATGTGGAGTGACACATCATTTCAATTTGCTCTTCCATAATGATTACAGATGCTGAGACTGTTTTCATCCTCCTGCTGCTTGTCTGTCTGTCTCCTTTAGGGAAATAGCTGCTCAGGTTCTTGGCTTGATTTTTAGGGGATTGTTTTCTTGCCTTCAAGTTGTTCAAGTTTCTTATTTATTTGGGATGCTAACTTCCTCCTGTGGTCCTGAATGTGTTCCCAAACTTCCTTTGTTAGAAACTTAAATCCATTGCAACAGTGTTGAGAGGCGGGACTTTTAGGAACTGATTATGTCATGACAAATCTACCATGAGGAATGCATGAATGCTGTTATCTCAGGAGTGGATTACATCCAGTGAGCCCTCTCTCTCCCTCTCATCCCCCACCATGGAATAACGCAGTATGTAGGGTCTTGTTGGAGACAGGGCATGGGGAAGAGAGGAGGGAGATAGATGGGAGCCATTGCAGTGCTGTCCTAGATGTGTGGGATCTGTTTCTGTGTCCTGGTACCCTCTGTGGGTTGACTAGAGGTTAATACAACCTGAAGGGAGATGTACATAGAGGAACAACTTCCTGATGTACTGGGAGTTCTATTCCTCTTGCTGCCTTGTTTTTATTTACTTTTCATAGTCCTTGGTTAGACTGTTTTGTGCCTTGTCCCCCAAGTCTTACAGTTCTATTTGGTGTGGACAAGGTACAGTGGTTGAGATGAGTTCTCCTCAGACCCGGAACCTGCCATACCCTTTTAAGTTCTACAAGATTATTTGAGGTTTGATCTTTCCTATGATCCAGCTATCAAATACTTGGAGATATGCCCAGGAGTCAGGATGCAGTAGTGATAACCTGTATACTCATGATAAACACAACCAAGGTGTGGAATCTAGCTTTATATCCATTGATAGATGAGTGAGTAAAGGAAATGGGGCACACATACACAATGGAGTTTTATCCGGCCACAAAAAAATAAATGAGCAAAATCATGTTGTTTGTTCGCAGCACTCCTGTTGTTTGCAGGAGTTCCCATAGCAATAGGTGTCATCATGCTAAACGAAATGAGCCAAGTTCACTCGTGGCTCTAATCTAACCACACTGAAGGCCAGGCCTCATGACCAGCAGTAGTGGCCAACACAAAATCAACTCAAAGATACTTTCAGAGGGTTTTTTTGTATGTGTGGGTTTTTTGTTTTGTTTTGGTTTTTGGTTTTTTTTTTGTTTTTCGACACAGGGTTTCTCTGTGTAGCTTTGCACCTTCCCTGAAACTCACTTTGTAGCCCAGGCTGGCCTGGAACTCACAGAGATCCGCCTGCCTCTGCCCCCTGAGTGCTGGGATTAAAGGCGTGCGCCACCACTGCCCAGCTCAGTTTTGTGTTTTATAGTAGGTTTGTGTGTAAATGTTTGTGTGTGTGTTTACACCTATTTGTGTTTCTTCTTTGGTTCTTTTTTTTTCTGTTTGGTTGTTTTGTCCTATTCTGTTTTTTTTTTTCTTATTATTTTTTCTAGATGCCTGTTTGCTTTCTAATGAGAGAGAACAAAACAGGATGTGTCTGGTCATGGTGTTTCTAACAGCAACAGAAAGCAAACCAAGACACTAGGCAGTGCTCTCACTTTGTAAGTTATTGTTTTGTTTTGCTCGCCTTTTGAGACAAGGTTTCACTATGTAGCTCAGACTGACCTGATGCTTGCTGATCCTTACAAGTTCTGGCCCTGGTCATCATTAATTTTTTTTTTCCCAAAGCATGCGTATGGTGTGTGTGGATTAACCAGATGATACTTTTTAAATTAGATATGATATGATACCTATATATTCCTGTCATCATTGGCTAACAAGATCAACGGTTCTACATTCAAAGAACGTTTGTCTGACAGGAGAAATAATGAATGTGCTTGTTAGCATTTAGGCTCAATTGCTATAACTAAAACATTTAAAATAACAACAGCTATAATAAGATAGAAAATTGTTTCTCCCCTACATGAAGCCTGAGTAGAAATTAAGAGTTAGTCCTTGCATTCTCTCTTTACCAGAGAACAGAATTCCTTCATGCCATTGTTTTTAAGACATGGTTTCTGTGTCATGCTCCAACCTCACCAACCATATATCTAAGTCATTACCGAGGCTGAAAGCAAAGTTATATACATTTCTCTTCACATTAATATCTAATCAATGGAAATTTTTACCAATGGAAATATATTTTCAAATAGTTAAGAGAAAGGCTGAGAAATGTACATAATTTTACAGTATGGTGAACAGTGGTGCTTTTAGATAATTAAAAATTGCTGCCATGAGCATACTCATATTTCTGCCTTTGCTTGCCTAAACCTAATCTGCTAAAAACTATAAACATTAGATAAAAAATTTATATTAATAATTTATGTAAGAACTATATATAATAATTATATAAGAGACAGCTTAAAAACAATATAAATGTTTAGCATTTGAGAAGCAGACAGGACATTCAGGTATACAAATCTACACAGTGTTGTAGGATTCTTTTGAAGGAAGGTACACTGTGGAGATGCCTTGGTTGGTAAAATACTTGCTGCTCAAGAGTGAGGAGTTGAATGTAGATTCCCCAACACGCTTCCTATACAACACGCTTCCCAACAAGCATGCCTATAATTGCAGCTCTAGGGAGACAGAGGCAGAAAGACCCCTGCTGTTTGCTGGTCTACCAGTCCCACTGAATGGTTGAGTTTAGGTCCAATGAGAGGTCCTCCCTCAAAAGATGAAGTGGTTGAGCTATTGAAGAAGATACACAGGGTTAACCTCTGGCATCCACAGGTATATTCACATATATGCATACATACACATGAAAAGATATATATGTGCATAACCACAAAAATATAGATAGATATTCTACATGTTTTTCTGGATAGGATCTTTTATTTTCTTTATGACCTTTCTGTCTTATAGGATGTTCTTTGGGAAATAATGATCACTTTTTGGCTATTCATCAAAAGAAGAATTGGAAGCCAGCGTTCATTTATCGCCACTCACAAGATATTGAGAAGAGCCTGGATATAGCTCAAGAGGCATATAAACAGAACTACCATTCGCCTGCTGAAGTTCAAATAAGCAAACGTCACCAAATTGTCAACTCAGCATTTCCTAGACCTGCATATGACCCGTCTCTTAATCTGTTGGCTGTGTCCGGTCAAGAGCTTCAAATAGAAAATCTCCCAATTCCGGCAGCAAATGTAATTGTGGTGGTAAGTACCAAGCTAGCCAGCGTCATGTTCATGCTGATCTTGAAGCTGATAGTGATGCTGAGGTTGATGTTAACACTAGAGCTGCTGTTCCTTTCTGTGGCTGACATTATCGGGGAAGAAGACTAATTGTGAGTACTTAGCATGGGTTTCGATGATTATTTACCACAGCATTTCTCTTTTTCTGATATTTCTTCTTTGCTGCTTATTATTTCCTTCCCCCATGAAATCAGAAAATTTCTCTCTGTCCTATGCTCATAGCCCAATGAGTGCATAACAAATACTTACTGAGAGCTAAGGATTGCTTTAGGAAGGCTACAGTTACAGCAGATCGTATCCTATACAGAGTGCCCTGCTCTCTGTGGAATGCAGTCTTAAAAGATAGGCCTATTATCACCTCATGTAAATAAATAGCACTTATCAAATTTTCCCTTGACTCGAGTTGTAACGAAAGAACAGACAAGTGAAAGAGAGAGTAGTTGTAGGGGAGATTAATGAGTAGTGATCCGTCCCTAGAGTACATAAGGATGGTGGAAGGCAGTGATCTATGATAATATTCCTAAATCACTGAGCAAGCATCAACATTTACATGCTACCATGATGCTAGTAGAAGAGATAACCCAGCCAGAGTTTTTCAATTTGTGGAAGTATTATAGGAAAATTCCTTCTGTGGTTAAGTTTCTTTTTGTACTTTGTACTCCCTCATATTGTTATTATCTATATTAAAACTATAACACTTAGAGGAAATGGAAGCAGGAGGATTGCCAATGATTTCAAAGCCAACCTGGGCGACACAGCCAAAAGAAATCCTCTAAAATAGTTGATGGTTACTCATTCCAGACGTGAACGCAAACACCACATTGTATTTGGAACTAATTTAAATCCTAATTTTAAGACCATAACAAACGCAAAACTCCTTCAAACCTTCTAAATGTTACTAGACTTCTGTTAAATTTCAAGTAATTTGACTTTGGGAGCCAACAAAAGTCAGTGAAACTGTCTACATTGTGACAGATCCCATTCATAACATGATTAAATTTAACATGCTCATTTCTTTCCTTTCCTTTTACGTAATATATAATATATTTTTCTCAGTGTTAATAAGCAAAGATTCATTCATTGATGTTTTCAACACGTATTGAGTATTTATTTAACCCAATTGTCATTTGGAATATCTAGAAAAAGAGACGAATGAGACAGTCTTTGGTCTTACTTGAGAAATGTCTGGGGGGAAAAGATGCCAGTCAGTAATTAAAATGACAGGTAACAGAAATCACAAAATGAGAACATAAGAAGAAGTCTTCATGGAGGTTGTTTGGTCTCCTATAAAACTTGAACTTTTCATTTTATGACTAACAAATGTTTTGAGGGTGAGAGTCATGTATCCTGTCTGATGAGGATGAGTGATGTTAATGATGCCCCTGTCTCTGGAAATGCCTATCTAGTGCTTCTGATTATCATATTTTCCTATTCATCAATGCTTAAGTTACTATGAGGTACAGTTCCAGAGATTTGGTCTATTTTTTAATGTCATGTGCTATCTGGTTACTTTAATATTACAGACAACAAAAGGCTCAAATTAAGAATTCTGGCATGTCAGTTCACTTTTAGGGATTTAAGAAGAATCTGGGCTTTGTCTTTTGAACAATGATAACATAGATCGAGCCCTAGCAACAGTGACAGCCAGAATCACTTGTATAAAACTATTTACACTACTTATGCGCATAGTAATTTCCTAGGAAAACTGGGGATATGGGGCTATTTTTTCATATAAATCAATAATGTTCAGCTTCTTCAAAACCAGAGCATGACATGCACATAAAGATCGGTAAGTTTGAGGGACATTAAAAAAAACAATTAAATAGAGCGTGAACAATGCAAAAGAAAAGAAAAGAAAAATCTTCAACAGTTGAATGATCTTGATAGGTAAGTAGTGTGTTGTGCATATAAGATTTACATATGTGTGTGTGTATCTTTAAAACATACCTAAGCTGACATATACACGATATGCATACACTTATCTGAACTTTGCTTAGGGAGTATTTCAGTGATAGAGATGAGTTATTGTGTGGTTTGAGAAGTACAAATTGAGCAGTATTAATAAGTAGCAGTCCCTTTAACTGAGTGAATAATTGAAATGTTTTTTTATTAAAATGTTAAAAGCTATACTAAACCTCTATAATTTATATGTAATTTCTAAGAGTTCCCAATCAGATGGCAAGAATTCTTCTTCTATTCTCCAATATTTATCGAGTGCCCTTATTTCTGATGTTATTGACAATGAGGTTTAGACTGAGAAATTTAAGCATGGGCATCCTGCTTCCTGAGTTCTAATTAGTACCACAAAGAATTTCTTAAGATATTTGTCCACAGATGAATTTATTTCCTATATCCTCTTTCTTCTGCAAATGAGGAAATCTATGGTTTGTTCTGTGGAAAGGACAACACAATGAATGTGTTTATCCCCAAGATGCTAATTATGTTCCAGAAACTCAGCAACGAGGCCGTTTTCTGTGCAAATCCAATATAGACAGAAAATGAAGGGCCCCAAGTCACCGCTGATGTAAGACGTAGGCTGTCGCCAAATGTGCACTAGAAAATCCATGGCTCTTATCACTTGGTCCCCAAGATGCTTGTCAGGAAGAAGGGACACCAGAAGCATGAGTGCAGGTGGTGGGATGGAGTTGGGTCCAGGCTTTTCCAGCTAGGCATATGTTATTGAATGAAAAATAGGTTAACTTAGCCAAAAGCCTGAGAAAATTGGGAGCAAGTAACTCTTTCGAATATGTGGAGGATGGGCTATGACAGCATCGGTGTAGAGTTATGGGTGGGGAGATGACAACCCATTTCACAGGGTAGACAAGATGTAAGGAAAGAAAAAGAAGTTGGAGAAGCAGGGGAAGCGAAAGGAGAAAGGAAGGTATGTTGGGAGATTTTCTATAAACACCCAAGACAGTGATAAAAACATTGGATGCCAAAATGGTCTCTATGGGATTCCTAGAACACTGTGGTTTCTTTTTCAGTCATCACTTACCCAGACCAACGCTCAGGTGGACTCTCTGCTGTTTTTTTTTAATTGTATTGTAATTGTGTTTTAGAAATTTCACATATATATGTACAGTGTGTCTTTACTTTGTCTACTCCATGCTTTCTCTCCAAGTCCCCTCTGAATAATCACCCCCATACATCAACCTGATAATTCTTGTCTTTTTTTTTTTTTCATCTTCATTTTCAATTTTTAGCCCACTGGGTCTAATTAGTGATATTCATGTGCGTGTGGCTTAGTGGCTATGAGGGCATCCATTAGGCCATGGGCAACCTGCCAGTGGTCATTCCCCAAAGAAAAGTGACTCTCCCTCGCCCAGAAGCCATCAACTACCCATAGCTCTAGAAGTAAGGCCCACCCACCGTCACTGTTTGGACTTTTAACTAGCCTGATGTAGGGCAGGTCTTGTGCAAGTAACTCCAGCTGCTGTAGGTTCCTGTGTGTGGCCATCATGTCAAAGCCAGAAGACAGAGTTTCTCAATATTTCTCTTGATGTTCCCTGAGGCTTGGTGGAGGGTAGCAGGTTGATATCTGTAGCTGAACACTATGTCAGTCCCTTATTCTCAGCACTTTAAAAGGTTTTTGGTGACTTGTAATGAGAGTTGCCTCCATTTAATATAATCTTGGCTATAGGCATGTCATTGGAAAGCCTTTGTTATGTTGAAATAGGTTCCTTCTATTCCAAGTTTCTTTAGGTCTCTCAACATGAAAGGATGTTGCATTTTGTCAAAAGCCTTTTGTCTCTATTGAGATAACTAAGTGATTTCTGTCCTTGAGACCATTTATGTAATTTATAACAATTACTGATTAACATATATTGAACCATCCCACATCTCTGGAATACACTAGCTTGAGCATGGTGAATGGCCTTTTTGATGTGTTCCTGAATCTGATTTGCAAATATTTTTGTTGAAACAATTTGCTTTTAAAGTCATCAAGGAAATTGTAGCTTTCTTTTGTGTGTGTGTGTGTCTTTAAGTGCTGTGTGACCGTTCTTACAAATGCCCTTTTAAGAAATTTAAGGTACACAACTACTGAGAACTTTAGATGACTGGCTTCCAATGACCTCTGAACCCTGTGATTGGAGCCTTAGCTCAGTTCATTCTCCTTCAGACCACCTTGCAAGCCTCATCTTGTAAATAAATAACTTACCTTTAAATGTGATTTATAGGCTTTGAAAACTATCATTATGGATTTACTACAGGAAAGAAATTTTATGGCATTTACCATGTTGTGTGATATGGAAAATAATTACACTTTTTAAATAGACAAATTGACCTAATCACAATTTTACACATGGGCAGAGAACATTCCAGAAGATAGGCTTGATCTATGTACCAACTGAAATTCCTCCATGTCAAGGAAGATGTATTCATTATGAATATTTTGTCTCAACGGACCAAAAATTTGACACAAACTAATAAAAGTATAAATACTCAAGTATAAATACTTTTGTAAGTCATTACATTTTAGGTATGGTTGAATCCAGGGCTGAAGGGATGTGAATGATCTTCCAGCTTAATTTTCCCTGGAGTGGCTCATTCCCAGAATGATTATCTCCTTTCTCTTAAATAGTATAAGCTGTATCCTTGCAGACTCATACTTAGGCAGGTGTAATGTCTCACAGCTTTCAATAATGCCCTGGGCTTCTGTCCTTGAAGAATTTGACACCAGATGATGATACTGGACTCATCAATTCAACCCACAGATAGGTTCTACTCCCAGGGCTTATCCTAAAAGCCTATAAGGGATGGTACTTGTAATAAAATTTGGACCTATTATACCAGCAAAGGTAGAACATATACCACAAATAGTTTAATGTGTGATAAGACTGATAATATGAATTTCTATTTTTTTATTATTTCTTTTATTTTTTGATATTATAATGTAGTTACATCAGCCCCCCCCCCTTTTTTTGCTTCCTTAAATCAATTCTTCCATATACCCCTCTTTGCTCTCTTTCAAATTCATGGTCACATTTTCTATGATAAAATTGGTGTGTGTGTGTGTGTGTGTGTGTGTGTGTGTGTGTGTGTGTGTGTGTGTGTGTCTTCCTAAATACATAAATGCTACCTGCTCAGTCTACATAATGTCCCTTGTGTGGATGTGTACATTTTTAGGGCTGACCATTTGGTGTTAGCTAACCAATGGCTGTGCTCTTCCCCAGGGAAGACTATTTCTCCCCCTCTCATCTTTCCTGTTTTCCATAGTTCCTGCTGGAGGGTTGATGCCTCATGGGCTTTCCTCCATCCACATTAGCGTGTTAGTGTGTCAACTCTTGTTGCCCTTGTTCAGCTCATGTTTAGGTAGTCATGTTGGTGAGACTTTGTGGGTGTAGCCTCTGACATTCCTAGAAGACACAACCTCCCAGCAAACTCCCTGGTCCTCTGGCTCTTACAGTCTTTCCGCCCCCTCTTCCCCAATGCTCCCGGAGCCTTAAGTGCAGGATTTTTGTGAAAATACAGAGTACCTTTCAAGGAACATTGAAACAGAGAGACTTAGAACTTTAACACCAGGAAAGATTTCTACACAAAATAGATTGACAAAGGCCACCTTGAAAGCTCCCCAACAATTCTCCAGAAAGATGATGAAGTCACTGTGACATAGAAATAAGGTTAAATGGCTGAGAGTGTGTCCTAAAGTCGGGTCTATGGGCTAATGAAAAGAATTATGCTTCAGTTTAGTCGATTAACTACTAATTAATTTAATCTATTACATCCTATCCCACTGAAGTTTCAAATTTGTGAAACTTCCTGTAGCCTATATGTTTCTTTTCTTTCTTTCTTTCTCTCTCTCTCTCTCTCTCTCTCTCTCTCTCTCTCTCTCTCTCTCTCTTTCTTTCTTTCTTTCTTTTTCTTGTTTTTTTGAGACAGGGTTTTTCTGTGTAGCTTTGACGCCTTTCCTGGAACTCACTCTGTAGACCAGGCTGGCCTCGAACTCAGAACTCACAGAGATCCCAGCACCTATATATTTCTTGATGCCAAGTAAATTTAGGGGTGGAAGAGGGCTCGGAGGGGGGTATAGGGGGAAGCAAAATTTAGGGCTTGTCTCTGAGCTAATGATAGGCAAATTTGCAAACATTTTGATTCAAATGCAGGCCTTTGGAAGCTTTTTAATTACGATGACTACATAGAAACAGTGTTTTCTGAAAACAACAGAGAGGTTGTACATATGAACTCACAGAAGTGGTGACACTATACACAATACTTGTGCAAATTCAAACCAGACCAAAATCCCAGAATGGAAGGCCAAGGCTGGCACGAAGTCTTAACCCTAGCTGAGAAGCTATTGGCATTGATAGCTGCTGGAGAGGGAAGAGTCAGTAGTCCTTCTCCTTTAAGGGTGTGGCCTTGTAGTGCAGGCCCCATACCTAAGAACATTTGAGCAACAAAAATTGTGTGTGTGTGTGTGTGTGTGTGTGTGTGTGTGTGTGTGTGAGAGAGAGAGAGAGAGAGAGAGAGAGAGAGAGAGAGAGAGAGAGAGAGAGAGAGAGAGAGAAAACATGAAGTTGGATGGGTAAGGAGGTGAGGGTAGATCTGAGAAGAGTTGGGAAGAAGGTAAATTTGATCACAATAAGTTAGTTTTTGAAAGGAGTCAGAAGTTAAGAATGAATACAAAGTCGACAATGCTAAGATGATGTAAAGACAAGTCTCCTACCATGTGAGAGAAAAAGAAATCTCATTAAAAGACACAATGCAAGAAAGTTGGCTAAATGACAATTTAAAATATATACACGCCAATGCACGACTGGAAAAGGAGAAATCGTCAAGATAGCTGAGTTCACATAAGAAATGAAATACTGACAAGGAATGCCCCACAGGTAGGTACGGAAGGACTGCTGACCACATGGTGTTAGTACAATTGAATAGTTGCTTGACAAAAAAAGAATAACAACGACACTAACAGGAAACAGCGATTTTATGATAAAGGCAAAACATCTATATTTTTCTTAGCGCTGTCTTAAGCCAGAGGGGATGGAGGACACCAAGAAAACAAGGCCCTCTAAATCAGTAGGATCAATGCAGATATGAACCCACAGAGACTGAGGCGGCATGCACAGGACCTATGTGGATCTGCACTAGATGGGGTCCTCGTGCTGAAAGAAGTGAGCATGTGCCTCCATTCCTCATTCAGAAGCTATCTCCAATTGATAACCACTTGCAAATGAAAACTGAGTTCCCTCCAAGGGTGTCTCACTTGGGAAATAAGTCACACTTAAGGATAAGCCACATGTCCAGCAGTGGATGGCCAACAGAAGACAAACTCAAGGGCATCCTTGGAGGTTCTTTGTCTCATACTTTTCTTTTTCTAAAAAAATTATCTTATTTTTAATTAGTATTTTTATTTAATTTTATTTATATATTGTTTCTTTTTTCTTTTTGTCCTACAGGTCTGTAGCTAGAGTTTTCCTGCCTTGCCCACAGTCAGGACAAATCTCTGTCACCCGCCAGTCTCACAGCTGCTCAGACCCAACCAAGTAAACACAGAGACTTATATTGCTTACAATCTGTATGGCCATGGCAGGCTTCTTGCTAACTGTTCTTTTATCTTAAATTAACCCATTTTTATAAATCTACACCTTGCCATGTGGCTGGTGGATTACTGGCGTCTTCACATGCTGCTGGTCATGGCGGTGGCTGCAGTGTCTCTCTGCCTCAGCCTTCCGCTTCCCAGAATTCTCCCCTCTCCTTATCCCACCTTGTGTTTGTTAGTTTTTGTTTTATCTTATTACTTTTTGTTTTATCTTATTACTTTTTGTTATCCCCTAAAAGCCTGTCTGTTTTCTACTGAAACCAAAAGGGGGTGGATCAAGATTGAAGGGGGTATGGGCAAGAACTGGGAGGAATAGAGGGAGGGGGAAACAATCAGGAAAAAAAAATCTCTTTTCAATAGTAAGAAAGAATGGTGTAAATATTACCTAATTGTTCCAGCATCACCCTAACAATAATAGAACAATTGTCGTTCTCCACGTTAGCCTTTTCCTCTTCCCCCTCATGCTGCCATGACATCCTGCTAAGAGTCACTGAACAGTAGCTCTCTAGTCATTAGATCATGCCACCTTCATACACACATGTACCACCCTCATACACAGACACAAGCATACACACATACACCCGCCAATGACTTCCATTGCCAGTGAAATGAAGGTCAAGCTTATTGCTATGCTCAACCTCATATGGCTTGGGATCCTTGATGCCCTGAGCTTGGACCCATCAGGTCTGTGGTTTGAGTCCCAGGAATCCATGAATTTAACAAATATTCTGAAGATTATGGAGATTTGGGGTAGCTGGGAAGTATCGCAGGCTGTGATACTCAACTGTGACTCTGTATTCCTCTCTCCCTCTGGAAAACTGCTCTGGGCTTCTCTGCCCTTTTGCAAACCTGCTCCGAGAGGTTAAGAGCTCGGTCTTTGATAGTCTCCTTCCGAGAAGGCATTTCCTGAACATATTGGTCTAGTGTTTAGTGAAGGATCAATAAAAGTGTTCAGTTTAGTACATGGCAAGCATTAATATGCAGTTCTTGTGGACAGTGAAGTTATGAGTGAGTTTTAGAGTCACATCATGTTGTCTTTCTCATAAATTTTCTGCTTCTTCATTTTATTGTTTAAGTTGTTAACATATATCTTGAATCATTTTCAGATACAGAAAGATATGAAAAAAAGAATTATAAAAACTTGGAGCATATCTCCTTATTAAGAAGAGGAAATTATCTTAAGCCTTTGTGAGAATGTCACTCTATTTAAAACAAAAGCTTCAAAAGATATTCTTGTCCATTTTGTGCATATCTTTTTCTTCATAGTGTCTCTGGCCATCTAGTTAATAATTTTTATATCACTTAATTCTGTGACCAAAATATGAATTCCAAAAGGTTGGATTTTTCTAACTCGTTCCTTCTGTATCTCCAGTGTCTATTAAAGTAACTGGATCTTTGTAGGGGCTTAAACATTGACTACTGGATGAAAAATTGAACTGATGATAAAAAGTGAACAGTTCAAAAGGTTATAAGTAAATACATTGTTTATTTTGTCAAGAAAATAAGATCACGTTAGTACTCTATTACAGACCATTATCACAGGCCTTTCTAATTTCTTTTACTGCATGTATCTGCATGTGTCAGGGACAAGCTTGCCACAGCAGGCTTCTGGAAATCAGAGGATAACTTTATGGATATGGTTCTCTCCTTCTACCTCTATATGGGTTCCAGGGATAAAGAACAGGTGACCAGACACTCACAGCAAGAGCTTTCTCCACTGAGACACCTCACTGGTTCCTTCAAAGTGTGGTGTCTTTTATATTTTTTCTCCCCACTTTGAGTAGAAGCTAAGTCCATCAAAAACCTTTTTTTTTAAATGTCTGTAACATCTGAAAGAATGAATGCAAAATAAGTGTTTGATGGGTTGCTTAGAATTCACAGCTACTGGACTTGATCCACAGATAATGAAAAACAAAGAAAAGTGTCAGATTTTAGTTTTGAAAAGGTCCAGAGACAGAAATTCTGTAATCTGCTTCAGAAATGTGGTTAAACATTTGCTCTTAGTCTAATGTAAATGCTTTCTATTAAATTTGAAGCTCTTACATAACCATCTCCATTTTGATCCCAAATCTTTGCATTTTGTAAAGCTGTGTGCTCATATCTCCACAGATACTACTGTATCCTTACAGAATAATCTCAAAGTAGAAAGTTCCATTCTTGAGCTTGGCACCCTGACTATCACACTGTCACCATCTGTTGCTTTTCTCCATTTCTGAATATTAAAGCGGCAAGGAGGACCGGGAACAAATTTTGAAAATGTTCGATGCTAACATCGATGTCAGTGTGATGTTAGCACACTGGACCCCTCACTGCGTCTGCTTGTCTTGGATCATTCAAACTCAATATTAGGATGACTGAAGTCTTGGGAGAGTTTATCATACTGAAGAGAAACCTTGCTCTCTAAGTATACTAAATTCCCTCGTGGACAGAGAATAAATAGCAATATGTTGCCCCAACTACAGAAGGTAAATGTGTGTGTGAGTGTGTGTGTGTGTGTTGTGTTGTGTTCATGAAGCTGTAGAATATTTGGAAAACAGAGAAAAAGGAATAACAATAATTTCTAATGATTTAAAAATTAATGTCACACAAATAGAGATAGAGATGGATATATATGTAGTCTCATATATGTATAAATGTATAAAGTATTCTAATACATATATGGCATCTGATATACAAAACTTGGGGGTTTTACTGAATGTCATAAGTGCCTTTCTAAGTCATCATTTCTAACAGCCGAGGGGAAACAAATCCATTATTGCGTTACTCTTTCATTTGTGTGATAAAACACATGAGAAATGTGAGGAAAATTCGCTTTGCCTCACAGTTAGACTGGATAGTGCATTGTGGGGGAGTCATGGGGACAAGAATGTGCAAGAACTGGTCACATGACACCCACAGGCAGGAAGCAGAGAGTGACAAATGCCGGGCTCAGCATCCTTTGTCCTTTTGATTCAGTCCAGAACCCCAGCCCGTGGGATGATGCTATTCACATTCACGGAAAGTCTTCCATTTTCAGTTACACCTTTATGAAAACACCAAGGTAGCCCACAAGTGTGTTTCCATGGTGGTTTGAAAGCCAGCCAAATTGGCAGTGAAAATTAATCATCGGAGTTGTAGAGTTTAATGTACTGACATATTCATAACACATTCTTTGACTTAAGTCAGAGAACCCTGAGAAGGAAAAACAGAAACAAAATATATGATTAATATAGTGTTCTCTACATAGAAACTGCTCAGTTCTTATTGTAGATAGTTGATGAGCTCATGTCAGGGAAGGGTATTTTCTTTATGAAGTTTTGACCCTCTCTATATTGCACTATGGTACCTACCTCTTTCTTTTGATGAAACCACATATTTTATAGGTGTTTTAAATTTTATTTGCTATACAAAATAATGGTTTTAACTGTGACATTTTCATGCATGCATGCTGTTATATTTTTGCCTGTCTTTGTACCTTCCACTGTCTTCCCCAGCCCATAGATCTCAAATCTTTAGCAAGGGAACTACTTAAGGCTACCAACGTAGTAAGCAGGGCAAAAAATATTAACGTTCTGTTTGGAAAGTATGAAATATTAATGTGGCAATACATGGTTCCAGCCCTTAACTTTGTGTCCTGTACTTTTCTCGGTGACTTAATTCTCTGTGCTTGGATTGTTTTTAACTGGGAGGGAAAAATACCCACCTCACCCAGGTGCAGAGCTCCTATGAGGAAGAGAACACCCAAACACTTAAGCAGTAGACAGAGTGTAGAAGGTGAAGCCTCAGTAAGTAATAACAGCATAGCAACATCACTTCACTCTCACATGCAGAACAGGTCGAAATACTGGATACTGCAATTGAGATTCAAACTAGCAGCCAATTAATCTAGGACCTGGAGCTCTTAGACACAGAGGGATATAAAGCCTTCTTGGACCAGGGACTCCTTGGGCCAGGGGTTCAGAAGATTTTAGAAAATTATAAGGGGTGTTTTTCAACCATCTTCCTAGTCACTATGGAAAAGTGGGAGTGTTAGCAAGAAGTAAGCTCTCTTAAGTAGGCAAGATTGGATTTTTTTTCTGTGCCAATTTATCTTTATTTTATAATTAACTTAATTTCACTTATCAGCCACAGATTCCCCTGTCCTTCTCCTCTCCCTCCCTCAGACCTCCCCCCGCCATCCACCCCCCATTTCCACCTCCTCCAAGGCAAGGTCTCCCCTGAGGAGTCAGTGCAGCCTAGAATGGCTGAGGAGCCCCATGTGGAACTGAATCAGGCCCTCTGGATAAGTGAGACAGTTGATTAGCTTGAACTGTTTGGGAAGCTCCCAAATGGTGGAGCTGGGACCTGTCCTTGGTGCATGGGCTGGCTTTTTGGAGCCTGGGGCCTATGTAAGGTTGGCTTCTTGACCTTCTTATGCATCTCTTCCCTCTAAAGTGCTTACTATAATCAGGGCAGCTCTTCTGGTGGTGGTTTACCTTTGAGTGTTGATGCTCTAGGGACTATTAAAACCTAGATGTTGGAAGATCAGCAGGAATGGCCAGAATTTAAGGTATGGGTTCTAGTCATTACCTCATATATTTACTGTTATTTGTTATAACAACTGATACCGTTCAGGCAGTCTGGAGCCCAGCAATAACAGATGGAGGCACTGGTCCTGAAGGAGACCCTTGCCTGGAGGACCAGATCAACGTACAAATTGAATGAGAAAGCTTTTAGATGGTATCTTTTCACTTCCTCCTAGAGGGAAAAAAATCAGATTTCAATTTAGCTCTTAGAGTTTGTAAAGAAAGATGTTGATGTCAGTGAGCAAGTGACAAAACAAAGCCAAAGAGCCAAGTTAAGGGTGATTGGTGACAGAATTATCTATGTAAACCAAACACCAAACCCAGCCCCCACACAAAGCCTGTCACAACGATGCCAGGACAATTGCCCAGTGCTTTAGAAGAGAGAACAGGCATGGGAACATACTTTCCAATCCCAACTCGAGGAAGACAGAGGCAAAGAAAGAAAAGGAAAGAATAGAAGGGAGTGCTGTGGATATCGCTCTATATAAATAAAACACTGATGGCCAGTGACCAGACAGGAAGTATAGGCGGGACAAGAAGAGAGGGGAATTGGGGAAACAGGAAGAAGGGAGGAGAGACACTGCAGCCACCGCCAGGAGAAGCAGCATGTGAAGACGCCGGTAAGCCACCAGCCACGTGGCAAGGTATAGATTTATAAAAATGGGTTAATTTAAGATGAAAGAACAGTTAGCAAGAAGCCTGCCACGGCCATACAGTTTATAAAAAATATAAGCGTCTGAGTGATTATTTTATACGTGGATTGTGGGACTGTGGGGCTTGGTGGAGCCTGGAAAGAAGCCCTCCAGCAACAAGGGAGAAAGGAACAAGAAGAGAATAAAGAAAAAATAACAGAAAAAGAAAACAAATGTGGAAAATGGTTATTTACCCATCTTCTATGGACTAAGAAGAAAAAATATTTTCTTGAATTCTTTATATAAATTATTTTCAAATACGTTTTGTAGCTTGATTTTTTCGCCTTGCCCACAGTCAGGACAAATCTTTGTCACCCACCAGTCCCACAGCCGCTCAGACCCAACCAAGTAAACACAGAGACTTATTTTGCTTACAAACTGCATGGCCGTGGCAGGCTTCCTGCTAACTGTTCTGTTCTTGCTAACTGTGCTTTTATCTTAAATTGATCCATTTCCATACATCTATACCTTGCCATGTGGCTGGTGGCTTACTGGCGTCTTCACATGCTGCTGGTCATGGCGGCGGCTGCAGCCTCTCTGGTCATGGCGGCGGCTGCAGCCTCTCTGGTCATGGCGGCGGCTGCAGCGTCTCCTTCTACCTTTCTGTCCTTTTATCCTGCCTAGCCACGGCCGATCAGGTTTTATTTATTAACCAATCAGAGCAACTTGACATACAGACCATCCCCCAGCACAGCCAAGTGCAGACCATCTCAAACACCTGCACTCAGGCCCATGGTCCTAATCATCCTCTATACGGACCTGCTGGGTAACGCCACAAAGAACCTGAGAATGGGCTCCCACAGGACATACAGAACATCCCACAGCAACGTTTGGTTCTTTTCACTGCTGAGTCTACCCATTGGGTCAGAATGACTTCAGAAATACAAAATTTTGTCTTTTGTCATTTAGATTTTTAGATTTTTTATTTTAGATATTAGATATTTTCCAAATTTTTGTTTTTTTGAAAGATGATAGTCTAATTGGATCCGTGTTTCAATCCCACATTGTTTCTGTCCTTATACAGCTGCCATAATTGGGCCTTTTAAAGTCAGAAAAGGGGGAGGACAGGCCAACTCCACATCTCTCAATGTAGCCTACGTTTCACAAGTCAGTCTTTGAACTGGTACAGTGAAACACTAAAGAATGACTTCAAATACAGGCAGAAGGAAGGAACAAAGGGTTCCCCTTTGAGGGATAGGTCAAATGTTCATGGACAGATTCCATGATTACAAAAATCCACTCTGGAGAAAGAATTCCAGAGCCAACTAATGAGAATTCCAGATCAGATCTCTGCGTTTATGTATCAGCATAGTATGGGTAGGGGTTCCTGGACTGTGTGTATTAGAGATAACCAAGTAATTATCCAGAATAGATTTAGGGCTCTGAGTATATTTGGGTACCTCTAGTTCAAGAAATCCTCTGTTTAGTGCCCAATTTCCAACCTAGAGAAGACGCACTATTCAGTTTGTTTGTTTGTTTGTTTGGTTTTTTTTTCTCTTCTACATGAAAACATGACGACAGATATCGGTGTGTTCACTCGGAAGTTCAGGCTGTTTCTTTGTGTTTTAAAGCATTCACTCAATCTCTTCCTCTTTTTAAAGATGCTCTGTGTTTGAAAACCTAACTCCTAGGCAGCGAATAGCACAACCGAAACTGAATACACTGTCAGGCAAAGCGATGGATTTAAGTTTTCAAAAAGCAGCCGTCATTAGTTACAGGCAAATGAACAAAAAAAAAAAAAATTCTTCATGTATGACAAGGAATGTTACCATCTATATCTTAAGTATAATTTTATGAAATAAATTCTGTAGCTATCTAACGAAAACAGGGAAGTCAAAGATGACAGATTTCTGGTGAGAAGTATAAAATAAGTCATGAGGACTGGAGAATAATTTGTTGTATCTTCAACAGGATTGCAAAGATTTGAGTCAGGCAGGTTTGAGATAAGCCTCTGAGTTTGAGGCCAGCCTGGTCTACAGATTGAGTTCCAGGAAAACCAGGGCTGCACAGAGAAACTCTGTCTTTAAAAAAAATGAAAGAAAGAAAAGGAAAAAAAAAATTGCAAAGGTTTGAATGGAGACCTAAATCATGTTCCTTGAAAGACTCATTCATTAAAAATAATGCTGGATGCCTTGCACATCATATTTTGTAAAATACACTTCAGAGATGCAATATCAAACCATGTAAACAAGAGTATTAGAGCTATGTTCCCCGAGGGCGATGAGGAAACAGACAATCAAAAGTAGCAAATGAGTATAAAAAAAACCTCTGCTAGTGCTATGAAGAAAACAAGACAACGTGAAAAGAAGGGAGAAAGTGGTGGGGATTGGATTATGTCGGGTAATGAGAGCTTCTGTTGAATATTCAAGGATGTTTAGGGATTGAATCCAGGTGCAACTACTCAACAGAAGCCATGCGGTAGGCTAGCTTTGGAGTCAGCAGAACTGTTAGAATCCCAAAACCCCAAACCAGGCCTCACGAATTATTTCTTTCAGTGACTTACTTAACACTTCTTATTTTAGTTTCTCTCTTTGTGAAAAGGGGAAAAAATAAAGGACTAACAAAAGTCATCCTGTTGAATTGTTCAGCACGGTACCTATCATTTAGTAAGATCTTTATGAAAATTGGCTGCTCTTGTCAACATTATATGCCACAATGGAAAATAGATCTTCCCCATCTCAATTCAAAGAATACTCATATTTCTCCTGAGCCACTGGTTACCTTATAATTATGTCTTTAAACTGCTTCACATCATGCTTTGCTCTTTCTCTTGACTGCTGAGAAGCTGAGAGCCAAATCTGTGGTCAACCACTAACAAATGTAGAAAACTTTACAGGGTGCCTGATTTATTCTTTGAACCAACCTCATCCTTGGCTGGATGTTTTCTTTTCAATCATTTTACTTCTAATTCAATTTCCTCATTTCCTGGCTTTTTATTCAATTTCGTTTTGTATTACATGTGCCTATGAATCATTTGTAACATGTTCTGTCTAAACAAAAGGTCACCTCAACAAAATAGCAATCAGGATGAACAAGTTGAGTGTGAATGTCACCCAGCAGAAAACTTTCACAAGGAGAATTTGTTTACTCACTGGAGACAAAAAATAAGAAATTATCAGAGATAACTCACATGGATAATAATATGTTCAGCTTATGGCTCAGCAGGCTCCAGCTTCAACCTAATTCCAAAGCCGGGATGGATCTGCATTGCCAGTGTAAGCAACTTGAAATAGTGGAGACAGACTAAGTTTAAAACAGATTCTGAGTATACATGCATATTCTGCCATGGTTTACCTTTGGGAGGGAGAGCAATCAATGAGTGATTCTGAATCTCTGTTCCTTCCTTTTTACTGGGAATTTTAGTGTCTACCCTGGGTGCCTAATTTGAGTCTTTCTGGGATCAGTGTGTTCTGGAATACGTAGCACACTGTGATAACGTCAACTATTACAGTTGTGGTGGTGAAGTCAGAGATGGTGGTGATGGTATTAACCCAGCGGTCCTCAACCTTCCTAATGCTGCAGCCACAAAGAGGTCGCAAGCCACAGGCTGACAGTGGCCTGACAGCTAATCAGTAGAACTCTTGAATGGCATGTAGGTTAAAATTCAGTTCTGCAATAGGAACAAAATGGTTGAGAACGACTTGTTCATATCAATGAGATGTGCTTTACACTATAGTTTTAAGTAATTCATATCCCCATACATGTGGTGGCCTGACCGAAAACCAGCTCATATTCATTTCTGATTACTTCATCTGCCCTGCTTACGTGCCCCTGGTTTGCTGAGCCAGTTGTCACCACCGTGTCTCTGAGCCTGGACACCTCTCTATGTAGTAGTTTTGTCTTTGATATCAGATCTCACAACTATTCCACATATCTGTCTGCTAGCAATCCACGTTGCCCCGGGCCACATGAAAATCTCATGAAGTATCTGCATGCTCCTCTTAGCTGCTGAACATCTAAACATCTTTTTCATCATCCAGGATGTGCTCATATTTGCGATACGTTTGCCTCCTGCTCTGGTCTCTCACTGAAAATTTTATGAAGTAAATCAACACAGTGACTATATTGATTGTCATAACAATAACTAACACAGCAGCTTTGCTTAAAAGGGAGAATTGGAAAGAAAGGTGTTATTAATTTAAATGCAGAGTAGCTTCCAACTTCTTAGGGGAGAACAACAGATCTGACATAGAACCTAAGTAAATCAGGCTTAACTTTGTAATTGTGTAGGGATGAGAAACTTCCACGCTGGTGTCAAATGTCTCCACATGAATACAGAGTTTTTGTGTTGCTGTTTGAAAATTGGGCCATACTCGGTAACTTCCTTTCCTTAATAATAGTTCACAGATATACGTTGATATAAATATAATATACTTACTTCTAAATGGCTTTATCATTTCCAGTCTATAGATACTGTGTTTCCTATGGCTGTGCATCTTCAAAGTTGATGGGTTTCCACATTATTTGAAGTAATCCTTCCATATGCATTTCATGTTTGAGTCAAAAACTGCTGCAATAATCAAGTTTAAATATATTGCTGGAGAAAAAGAAAAATACATGTCTACACATATGCATATTAGTATATATAAAGCTTAGACATAAATATATATTTTTACATTTATGTACATGATATGTATGATATAGTTCTAGCAGACAGATTACTTAGCCCGAGAATATTTCCCTAATACGTTACCAAGTTCATATTTCTGAAAAGTTGAAAGAATTTTCTCTTCTACCAAAAGTATACAAGGGTGCTAGAATTATTGTTTCTTTTTTAAAAACATTCACCAATCATGGAAAAGAAAAATCTGCCTGTTGCTTACATTTGCTTTCCTCTGATTATGGGGGAAAAACAAGCTCCATTCAAGTGCATCCATTATTCAGCTATCCATCTCTTCTTCACGCAAATGCTTATTTTCATCTTGTCTACTGGGCCTATTATCTTTTTCTTGATGCTTTGCAATGGCTGTTTGCTTATTAAATCATAATTCCTTTCATCTGCCCTGTGGGTTGCAGGTACTTCTTCCTAGACTATTATTTCTATGGTCACGTTTCCCTTTGCCATGCAGAATTTTAATTGTTTTATGCTTAGATTTTTTTTATTTGTCTTCTTTTGGAAATTTCTCATTCTGTCTCCTTTTGCCATAGCCATTTTATAAGGTGAACTTAGCTTCTTCACTTATTTATTGTTAGCTTCTTTACATGTGTGTAAATTTATGCACATGCGTTTTTACCCAAACGAGAAATTATTTCACCTTACTGCAGTCTTGTTTTGTTTTTTCTTTGTTTCTTTTGTTTTGTTTGAAACAAGATCTCAGTATGTTATCTTGGCTGGCCTAGGACTCTCTAGGTAGATCAGGTTAGCCTGGAATGCATAGATATGCATCTATGTGCTGGAACTAAAGGCTGTGCTATTGGTCATTTTTGTTTAACTGTTTCCTCACATTCCTTCTCCCTTGTGTCTTTATATACCATCCTCTTCCACTGAGCATCATTCCTCCTGGACACTAAGAAATTAATGTGTATTCTTTGCTTTGTCATTTTCCAGTTGAACTAACCACAGAAATACACGCATACATTAAAAATAAAATATGGTGCATGTATAAATGCATAGCCTTATGAAGAGATTTTTGTCAGTTTGTATACCACAAAAATGACAAAATATAGGAAGTACTATTCTCTGCAACTTTTTCCTTTCTGTCTCAGTGATTTCTTCATTAAAACTTTTCCTAACTAATTATTATTATTCTATGTGGTGTCTGTGTGCGTGTGTGCATGCGTGTGTGTGTGTGTGTGTGTGTGTGTGTGTGTGTGTGTGTGTGTGTGTGTGTGTATAAGGTGCTAGGAATTGGGTTTTGGGTTTTGTAGGTGCTGGGCAAGCATTCTTCTTCCAGCAAACTCCTCAGCCATATAATTGATATTTTCAATGGTGCATGCCTTTTACAGTATGGTTATAACATTATTTATTCAAACATTCATCTATAATTCAAATCATTTCTACCTTTGTTTTGATCTCTATGAAGAATGCTGTAAATATCTTTGAGCCTATATTGCTATACCAAAGTGTTTTCATTTCTATGTAAAAGATTCTCAGAAATAAGGTTGATAAGTTGAAGTAGCATGTAGCTGAGTTTTTTTCACAAAAGTTAACAGTAATTTCCATTTCTACCAATAAGCTCTAGCCAGAGTACCCACTATTTACTTCTAGCAACAGTAGCATTTTTATGTTTGTGTGTGTGTGTGTGTGTGTGTGTGTGTGTGTGTGTGTGTGTACACAGATAGGTCTACATTTAGATTAGATTAGATTTCCCAGTTTCTTGAAGAAGCGTTTAAGAATAACTTACCCCTTTTAGAGGATTCTAGATCATTGTGATATGGTCTGCTAGCTTTGTAAATTTCCCGACCCCTTTCTAAATATCTCAGTGTCATTACTTATGTGCCTGACTCCAAGTATCTGTTCCTTTACACCTCTACTAATCACCTAATTAGTTACTTATGTGTATGAAGTTGGGACTTAAAATCTGAAGAATGATATTTGTACAGAATATTTAAACATTAGTCAGTATGACTTTTAATGAAAAGCCTAAAGGGTGTAATTTATTATGGCAGCTTGATATTTTGGAGGTCATTTGGTTCTTAAGGGAAATTTACTTTCCAAGTGTATCATTAACTAATAAGGGTCAGTTAAAAGATCTGGCTTCTAAACACTTTTGCCAAACCACCTAGAGCATTAATAGTCTTAGAGCCCATTTATCACATAAAAGGGAAACCTTTTAACCTAATTAGGAAAGGGTGGCAATCTCCATTATAACATACTGATGGACTCTCGGTGTTCCATGCTGACATTCTCCCTCCCAACATCCTGCCAGCAGATCTTGAGAATTTATGAACACTAGTCTTTGGAGTGCCCTAAACAATGGTGTCTTGGAACTTGACTTTCTGCCTTACTTCCTTTTACCCAGATCCCTGGGATGTTGACATGGTAAAATCTGTAGGTAGACAGATGGCCCCAGAAGATGACAGTGGAAATGGTCTATGGAATGATAGGTAATGTGATGCCTGTGGTCCTACACCCAGCTCTCCTGGATCTACGAAGCTAATTCCCATCTAAGAATGCATAGAAAAACCATACTGAGTCTTGTTGCCAGCTCCAGTAGAGATGAGAATACGCCAATGAAAGTGGCTTTAAGAATCCTGATCCCCATTCAGCTATTTCTCATTCCAAGTAGCACCACGGATCCCTTAATTTTCTAGGCATTTTGATTGGCATAAATTAGTTTCTCGAGGATTTAATTGCACCTACCTATATGGGTTCAGTGTGAAAGCTTGCCCACGGTTGTATGCATTTTAACAGTTGGTCCCTAGCTGGTGACTGTTCTTGAAAGACTATGGAGCCTTTGGGATATGGGCCCTCATTGACAGAAGTGGGTCTCTTAGCAGCAGATTTTGCGCATTGTGGTTCTCACCTGACCTCTGCTTTCTGTCTACTGCTGAGAGGTGAGGAGCCCCGGCAGCATTCTCCTCTCCACTGTGGACTCCGCCATGCTTTCTTTGCTATGAGGGACTAAAACTTAGGTAAGGTAAACCTTACCATTAAGGTTTTCCTCAAGTATTTTGTGACAGAGACAATAAAAGTCACCCAGACAGTGAGGAAGGGTAAGAAGAAATGAGTCACCAAGTTCTATTTTAAATCATTGAAAATGAGCAACTCAGTTAGTTGTTTTGTTGTGGTGAAATCTTCACAATTACTAGATACTCAGACTTGTAACAAGGATACATCACCTAGCGATCTCACTCATTTGTAGACAGATCGGGAAACAGGAGACAGCTTCTTTCAATGTAAACACATGAAACACACCAAAAAAGTCTGGATCAGATATTCTGGATCTATTTTCTCATGAAAACTAGAATATTAAATCATTCTAGTTTCTCTCACAATGATTTTAGTAAGGATCAAAGGAATGATTGTATGTGAAAGTGGTTTTCTTCTCTTTATTCTCTCATCTTCATACAATACATCCCAACAACAGCTTCCCTTCCCTCCATTCCTCTCAGTCCCCCACCCCACACCTCTCCTAGATCCATTGCTCCTGTTTCCCTTCAGAAATGTTTTTAATGCATAAATATCAAATACCATTAAATTGTTTTAAATTTCTTTAAAATAGTATTTTTATTCTTTGAAAGTTTTATATATTTATGCAATGTATTTTGATTAGACACATCCACCATTACCTCCTTCCAACTGCCCCCATCTCCCTACCTCTTTTCACTCCCAATATCCCAAGTCTCCCTCCTTTATTGTTATGAATAACCCCCGAATACAATTAGTGCTATCCATATAAGAATGGGTGTGTGGCATCCACTGAGGCATAAACAACCTACCAATAGCCATAAATCCAAAGGAGAATAATGTTCCCTCCCTCAGTACTCAGAAGCTGCCAATACTCTTCTGCTAAGGGGAAAGTCCTCATGACCTCGCCATCCATGTATAAATGTATAAATTATTCTAATACAGTAGAGTATGAGACTCTTAATCTCAGGGTCGTGGGTTTGTGCCCCACGTTGGGCACAGATAAAGTGAGAAATCCACGGGAGACTGCTTACAGAGTATAAGGGAATTTATTAAGATATAAATTGAGGAAATACACTCACGAATACAGAACTGAGTAGACAGCTGATGCTGTCCTCTGATCTAACGGGGAGCGAATCTACCTGGCAGTTCGGTCACACCAGGAAGCAGGAAGCAAGAAGGGTCTCATGACCCCTCTCCCTTTCCTTTTAAGAGGTTACATACAAGGACAAGAAGCACCTCCTTCCAGCCATATAGCCCAAGGTCACGAGCAGAGCAAATACTACCACATTTTAAAGTTCTCTTTCTCATCCATCAGTTCTTATGTCCTTTAAAAACCTCCCTTCTCAGAAGCTCCTCCTTGAGCCTTGGATTGTGGGAGGTTGATGTAGATGACCCAATCACAACTGAGCACTCAAAGTTATTTATACTCATCACTTTGACCAGTTATGAGTATCTGCATTAGCCATTTCTTCGAAAAGAAGTCTTTCTGACAGAAACTGAGAGCAGCACAGATCTAGTGGTATGTTTCCCTTCTGCAGATAGAAGCAGTACATATTTCTGGGTGGGTTTTAATAGTCACTGACTGAAAACCCGTCTCATTTAGGGATTTGCATCACCATACCTTTGCACTTTCTCTAAAAAATAGTGGAACAGTTGTAGGAAGAGGACTGGGGGTGTACTTGAGTGATAAAGCATTTGCCTAGCATATGTAAGGCCCTGAGTTCAATCCCTAGTACCATAATCACACAACAAAAACTAGTAAATAAACACAATAAATTGCATAATTTTATGAACAAATATAAGGACACTTCTACTATCCTTTCTTTGGAAGACATTTAAAATGGCCAACACGTCATCATCATGGGTCTGAACTCAGACAAACACTTCCAATGTCCATGTGCTGAACAGCTTCATATTTATGAAGAATATTTCATGTGCTGTTACATGATCTTTTATCAAATAAGAACAATTTTACGTATCTGAACAGAAGTTTCACTTACATACATATTTCCAATGACTTCAAAAAAGCCAATGACCTTTAAAAATCTATCACTCCAATTAACACTATTCCTGATTTTTATGGAACATCCATTATGCTTGTTTGATATAAAAATAATCAGTGCATACTTAAAAATAACCTACTAAATTTAGTTTCATTATTATATTGTCCAGAAAAATGAAGTCTATCTTTTCAAGACTAAGTTCAAAAACCACTCTGGAAACCTCTGTTGTTACCTCTCCAAATTCTGCTAGCTTTCCTACAATGCTATCCCTTATGAAGATGAGTGTAAGCCATGATTTGAGGTGATAAGAGATCCTCTGCTCAAATGTATATTTATTTACAAATATGTGTACACACACACACACACACACACACACACACACACACACACACACACACTAGAGCTGGGAGTGTAGCCGAGTGGAAGAGTGCTTGCCTAGCTTGCATGTGTCTCTTTTTATCAATTCCTAGTCCAAACATACATATTTTTCCTAAAAGCTAGCCCAAAACAAAATTCCACCATTAGTACATGATTTGTTCTAATAATGGCAGTAAATTTCCCCAAATCTGGATATATATTCTTAACTTTTATTTTAATTGTCTAATAATAATTATATGTATATAGAGAGTACATTATGATTTTGTATATGGTGGAACTTGCCATCCAGAGCAATCATGGCATTTCTTTTCTTTCTTTTTTGTTGTTGTTTTCTGTTTGCTTTGTATTTGAGGCAGGGTCTCTCTGTGTAGCTCTGACTGTCCTGGAACTTCCTCTGTAAACCATGCTGGCCTCAAACTCTGCCCGCCTCTGCCTCCCAAGTGCTGGCATTAAAGCCATGTGCACCACTGTCCAGCAATGAAAATACTGTTAGGAGTCCCACAAGAGGACCAAGCTTCACAACTGTCACATATATGCAGAGGGCCTAGGTCAGTGCCATGCAGGCTCCCTGGTTGTCAGTTCATACTCTGAGCTCCTATGAGCTGGGTTCACTGATTTTGTGGGTTTTCTTGTGATGTCCTTGACCCCTCTGGACTTTACAATCCTCCTTCAGCACGATTTCCTAAGCTCAAGCTAATATTTGACTGTGGGTCTCTGCATCAAGAGATGCAGTTGCTGGATGAAGCCTCTCTGATGACAATTTGGCTGGGCATCAACTATAAGTATAGCAGAATATCACTAGACATCATTACATTGACTTTTTTTCTCCAATCCTGTTGGGTTCAATCCTAGGTCTCTGGGTCATCCAGCCTCTGGGTTCTGGTGCTCCAGGCAGTGTCAGGGGTGGGTTCTCTCTTGTTGCATGGGTCTAAGGTTGGACTAGTCATTGGTTGTCCACTCCCTCAATCTCTGCACCACCATTACCCCAGCACATCTCATAGACAGGACAGACTGTAGGTTGAAGATTATGTGGCTGGGTTGGTGTCCCAATCCCTCCACTGGAAGTCTTGCCTGGTCATAGGAGGTGGCCACTTTTCTAGCTTATGGAAAAGCCATTTGCTTTTGCAGCATCCCCTTTTGATAACTAGTTTAGAGTGTACATTACTACCCCAGAGGAACCAGAGACTCCAAACCTTGTTCTAAGAGAACAGATATGACTTTGTCTACTTTTTCCTATGAAGGTAAAGAGTGAACTAGGCCTCCTGGGGAATTATTTAAGCAGCCCAAGTTAGGTCAGGAGCCAAGGAGATTCCCACATCTGTAATATAGAAAAGACATGGAGGATGACACCAGTGGACATGTTAAGGGTGACAGGGAAAAGCCCATGAGGCCTCAACCCTACACTGAGAACAGTAGGTAACTGAAGAAAGCTGGGAGCTAGAGAGCTGGTTCTGCCCAGGGAATAGCCCATCAATGGACTGCACTGTGCCAATGGTCAGCCATGAAAACATGCATACAAGTAGCATTATGTAGCATGAGCATGTTATATTTAGTAATGTAGACATATAGACCTATATACACACAATAACAATGACAAAAGAAGCTGTGAATTTAAAGGGGAGTGGGAATCAGCATATTGGAGGGTTTTAAGGGAGCAAAAGGGATAAATGTTACAATTACATTCTCAACAATAAAAAATAAGACATGGACTCTTCAGCGTTAGGAGTGACAGCAGTGTGTTGCACTGAAGCTTAAGATGAGCTTGACTTCAACTTTCACCCTGAGGGGGAGTTTGCTGCTGTTGGGCTTGTCATCATCCGCCCGAGGACTTCCATCCTCAGTCTTTGAGGGAAGTCGGGTGGATGACCATGGTGGTCTGTTTACCCTCGAAGCACAGTCTTGCAGGATGCTGCAAGGCCTTACCACTAGCAGCTCTTTCTTGATCCACTGAATGTCTTTTCTGGATGCTTGAGATTCCAGATTCTACGAAACATCTGTAACCCCAGTCTTGGTTGCCTCTTTGACTCATTTCAAGATTCATTTATGTCCATTGCTGTTTTGTTTTGTTTTTTAAGGATGAGCGCTCTCTGAATTCATGCTGCTTTAGAGATTATTGGCTCAAGGGATATAATGCCCCTGTGAATACTCATGTGAAAATGTTAACCTGCTGGTCTTTGCAAATCTCCCCCTGCTGCATGCTATACGCACACAGTGGACAACCTTCTCTAACAAACATTCACAACAGTGGACATGTTGGTTGTCGGGATGGCTTCACGGTGTCCGGGCTTTCTACCAATTGCTCATCTTTCTGACACTCAGGCAACAGAAGGTTGCACTATAAGCCTAGCATTGCAACAATGTCAGCAGCAGCTGCACGGTTCTCTCGCTGTCTTTGAGGAAACAGAGCGTGGAGTTGAGGCTTGAAGATCTCTGTTCCCATTGGGCTGCTAATTTGTAGAGCTTTGTAGGGATGATCTTGTGATAACTGTGGATCTATAAAATGAAGGAGAACAATAAAGGAATCAGAAAAACAATTTTATTTATTGAGCCCCTGCTACTCATCAGCCACTAATTTACGATTTTTAATCTCTCATCTTCAAACTCTGCCTGATCTCACTGTTCTCCTCCTTTTCTACTAAGGATACATTCCAAGAACCCTAATAGATGCCCCAAAGCTCAGGTGATACTGGCCCTTAAGTATACTGTTTTATCTTATACACACCTACCTATGAAAAGCTAAATTAAGAACAGTAAGGGGTTGGTAATAAAATAGAAGAATTGGAGCAATGTACTTTAATGAAATTATGTATTATTTTTAATCCTATCTATCGATCGATCCATCAATCAATCGATCAATTGATTGATCTTATTGTATTGTGATGATGCAATGCTTATACAATAAGATGAAGTGAGATAATGAAGTAGACATTATGACACAGCACCAGAGTACCTAACATGAATTATTTAAACACAAGCACTGTGATTCTGTGATAGTCAGTGTAATGACTGGTTACAAAGCAGCTGACAGGTAAGCAGTATGTAGAACACTGATACCAGACACAGTGGGAAGGGATGGTATGGTGTTTTATCATACTGCTAAGAACAGCAGCACACACTTTAGGACCTTTGAATTTTTTCTGAAGTTTTACATTAATATTTTAAATAGTTTTTTTTATTATTTCTTGAATGTCACACAATGAAGTTTGAACATATTTGTGCCCCTCAACTCCATCCCCTTATCACTCTCTCAGCACTCCCATCCCTTCTTATTCAATTTTTAGATTGCTTCTTTTATTTGAGGTTATTTTTATTTTAATTTTTGAGATTATAATATAGTTACAATGTTTCACCCTTCCCTGTCCTCCTCATAAATCCTCCTAGATGCCGCTCCTTCCTCTCTTTAACTTCATGGATCCTTTTTTTCATTGTTACACACACACACACACACACACACACACACACACACACACACACACATACCTAAATATAATAATTATATAATAAAATAAATCTAATACTCTATCTCTATTATGTTGCTCATACTTTGTTCTTTTTCCCCCTTTCCCTATAAAGTCTAGTTTGTATTGCCTACATAGTATTGGGATTATCACTTGTTCTGGTATGTAGTCAGCCTACCAGGGGGTCACATTATTAACAGAGAAAAACCTGAGTCTCCTCTGTCTCCCAGCAGACATCAAATGCTAATGTTGCTTCAGCTGTGGGATTAAATATGCACCTTCCTGTCCTATATGCTGGAGTTTTTGTCTAGCTGGAGTTTGTGCAGATCTTGTACATTCTGTTACAATTGCTGTGAGTTCATCCACTCAATTCTATCTGGGAAACACTATTTCCCTAAGGTTATCCAGCACCTCTGGCTCTTACAGTCTTTCCACCTCCCCATCTCCCACAAACACCCCTGACCTTGGGATGAGATTAACCATGAGTAAGAGAAGTTGGAAAGCAAAACCACAGATAAAATGGGGCTCTGTAGATGGTGATATCAAACCTCAGGTAATCTGTCATGCAGAAAGCATTTTGAAGTTGCTGTTCTTTCTACCATGTTGTGCTATCATATATAGGTATAAGAATATGACTGGTCAAGGATAGTGGTGATTGGGAGCTACTCTCCTAAGCTTCTAGCATGATATTTTTTTTCCTTCTGAGAAGGTCACATTAAAAGGACCTTCTAATGCACAGTAGTTTCCCTTGGTGACGTGGAGTTCTTAAATGCATGGCCTAAGCTTGATGGTAAAGTTTGTTCACTGATTCTTCCTGCAGCCTTCTCCCTGGATCAAAGGATGATAACTAAGTCTTACCATATTGGTTTCCTATTAATCGTTGTAAGAAAAGCAAGAACTAGAGATATGATGGCTTAAAAAAAGGACATAATCTTATTCTTTTATAGGGCAGATGTACAAAAAAAGTCACAGATGAAAGTTAGGATTTTTATGGATCTTTTTCTTCTTAGATATTCTAGGAAAGAAACTGTTTCTTTTCCCAATTTGTAAAAGCCATGTTTGTAATAGTCCTCTTCTAGAAATGGAATCCCTCTTCTAGAAATGGAATCCTTCCAACCTCTCCATTGGCTGCCAAATCTGTGTCTGATTTTGACCCACCTTTTGTGTGTGTGTGTGATTTCATTGAACCCACACGGGCAATTCAGGATAACCTCTCATTTCAAGATTCTTCACTTATTCTCATCTACCAAGTACATTTTTCCATATGTAGTGAAATTTAAAGACATAGACATCTTTTGGTAGAGTCTCTTTCTCAACCTACACATTTGAGATTTAAAACACAGACATCTTTTGGTCGAGTCTCTTTCTCAACCTACACATCTCCTAACACTGACTATTGATAATGATCCCCTTCTTTGGACAGCTTACCACTGCCCCATCAACTCTTGGAACAAAGGAACTGTAGTTCCCATGTGAGCCTCCTCCAAGCCAAGGTGTACCAAAACCACTGTATACTTTTCACCATCAAAGACAGTTTGCAACCCCATGGGTTTCAACCTGAATAGATGGATGCAGCCCAGGGATATTTTGATGAAACTTAATTTTGCATATGTTGACATTTTCTTTTTAATTTTTCATTTCGAGTGTATTTTTTTTAATTGTACAAGCCAGCAGCAAGGTGCCTGGCACACACAGGGCTGCACAGTGACACCTCCTGAGAACGTGTGATCCTCCCCCCGATTCACTCACATTAGTCACTGCTACTCTACAAATAAGAGTGTATCTGGCCTTGTTTACTTTGTTGTACTTTAAATGGCTGAGATCACAATAATAATTCAAAGCCACATCATTAACATGTCTAACAGAGACTATTTGTTCAGATAATTATGTCAGGAAGAATAATTTTTGGATGTCAGAAAACTTTGGGTTAATCCTCAGGTATCCTTACCAAGCAGAAAATGCACTATGTCACTCAGCAACATTCTAACCCTTATAGGTTAGCTAAATCTTCCTTGTGGGTATTTTCTTTTCAGCCTGACTCCCAGCCTTTGATCCACCAATATGTAGGTCAGACACCCCTAATCATCATTTCTTTATTCCTTCTACTTCCTTTCAGGAAAAATTTTCTATCCCTAGAGAGAAAGAGATGATCATCTCACTCTTAGAACTGTCTCACATCAGTTGCTTAAAGTTCAGGATCTGTTTTATTCCAAATAAAGACCTTTTTATCCTTATGTCTGTAGCTAGACACCAGCTGTCAAAGTCGGAGATTGATAAATAATCCATGGATGAATAAATGATGGTAATGATGGTTGAATTTATAATTACATTCAACATTTATGAGAACCTAGCTATAAATGAATCTTACATCTTTGATATACTTAGTACAAGTAATCTTAATAAAAACAATTTCAGCATGGATGTCTATCTTCCCATAGACACTAGAGAAAGAGCTGTGTTGATTATGTGGTTAATTATGATTATGACCCTCTGCTCCTGGCCATTGCTGGTGGGTTCAGAAAAAACATTCTGAGCCAAATACACCTTAGACTTTGCTGAATAGGACCTTATAGTATGGTCTGTTGCAAACAACATTCCTAGGAAACAAGCTTAGCCTTTTGGGGGCTCTTCCTTTTGAGACATAAACCAAGAAAAAATGGTACATGTCAAGACGGTAGTGGATGCTTGGATAGATTTTTTTGTGCTGGGCATTAGGAACTAGCTGCCATTTCGTTCACATACTAGAAGAAAAGAATAATATAGCCCAAGAGTTGGAGGAGAAATTGCAGCCCCTAGCTACAACTTACACAAGACATGGCCATTATTGACACCAATGAAATGACCTTTTCTGTAGACACACAAAATCTTTTCTCCTCTACCTTTGGCTAAGAGAAGCTATTTTTTTTTTAATAACTAAAATATTTGCCTGGAACATGGCTTTAACCCAAGGTCGTCATATGGCTGTGAAATTTAATGAATGGAGGGTTGTGGGCCAGCAGTGCTGTGAGAGGTCATCAAAGAGAGCTGAGGGTTAAGCATTGACATTACACATTCCCAGCAAGTTTTTCTGAATGAATGGAATTTGGATTGAAAAGTCTTAAACACTGGACAATCTTTAAGATGTGAATGTCCCTACTTCTAAACAGAAAAAAAAAGTCTGAAAACTAATTGAGCCAGTTATGAATTAAGGCAAAGTGATGGCTCTTGATTTGTTGAAATCCCTGGGCTACAGTATATGCCATTTAAACAAAAATAAACTATTAAAGTTTAATTGAGTAATTTAGGAATCTGCTTCATAAGTTTGAAGGAAGGAATTCTTCGTTTCAGAATATGCTTCCCACAATAGCTACCATATAATCTTTATAAAATAACCTCAGCATTAATTTTTCACAAATTAAAAAGCATGCTAGAGTATTAAAGCCGAATAATAGATGGAACATTACATAAAAGTAGGGCAGTCATAAATGATTTATGATTTCCTTGTTCATCAGGACTTGGCTTTTTGAATCGTAATTGAAAACTGGTACAGTTAGATTGCTGAAAAAAAGTAAATTGGTTATTCTGACAGCAGACAACTTTCATTAGGGAGCTAATTAATTTTAGCAAGCTGAGAGCCTCATACTAAACATACTTACTCAGTCATGTTTAGTCATGGGACTTTATTTAATTATAGTCTTCTGGTCAATGCATAGTGCTTTTTTTCATTTTGATCAACATTATTTAGACACAGTATAGCTGTTGTTAACTACCATAAAGGCTAAGGTTAAACCTCTAGTTGGGAATAGGGCAACTGGAATAAGAGGGTATTCTCTACCCCATCTTCAGCATCACCTCAATTCTCCTTCTGTTTTAAGCTTTGTTGTATGCTTATTGATGCATCAGTGCTCTGAGAAGTTTGGACATTTTGTACATCATAGATGAGAGGCTTGTACAAATTACAAATTAATTGATCTTTACCTTGTATTGATAAATTAAACAACAGATGAAATGGCTGATACATTTTTTTGTTATTCGTTATTCCTTAAAATTTTACTCTTTGAGCTTATTAAATGTCTTAGTTCTTTACTTCAAGAAAAATGAGCAAGCCTACAGTCTTGAGTTTAGTGGACAACCATACAAAAGAAGCATTCTCATTGTCATTTACACAGTTAGAAGTTGTATTGGTTTAGGAAAGTGGTAGGGTCCCCTTTCAGATCTAGGATCTCTTCAGCCATGGTGATTGGCAGGCTTGTAGTACCAAGCATGAATTCTCCTATTGAGTGGACCTTAAGTCCAGTGAGACAACTGTTATGGTTACCCCAAGATGAAAGTGCCACAATTGAATCATTGGGAAAATTTGGCTGGTCTGGTCATGGTTGTGGTTTATAGGTTTATAGGCTTTACAGATGGGTAGGACTACCAATTGCCCCTCTCCTTGGCAGCTTGCATAGCACTATATATATATAAAACCACTGGATAGACACACATACATAAAAACAATAAAGAGGATGGATTTGGAAGAGAGAAACATGGGAGGAGTTTGTAATTTCTTTTAGAAACTGTGACAGATTTAGAGAGATCATTGTCAGTAAAGTACTTGCCTCATAATCATGAAAACCAAGTTCAGATCCCAAGCACCTGTTATGTAAAAAGCCGGGCATAGGAACAAATGCCTATAATCTTAGCATTGGGAGGTGGGTTTCCTGAGGCTTAATGACCAGGGAGCCTGGTAAGCTCCAAGTTTGGTGGGAGACCTTACAAATGTAAGGTCTGTGGAAAGTCATTAAGAAAGACAACTAATGTCAACCTTTAGCCTTCACACACACACACGAGCATATAAACATGCATAAACCACACATACACACACACTCATGCATGCACACATGAGCACACACACACTCATACACACATGGGCACATACTCACGCTCAAACACACACACACACACACACACACACACACACACACACACACACACACGAATTCTGGGGGAATTTGTCTAGACCTGTGCCTGTTTTTGCATGTTGATTCGCTTTTCTCTGGGCACCGTGAACAATTGTTTTACTTTCTCTGTCACTAATCGTAGGTTTTTGTCGAGCTGTATGTGGTTTTGTGTGGGAAAGAAAGGTCTGGTTAGGAGCAACTCTGACATATTTCCCTTATCCCCCTCTGCTCTAGCCAGATGTCAAGCTGTTTAAAATTCCTTCTTAAATGAGCATGACCATCTGAGGTTCACTCCACCCTGGAGTTAAATCTGTGGTCTGATCTTGAAATCCACATTTTGTCCCCTAAGAACTAGATGGGAGGAGCAGTAGCCAATTATGGCCACCTGTTTGTGTCCATGGTGCTGTTGTTGGAAATGGCATTGATCAACAATAAAAAGGTCGATGGCCCTTTAACAAACTCATGACTCCTATAAGCCGGTAGCTATAATTTGTATTGGAAGAAAACATGCATTTGCTTACCTAAGCCCAGTACTATTCAAAGGTCTCCATGTGTTCCTGTTGCCCTTGTTGTAATCAAGGACACAACCATGACTGAGATCAACCCCAATCATTCCAAAAGGCTTTGGAAAATTTGCATGGATGCCACTGGAATTAAATATCCATAAGGGTACTTGGAACCAAAAAACCCAGCCTTCTCAGGGCTTTATAGATTTCACAATATGACTAGTGACCTATTGCAATAAGACCTGCAAAGGCTTATCCTGTTTTCCTCATGCCAGGCAGTTTCTCAAGCTCCCTTTCATAGCCACCCTATCAAGAACAGTTGGGAATGTGAACATTAAATACGTATCAATTCTAGGCGTGGAGAAAGCCACATGTGAAACTAATTAAACAGATAACCATAGCAAAGAAACGGCTCATGCACAACATTAACGGTGAGCGCTCCCTCTTCTTCACCAGCATTTTCTTGCCCTGCAGGTGACTCGCGTTTCATCCTGTCAGACCAAGGGAAGTGGCTTCTTCACTGCATTAGCCTTGGCTTGATGTGAGTCTGACACACAAGCACCCTTCACTTAGGCAACAAGTATTTCTTCAGCAGTTTGCTTGCCCATCACTGCCTTAATTCTAGAGACTCCCAACAAAATGTCTTTGGTCTCTCTTTTTCTAGGGAAGGAAGCTGGCCTGTAAACAAATATATAAATACTGCTTTAAGGACACAGTTCCAGAAAGTAATGAAAGTGACGAGAATACAATTATCACAAAGCAAAGGAATAGAGGATTATGTGTAGAACTGGCTTACACATACTGACAGGGAAGAGGCTTCTGTTGACCGTGCTCACACCCAGCACACAGTAGGGACAAATCACCCACTACGCTGAAAAAGGAATGATTAGCTGCTTTGTCCCATGTGTTTTATCTTTGTTGACTGGTCTACATTATATAGTCCTTATCAAAAAACTGAATCTTACATTTATTTATGCATTTCTCTAAAACATTCCATAGAGCTAGTCTTATGGCATATGACCAACAGATTCAAACATGGTTATAAGTTTTTCTTATGTAATTGTGAGCATACATACATAAGGAAGCTACATACAGAGGGTAGTATCAGTCATGGAACATCAAATCAAAGTGGAGCTCATACTATCAACTGTCCCGACCACATGAAAGTAAATACCTATTCATTAATATTGACCTCCTGTGACATACCTTTTGAAGTTATCAGCAGCCTTTCAGCTTATCCTCACTTGACAGAGTCTCTGAACTTGGTCTGTACCACATAATCAAATTCTGCAGAATTTCACCTTGAGAAGTATCTTTGAGTCAATCTATCCATGTAGTGTTGTCATAGTCATAAACTCTTTAAAATATGCTCAGGGGCATGGTCACTACTTATGAATTCACTTCCTAAATTGTACTGATACTTTTCTCTCAGTAATCAAACTATGCTCCCATTACAACATTAATAGCAAAACCTCTTCTTTAGGCTTATGTCAGTGATTATCAACCCTGAGTGTGTACTAAAATCTCCCTGGGGTCTCCAAAGAGAATATCAATACTCAGGCAAAAACAGGTCAAAAGAGGTAGTCACATTTTCTTAAAATGCCTCTGCTGATTACCACCCACAACTAGAGTTGACAAACATTGGCTTGTGCAATCTTCTATCTCATTCTTACTGTTTTCCATGCAGCCAGTTACTTCCATTAAATCTCAAAGGTTTTGTAGGCATCCAGTGAAGAAGGTCAGACTTTCAGATGATCAAATTGCCCCTCCTCAAAAGTAAAGATTAACTATCCTAGCACAAAGACTGCTGCCTGCATCAGACTGTAGCATTTGTAGACATAATGAGTACCACAATTTGATACTGGATACTACAAGGAAAAGATCAAATGTGAAGTTTAGGTAGGCTGATTTTAAAAGTCTACAAAGTATATATCTAGAAAGATAAGCAGTTAACAATACTTAGCTGTATGTATAGATGATGTCTCCAAGATATGACTAGATGTATAAGAGATATACTGGAGGTAACTTCAGCTAAAGAAAAGGATGAAAAAGAGCTGGAGTATGGGGGAATAATCATTGAACCTTGGTGTTTATCTGACACTTATGATAGGGAAGAGGAAAAGAAGGAAAAGTCATAAGGGAAAGTCCCACCCTGCAGAGCAGCCAGGTGGGTGGGGAAGCCAAGAGCAAAGATTGCCCATGTGTGGAGCCCACACCGGACAGGGATTCTTGACTCTGTGGCCTCTGCAATGCTATTTATTGGCTACTTCGCTTAGAGTAGTAACCTAAAAACTGATATCCCTCTCAGAGTGATCTCTGGTCACTCATTGCTGTGCTATTCATTGGCAGGACTAGGCAAGGAGTGATCACACACCTTAAGAAATGCTCCTATACCTTGAGAAATGCCCCTACCTCTTGAGAAATGCCCCTACACCTTGAGAAATGCCACTACACCATGGGAAATACCCCCAGATTCTAGCTTTTACATGTTCCTCTTCTTGACTCCTTTCCATTTTGAAGTCTATTATCAAGAAACAGTACAACTAGGTTATGCCCTAGCCTTCTAAATTATTCATACTTTCCTCTCCTGTCTCTTTGGAGTAAACCTTACTAGGCTTATCACACTTTCCCAGACAATTTCACAAGTATCCAGTCATATTTATTGAATACGGGCTTCAAAAGTTTCATTGATCATGAATCACTTTACTGTTAACCAACAATGACTATAGCTAGCCATCAAACAGGCTAAGATTGCGCTTTTAGGACTCCTGGCTCATTTACAAAGCTTTATAAATTTGGTCCTAGACTTTCCAAGTCAGGTATCTTGAAATGGCAGTCTGTGCTCGTGTTATACTTTCTCAGTTCCCATTAACCCACTGCGAGTGGATTCACTTCTGTCTTCCCAAATAAGAAGTCTTACAAAGGCCACAAAAGCTTAATTGACAATCCAGTAAATGTCCATCTCTTGTGTGACCTTATGTGACTCTAGACGCCCCCTGACACACACACACACACACACACACACACACACACACACACACACACACACCTGTTTTTCTTCTTTCTTTTCCTTTGACTTCCCTCCCTCCTTCCCTCTCTCTTCTTATTTTCTGAGCAGATCAAGGAACACCCTAATTCCATTTTATGTCCCCTTAGCCACACCAACTGCAAGTGCACCAGTTAGGGGCAATGATCAGTGGTTTCCTGCCTCACTTGAAGCAATAATCTTCTAAATGACCTTTATACCTTTCAATGTGATCTGTTTGCTGTGTGTGTGTGTGTGTGTGTGTGTGTGTGTGTGTGTGTGTGTGTGTGTGTGTGTTGGGGGTGCAGGGGGAAGGTTTGAACCCAGGGCCTTATACATGCTAGGCAATCACTCTACTACTGAGCCACATCCCCAGCCATTTGGCTATCACTGAAGAATTTTTCTTGCAGGCAAACTATTCATATCATTGGCAACTCCTCCATTGTTCATCATCAAATGCCACTTACCATGCCAGCCTGAAAATGTCTGACCCCTGAAAACAGGTTCAACCTTATTCTCACCCAGTCTTGTTTTTGGTCCCTGTGTTCTTTTTTTATCTGAATGAGTTCCTTGAGAAAATATACTGTGCTTATTATAATCTGCTCTTGGTCTATGCTGCTCCATTGGTAACATGCCTGTTCATTTCTCATATACAAGACAGACCAGATATAGCCCTCTTGGTTTTTGCAATGTTTTCATATGCCTTCACTCTCATTAGCCATTATTGTTGTCCTGCGATTGTTGGCATCCTGTCTATCACCCCCAATGACATAAATTAGATGAGGGTGGATGATATATCTGTTAATTAGTTTGTTTCCAGAGCCTGGTACAATTACCAACACTGAAGTGCCTGATATTATTTGAATGCCAATAAAACATGAATGACTTCAAAGATATGAGTCCTGAAGACTGAGAAAAAAATGGGTATGCCATCATATATCGCCATTGTTCTGGTCTTGTTTATGTAGCTATTTCTAGGAAACACGGCTTCACAGCCAACACCCTCATATTCTGACTCTTACAGAGTTTCATCCCTTCTTTGATGACGTTCCCTGAGCCACAGGAGCTGTGATGGAGATGTAGCCGTTGGGTCTGGTCTTCCCACAATCTCCTGATCTCTGCACTGTGTCCAGTTGTAATTTTCTGTGATGATTTCCATTTCCTGTACGAAGAAGTGGACCTGATGCAGGGGTGGTAGCTACACTTATCTGTGGCTGTAAGGATAAGATTTAGAAACTGTAGTAAAGACTTACATTGGTCTAGGAAAATGGTAGTGGTAAATTCTTTTCTAAGGTGCATGACCTCAGTAGCCCCAGGAAGCTGACTAGGTAATACGGAAAGGGGAAATTTTCATGGAGTTCTACCCCTAGACAAAGAACTACAGGCAACTGATGACTACTGGGTGGTGAATTAGCCTTTCCCTGGGTTGATCCCTTATTGGTTGCCCAAATGCAGAGTGGTCACCATGAAACCATATACCCACAAACAACAAAAATGGACTCAGTGGATTGTATTTACATATTTTTTGTGCAAACACATGCATGCACACATATGTGTGTGCACACATACACACACAGACATGTAATGATAATAAAGAAAAACCCAAGCCATAGGAGGGATTTAAGGGAGAGTATCTGGGAGATGCTGAAGGGTAGAAAGGAAGGGGAAAGTGATACAATTCTATTTTAATTAAAACCATATTTAAACATTTTTTTTATTTAAAAATGTTTACTCTCTTCTAAAGTGTTGCTTGAAAAAAAGAATAAAAGATTAGGCAGTAATATGTGCTGCTGACTATGAGTGAACTCTTCCCTGTGTACTAGAGTGCAAGGATTTCACTCTATTACAAGCAACTTCGGGAGATTGTCTACAACTACCTGTAATGGTTTCAGCTGCATGAAAGATAAAAGAAGCCAGCAATTCTGATGTCAGCAGACTTTGGAAGAAGCACAAGTATGCTGTGCCGAGACTCAAAACATCATGTGGGAGTGTTTGTCCCAAATTTCCAACACGCTTCGTTGCTCCGTAAGTCACATTTGGCCTTAAAACATCAAAAATAATGCCTTTATTCATACAGGATTTCAAAGTAGTTTTCCCATCATGCTTTGTTCTGGACTCAGATCATCAGAATGAGGTAGCCCAGACACAAAACGGGTCTGTTTATGCATACAGCTTATTCTCTAAAGAGACTGTGCGACTCACCGGAGCCTGGCAGGTGCCACGTGGCAGAGAGAAAGCCGGAATGTAGGAAGATGTCTGCTAACTCGTATTCGCTGTTTCCTCGGTCTCCCCCCATTTCTACGCACACAGCATGAGAACTGTGGGAGGCTCGTGACTCCCAGAGGCCAGTTTGCACAGTCACATCTTGTCACTTCTTGTGACTCCAAAGTCTACAGTGACTATGAGGCCCATGGATGCTAGAGGGGTCCCCCAGTTTCCCAAGTGCTTTCCCACAGTAGCTGTTCTGAATTCCCCAGCTGAGGTTAGGACTATCGGTTCCAGCCACTGGCACTGGATAACCCTTTGGCTTAAGGAATGACTGTTACTCTGTTAGTGTCTTAGCTTATGGTTTGGTGGTGTTATGGTTCTTCCTTGCATGAGTTAAGACAAAAACAAAAAGACCTAAGCTTATATTTTTAATTTTTCAAAGGCAGGTAGAATATTTAGTGTACAATTCATAGAATCCTCTCAGCCCTTATTTCTCTACTCCAGGGTTCATTCAAAAGCAGCTGTGTGTTGCTTGGATTTCACAGAGGTCTTTAAAGACAACAGAAATTGAAATTTCCAGGCAGAATATGCACTGGTCAGTTTGAGCAGAGCCTCAACATATCTTTTGTTTTCTGTTACTAGTCGGGGAAGATATTTCAGTTTGCAACCACTGGGAACTCAAAGGCAGCGCTGCCCATGTAACAAACACTAGTTAAAAGGTTACAAGCATGGACTCATCTAATCCTTACCATGTGGCACATGAAGAACTCAGATAGGTACTATCTCATCCTCCTCAGTTTAGAAATGAGGAAACAGAGGGGTCTAAATGTTAAGTCATGTGACTGGCTGGACAAGATTAGCCAAGGGACAAACCAGGAACTCAGATGCAGACAAAAGGGATCCAGAGCCAAGCTCTAGTCTCTGGTGCCTGAATACAATGTCAGCTTTTATGTGACCCATACAGGGAAACAGAAAATAAATCATTGGTGAATAGTTATCAGAGTCAGTAGAAGAATAAATCTAAATAAAATGAGAGCTCTAGAACCTTTGGAGAAAATGCAATGTCTGCTTATATGGCATTGAATCTCCATGGACACTGACAGCTAGACAGGTGATTCCAGATAGACAGGTGAAAAAGGACCATGGCATGGGGTGACTACCTTATATATACTGAATGAGTAATATCTCTGTGGCATTTGGACTTTGTCAAAATAAAGACTAGCATGTGATGTTGACAGGACTTTGCTCTGCAATGGTCTTATTAGCAATACAGCTCCTTTGTGCTGTCCTTAATATCACTCAGTGTCAGGTACAGAGACTTCGGAGTTCAGTACGGTGTCTCCTGCCTATAATCCCTACACACGGGAAGCTGAGGGAAGAGGATTATCTTGAGTTTGAGGGCTATACAGTAGTTTTCAGAGCAGCCCAGGTTACAGTGTGAGGTCTTATCTCAAAGAGACAAAGCAAAACTGACTTAAATTCGGGATGCTGTTTCATATCAGGTCACAGATGAAGGCTGAGTAAAAACAGCAGGACAGACAGAGCCACAGGCAATTTAGGGCATGTGGTCGGGCATGTGGCCAGGCAAGCGGCCAAGGCACTTTGACTCATGCCTGAAAGTCAGCGCTTTGGAGTCAAGTCTAGATTCTTCTTTTCCTTCTGTTTAGATGCATGGCCTTGTCCATATGTTTAACCAGAATGTCCAGTGGCTAAGAGTTACATTCTGTGTCTGCCTTGCTTACGTTTAAGCTCTGATTTTTCTACTCTCGCTATGTGACAACAGGAACGTTTAATCATTGACTGTCTCAGCTGTGAGTTTGGCAATTACAGTCGAACCTTTCTCTTAGGGTGCGTGCGAGGGTCAAGGGAGTTGATATATGAAAAACATTAGCATAGTAATTGTGGCGAGCAGCACAGGCGCTTATAACTCTCATTATTAACCATCTCTGCCACGCTCCTGTTCCTTCTCTATAAAATGAAAGTCATAACACTCACCTCAGAGGGTTGCAGAAAAGAATAAACGGGGAAAGCCTTTAGTGCCTGAGTGGTAATCCTGAGTATTATCAGGTACACACAGAGAAAACTAAGATAATTTAGCATGGTGGCAGAACTTCTTTGGAATGCACCAAGAAGATGTTGTCCATTTATCACAGAGTAGATAGCCAAAGGCCAGCAGCCGGCAGTCATACTACCCGGAATCTCAGATGTTGCACAAAAGGTCAGAAAATGAAAGAGCATGCAGTAGGAGGAAATGCAAAGTTCTAAATTCCATCTGGGCTTTGTGTGAACACAGCACCGTGGCCCAGAGAGCCAAGGAGATGTACATGATGTTACAGACCCAGCTTGCGACGTGGTGTATCCTTGTGCTCCATCCCTTGCCTTCCCAGTCTTTCATGTATTCCATGAATTCATGCTAAAACTGCTGCTTCCACATTCTCGGGCACTCCTGCCTCCCCTAGGGCTGATTTACACTTCAGAGAGGATCCCAAACCTTAGCTTCAGTGCAGAATCAGTGTCTCTTGAGAGAGAGCCCTGATGCCACTTGCTGAGAACCAGTACTTAAAACGGCACTAGGCTGTCAAGGGAGAAGTTGGGTCATGGTCACCGGTAACGATGCCACTATTTAATATACTTTTAATAGTTCTGGGGATTGAGTCAAAGGCCTCATCCACGCTAGGCAAGCACTCTATCAATAGAGCTACTCCCCCAGCATTCCTATAACACTTTGAATGTCCATTTTCTCCCACGATGTTTTACTTTTGTAACTTTTCTTCAGGATTCCTTCCTTATTTTTAAATCTTCTTCACATATCCTCTACCCAACATTGAATTCCTATTGGTTCTTAATTTAACTTTTGCTGAATCTGGATGATTGATTTGTTCTAAGTCTGGCAACTCATTTCAATGCCTGATTCATTTTGCAAGCCCCTTCCTGAGCCCTACTCTTCCCATTTCTCCAGTGGCTTGGGACTTTGGCTTGAAGAATCTTTAAGGCAGCTAGTCAAGTGAGGTGAACCCCACTTGCAGCATGCCCTTCTTCTCTCTCTCCCTCACCAGACCCCACATGTACGTGGCTTGTCTAGCCTTGAATACATTCTGTTTTTCTGTCACAGGACTTAGTTACAACAACACATTTTAAGTATTTTAAGTCTTCTCAGTTACAAGGACACGGGAAGTTGACAACCAGAAACAGAATATTCAAAAAACTAGTACAGAGAAAGTGAAAAGCAAAATTGAGACGTCAAAGCATTAATACAGCGATTTAATTTCCTCAATTGGCATTCTTCTCCTCTATCCTGCACGTAATTATTAAATTGTTTTATTAATTCCTAGAAGTGCTTTCTAAAATGCTTTTATTTATTCTTTGAGAAATTCATAAAAGTCTACAATATATGCAAAATACATATAATCATTTTCATCTCCATTTCCCCCTCCAGTGCCTCTCAGACATCCCTAACATTTTCCATTCTCTCCAGCCAAATATGTAATATATATATATATTCCTCTGATATATATTCATCTGTATGCAATTGGCACTACTGTTATCCACATGGGCATGGGACCATCCACTAGAACATGGTCACTCTCCCAGTGGCTACAATCTCAACCTAAAATGAGTATCCCTCTCCCTCTACCATCAATTGCTAATTGCTCCTTGGCTAGGGGGAGGGCTTCCTGAGCTCCTCTCTGCCTCATGCTGAAATTTGGAGAGATTTGATTTTGTGCAGGTCATACACTAATAACCACAGCTGCTGTGGGTTCATGAGTGCCACAACCATTCAGTGCCTAGAAGAGAGCATTTCAGGGCATTCCCTGAAGCCTCTGGCTCTTACACTCTTTCCTCCCCATCTTCAGCTTCTTCCACAGGATGGAATTCATGCCTGGCACTGTTAACTTAGTCAAAAGCCCTTAGCTTGGGAGATCATAGGCCATTTGGGGAAACCAACAATAGTTATTTTGCTCTGCTATGTTGTCAAATTGCTTTCTATGTATTTATATTTATGCCTATAGATCGGGACTGCTCTCAATCTTGGCCAGAGAGCCTTCCTTTTTTTGCAGTGGGCAATGGTTAATGCAGAGGCTCATAACTGATCGGAATGTTGAATATATGTGACTATGAGTGTACATCCCAAAACGGACATTTATGTTAACACCACCTACTAGACTAAAGGAACATTTTTACATTTCAACATCCCTGATATAAAGATGCATCTCAAAAATTAAAATCAATGTCCTTTGCAATTATAATAGGCATGTTTTGGCCTTTCAAAGAAACAGAAAATATTGGATCATTTTATAATTTTATAATTAGTGTCTTTAATGCAATGAAATACTAATATTAAACAGTAATATTAGGGAGTATTGTGGAATAGTATTTTTCCCAAAATAATATATATATATATATATATATATATATATATATATATATATATATATGTAAATAAATGTTTTAAATCTTGACAAAACCAAAAGTGGGTTCATATAGTCTCTCTCTCTTCAGTTTTTGGATGCAAAGAAAATGAACTGGGGAGATACCTCAGTCTATAAAGTGCATGCCACACAAGCATACAGATCTAAATTTGCACCCCCAGCACCCAAGTAAAAGCCAGACATGGCAGTGTGCACCTGTAATCCCAGTGCTGAAGATGCAGAGACAGGTAGATCCCTGGGGGCCGGCAGACCAGCAAATCTAGCTCAGATAACTCCAGATTCCGTGAGAGTGCCGCTTCAAAATATAAAGTGGAGCTGAGTCAAGGAAGACACCAGGTGTTAACCTCTGGCCTCTATATACTTGTGCATACATTATGTCCATGAAGGCCTCACACAAGTGCACGTGCACACACGTGTGTGCACACAGAGAAAGAAAAATCCAAGGGGATTAACGTTGACCGTTAAATATATTGTCTGATGTTCCACTCTGGTAAGTAACGAGGTGGAGAAGAGACTGACTGCTTCCAAGGCTGTACTCTACCTTCTACTAATGCAGCTTTGTTTTTCTCTAAATGTCTTCAGACCCTTTCTTGGTAGGCTCCTCCTGGTTTGTCACGTAGACTATTTCCTCATCTTCTGCTAAGTCACTGGGCCATCCATCCTCATTCTCACTACTGTGTATCCAGATGTTTTATCAGAGGTTCTTTATTAGAATCAAGATAAATTCGGTAGTTAAGAAGCAATCTCTGCAATCAGAAACTAACTGCGTTCAAATACTGCCTTATCTTCTAACCAGCCCTGTCCTGTTAGATAAATTACCTAACTGATTTCCCTTCTTTTAAACCATAGATTATTTTCCCCCTCAAAATCGTACCTCATGGGATGATCACGAGAATAATCCAGATGACTTATTTATAAAGTATTTAGAGTAATATTTTAATATAGGATTCCCAACTGTGTTACCCAGGCTTCTCTAGAGAAACGGGGCCAATAGAATGAATATCTAGTAAAAGGGGAATTATCAGATTGGCTTACACCATATGATCTAGGGAATCTTGCAATGGCTGCCTCCACAATGGAAAAGTTGAGAACTGGGTAGTCAGTCTGTACAGCTGGATGCCCAACAGTCCCAATCTGGAGAGCCACTGGTCTTATTGGAAGATGAAGAAAGCTGGGCTCTGATGTCGATGAAGGATAGCAGCAGCTGAGCAAAGGTAGTGGATGCACTTACCAGCACAGGGCAAAGGCAACAGCTTTTGCTGCGGTCCTCCTCACATATGGGCAACCACTGGAAGGTACCACCCACCTAGTGGAGAGTCATCCCCTCTCAGTTAATCTTTTCCAAAGAACGCCCTTACAGACCCACCCAGAGTGATTTTTACATCCAGTTAAGAATGACCATCAAGATTCATCATCTCACCAACCATGTCTATTTATGGAATGATAAAATTCATAAATTATATCTAATTATACATTTTTTGAAATTTTATTAATTATAAATTTCATAAGTATATTTCAAATTAGAAATAAGATTCAAGTAAAAAGGATTGATATGAAGTAAATATATAAAAGAAAGTAATTGGAAAACTTGTCACTTTTTAACTTATTCTTGCATCAATAAAATTTGTGTTCGGGCTGTGTTTTGGGAAGAGAGATACAGGAACAGCATCTGAGTTGCTCATGTCTTCTGGAGAGAAGGAAGGCGCCTTATGGATGACCTTTGTATGGTAGGGGCCTGGCACTGAGTCAGCACGTTGAAGAGGGGGATAAAGTAGCTTTTGTTTCTCCAAAAAAGTAGAGGCGCACAGATACATCTCTCAGTTAACAAAGAAGAGGGAAAATACTCCCAGCTAAGACGGGTCTGAAGGGCTTCACTTGCCAACTCTGTAAATGCCTGCAATATGCTGTGTTAAGAAGACAAAGAATGAAATGCTAGCTATGTTCTCAAGCTGCTGTTTCTAGCCTTTATCTGTGGTTTAGATATGGATATTGATTCTGTGGAAACATCACGTTTGAGTTAGGTTGTTATCTTAGTAAAGTTGGATTTGGCTTATTCCAGGCAAGCTGGATCTAAAGCGGTTGCTGCATTGTTCATTCTGGAAATAAGTACAGAATCCCTTCTTTTCCATGTTACTACTTTTAAATATGTGAGTGTGAATTAGATTCAAATAAGAACAGAAAAAAAAATGAGTATTTTGGTAAAGACCCAAATAAAACCATTGTAGTTACAGTTCAGGTGACTGACTGCTGTGTCCTCCGCAGGTGATTTAACTAAAGAGAACACATACTAACTGGTAACAGAGAAAGACATATGCCTATGCTGTACAAGAAAAAGCAGATTTACCTTCGGAGATTAAAACACTCATTAATTATGTGAGAAGGGGCCAGATGGAACAATTATCCTATCAAATCCCATGATTATGAATAATATCTTCTCATTTTCAGCTACACAGCTTCAGATACGGATAGATTCCCCCTCCCCCTAGAAAAACCAATGGGAATGCTAAAACATATTTAAAATTAGGATGTGGTATCAAAACCCCATTTCCTTTTTCTTCTTTCGTCCACCAGATGTCCCTCTTCTCAAACCTGGTGATGTGTTAAATACACAAAGAGTGCCATGCTGTTCTCCTAGGGGGAAAAAAAAATCAAACCAGGTAGATGACTTGAAAAAATTCCTGCCAATTCCAACTTTTATTTTGGTAACAAATAAACCTTGACAGCTACATCTATGTGTCCTCCAGAATTGGGGTAGGGCTACCTTGCTCACTATGTGGTTGATTGGCTTGTTAATAACTCCGGTCACTGGGCAAGTCTCCAAGGCAGTGGGTATATTTCTGATCAGCTTGAATACTGGAAAACTGTCACTTTACAGAAATGTATCCCTTACACTTGTTATACCATTTGAAATTTCTCCCTCTGAAGAGTATGTAACGAACACCCAATACATTTGTTTCAAATGATGGCCAGTTATATAATTCAGTAACTAGGAATTCCACCTGTGTGTGGTGGTATTTAAATCTAAACATGCCGCATTCCCAAAGTCCTATAAATTGAATAATTTGGCGTAAGGAGTACATTTTCATATAAACACAAATTTTTAAATGGTGATTTGAATTGTGAGCTAAATCAAACAATTTTTTACTGTATTTCATTTATTTATTTTAGGTTCTTTTTTTTTTTTTTCAAGACAGGGTTTTCTCTGTGTAGTAGTCCTGGCTGTCCTAGAACTCACTTTGTAGACTAAGCTGGCCTCAATCTCACAGAGATTTGCCTGATTCTGCCTCCCAAGTGCTGGGATTAAAGGTGTGTCCCATTACTGCCTGGCTCAAACAATTCTTTAAATGATACTTTTTTATTCTTTTAAGGTTTCAGACATTTATACTATGTGTATTGATCATATCCATTCTATTCTATCTTACCTCCCTCCAACTCTGTCTTGTGACTCCCCCACCCTCCCAACTTCATGTCCCCTTTGTGGTTGTTATTATAATTAATAACCCCTGGGTCCAATTAGTGCTGTTCATACACTCATGACCATTCACTGGGACATGGCAACCTACCAGCAGCCATGCCCCCAGATTTCAAAAATATCTCAGAATAACCTGCTCAGGAATTGTCTGTATTAAATAAGTATTTATGAAATAATTAATGCTTCCTGATAAATTTTATTTAATTTTATTAATTTTATGTGGTTGAGTGTACATGACACAAAAAACTTTAGAAAGTTATTTGCCAAGATTCAAATCAGAATATAAATATCTGTCATGACTATGAATCAAAGGCTGAGGGGCCCCCAGCTAGATCAGGCCCTCTGAATAGGTGAGACAGTTGATTGGCTTGATCAGTTTGGGAGGCAACTAGGCAGTGGGACCAAGTCCTGTGCTCATTGTATGAGTTGGCTGTTGGAAACCTGGAGCTTATGCAGGGACACTTGGCTCAGTCTGGGAGGAGGGGACTGGACCTGCCTGGACTGAATCTACCAGGTTGATCACAGTCCTCGGGGGAGGATTTGCCCTGGAGGAAGTGGGAATGGGGGGTGGTCTGGGGGTAAGGGGAGGGTGTGGGAGGGGGGAGAATAGGGGAACCTGTGGCTGATATGTAGAACTGAATGGTATTGTAAAATAAAATAAATAAAATTAAAAAAAAAAAAGAAAAAATGTCTATCATGTTCTCTGCATCACTGTTTGGGGGTAGCAGTAAACAATCTGAATTATAAATATTTTCCTTTATTCAAATATTTTCAGAGTAACCAAAGAGCATTCAAAGTGCAGTTCTATCTTTACATGATCACATAAGCCTCTAATCTTACCATTACCACTTAATATCCATTAATCTGAATGAACAAAGATAAGCACATAAATTTCCAGAGGGAATAATACTAAGTGAATGAAATTTTGTCACAGAACTGGGTAATTATTGCAAATGGTGATTACTTAGCCTCAGCACCGCTATCTACATACAAAGGTATTGTATTTTATTTTTAGAGTTGGTGGTAGGTTTTGGCCTAAGTGAGTGAACATCTGAGCTTTGGGTTACTCTTGAAGGCATTCCTCCAATTCCACAGAATATAAGTGGATAGGGACTTTTGAGTGTAAGAGGCGATGATTCTGCCTATGTGGAGCAGCATTCTCTCCAGAACCTCAGGGAGGGGAAATACAGATGAATGAGGGAATGTAAGCAGAGACAGCTAGAATTCAGATGCATTTGGGAGGTAGTATGGAAACCTAGTGGCAGTGGAAACCTTCCTAAAATATATGAAGGCAATCCTAAGGAAGTGTCCAAATAATATGGAGGAGGGGAGTAGAGTCCCAACTGGCCACCTCTTGTCACCAAACTAAGCTTCTGGTACCAGGACTGAGTTACATCCAATGGAGTTGTTGACCAAAGTGGTCCCATGGAAATCCCCAAACAAACCAGGCTGTTGCCAAGACAATAGGTTGTTCTCACATAACTCATTGAACATGGAGAGGTCGAGCTGGTATCTATATAGAAACTTCACCCCTATGTTCCAGTGTCTTTGGCACAGGAAGGTACCCTGCAGGGTACCAATAGACCAACCCAGCCACAAACCCTTTGATATACAATGCTGTCCTGCCTGCAAAATATGCCAGGGCAATGGTGGTACAAATACTATGGGAATAACCAACCAATGTCTGGTGATCTGACTTAAGGCCCATTCCTTGAAATGGAGCCAATACCTGACACCCAGAGACTAAATAGCCCAGAGACCTGGGGTAAAACCAAATACTACTGATCTTTAAAAAAAAAGGAGCATAAAATGACTCCTAATGATATTTTGCTATAGTCTATATAGGTGCCTTATCAGCCATCATCAGAGAAGCTCCTGTTGACTTTTAGAGAGAACAAGTGTTGAGAATTAGACCAAATGTCTTGATTGTGGTTGTAATGTGAAGATAGTTTTAATGTGATGGTAACATATAATGATGAACAAATACTGAATGAGCAGGAGCTCCAACCTAGCCGGAGTGCTAAGTCTGTCATTTGAGTTGTACTTAATCTCACAATGTCCCCATGATGTAGACACCATTGTTGTGGTACAGCAAGGTCTCTTGCCAAAACTTTTGTACTCAGCATCCATGTTCCTGTGTCAAATATTAATTTCCAACACCCCTTAAAGCAGGAAAGGAAGCTTGTGCATCTGGTACATAGGGCCCCAAGGGTTTGAAAAAAAATATTATCTCAAAGAATTAGCCTTCGTATATTCCTTGTAGGACTTCAGTTACAGGGTTTCATACTATACCAGCCAGTGTGAGTGAGGTATCTGAACACGTCAGCAAAGATGCCATGCCAAGATTTCACGAAGTGTGATAGGACAGGATATGGGAAGAGACACAAGTAATTTCAGTGCAGGGAACAGTGTCAGGAGAAGCAGAGGGAATTGCAGAGAATTAGAGAAGAGGTAGATGCCAATTCGGTCGGTTTGAGCTGTAAGAACCAAATGCACATGTGTTTTTCTGAGCTTTTGAGCAATTGGAGTCTGTTTCTTCTGTTCTTTAAAGACCATGGTGCCCATGAATAAGACGCCATTGGATTCAGTGTCTGGTAAGGGCTCATTGTCTGCCTGACTGAAGTATGGCACCTTGTCTACATTCTCACCTGCTAAAAAAGCAAACAATCACCTTTGAGCCTCTGTTACAATGGTTCCCATACCATGACCTGACCACCTCCCCGACATTGTTTTGAAGGCTAGTGTCACAGTGTGTGAATTTTGAGAGATCACGTTCAGGTCACAGCAGCATCCACATGTACTTTTTCCTTTACAGCCTGGATAGTCACATTTTAAGATAAACTAGGGAGGCCTCCTATGCCCAGCTACACTGGATGACAATGTTCGGTGCTCCAAACTTCAAGTCATCAAGTGAGACACAAGTCCATCCCAAAGATGCTCATAAACCATGCTTCTGTGGATGTTTTCTAAATGTTTGTTGCTGGTTTTTCTATATATATAATACAGATTGCCAAAAAGCCCTTTTTTGGTCATTATCTGCCATAGTTTGTCCTCATCTAAAAAAAAAAAATAAAAGCCTGCATAAGGCAAGATTCTCCCTTCTTCTGCATGACTGCCATCTCTTACTGGAAAACAAGTGTTTTCAACGCTTACTTCCTTCATTTGCTAAACCACAGATAGCAGTATCCTCTAAGCTGTCAAATTAGTTCCCTACCTTGTTATTTAGATCCTTGGAAAATTTGGAGATTATTGTGGGGTTTTTTGTTGTTGTTGCTGCTGCTTAACCAAATTAAATATATTGTATTTCATTATCCATTTATTTCCCATTCTTAATCTGCAGTTAAAATATCTTTAAATATCAAAAATTATTTTCTTCCCTTGTTGCCCTGATGCACTATGGTCCATGTTAATACTCTGAAACAACCAGGGTACTTCAGGGTTATAAGAAAATGAGGTCTTATGTGAGATTTCCCCCAAGGCCCCGTGATGGTTTAGTGATGCCCCCCCACCATAGGCTCATGTGTTTGAATACTTGGTCCCTAGACGGTGAAATTGTTTGCAAAGGATGAGGAGGCATGGCCTTGTAAGAGGAGGTGTGTCAGTGTGGGCAGGCTTTGAGACAAAAGACTCTTTGAAATGTCTGATTTCAATGGCCCACACATATCTAGTTTTTAATGTTTTTAAAATAATTTTCTGAGAACTTCACACACCTTGTACGTACATAAATCCTACTACTTCCATGTCCTCCAGCCCACACTCATGGTCTTTAGTTATTATGGTTATATATATATATATATATATATATATATATATATATATATATATATGGTTATATATATATATAATATATATATATTACACACACACACACACACACACACACACACACACACACACACGTATATACAACCTACTGAGTCCATTTAGTGTTGCTTATCTGTACATATGTCCAGGGCTGACCATTTGGGTTTGGACACCCTCTCATCAAAGAAGTTTCTTTTGGATAGATGGAGACTATTACAGAGATCCACAGCTGACCAAAATTCATGATCATGGACCCTGGGACACTTAGTCCCAACTAATACATATGCAACCCAACCCCCACACTGAAAGCTCAAGGGAAATCTCAGAAGCGTGAACAGATGATAAGAGCCAGAGGCCCAGATCTCCTGCTGCTAGATATCACCCCTGAAATCTCAACAATATGGCTGCCTGAGCAAGTCTTGCATAACAGCAGCAGTTGACATGCGACTGTGGACAGGGAAGATTCCACATGGTCCCACCTAGAAATAAAGTAGTACAAGTGGTAAATGGCTACTCGGAAAGGCTTCCTCCAGGGACAAGCTCTCTTTTAATATGATATTTTAATTAATTCTTTGAGAATTTCATACAATGTATTTCGATCATATTCATCACACACACACACACACACACACACACACACACACACACACACACACATACACGCACGCATGCAGCTCCTAACTCCTCCCAGATCCTGATAGGCCAATTATACTCCCTTTACATTTTTTTTCTACGCATAAAATGTAGTCTATCTACTTTATTTGATAGTTTGTGTTTCTCTGGCATTTCCACACCACATCTAGTTCAGTGCTGGGCCTTTACTACATATATACATTGTATTGGCCTTTTCTTTTCTATAAAGATTTGCCTGCTTGCTAACTCTTTCCACAATAGTCAATTAAAATATATCCCAATTTTTTAAAATGGTGAAACAGAAAAACCAAAAGCATCATCAAAATAAATCCAAATAACAATGTAAACTTCATGTGGATGCAATGAAAACTGATCATCAGTTGGCCAATGCAATTCAATTATAGCAAGGTAAAAGAGAAAAGATACACTTTGGAGTTTTGCTTTAGTGACAAACATATAAGTGTAACTACTTTCTGTACATGGCTGCATTTGGCTAGAGTTTGGTGTTTTCTTTTGTGTAAAATCACACTCAAAATTTACCTTTAATCTCCACTTTTCATTTTTTTAAAATGAAGCGAGAACACAAAGGCCCAATATGAGTACGGAATGTTTCTACAGTTTTATAGTTTTTCTCATCTATTACAATAATTGGACAAGATTTAGGAGGCAGAATTTAAGTCTCAAACACTTTAAATCTTGCAATTGACTTAACATAGAAATAGCAATGATCTAGTTTTGAATGTTCCCATTAGTCATCCTACATAAAAGTTCTTAAATTACATCAATTATAGTAATAAAGATATTTAGCATAAACAGGTTTGGAAATATACCCCGCTTCCTTTCAGTAATGAGGCAAGCCCTTATTGCAGGATTACACAAACTGAGATGTTTGTTCACCGAACGAGCTCTGAGTTTTTCTGCATAGGTGTTACAGAACATCTACAGTGTTCAATAAAGAGACGGTGACTATAGAACCGTGTTAGGAACTGTGCTCCTACTGTGTTCTTAGTACCATATTAGGTTTTCACATTTATCATGAGTAGAGTTGTTTTACAAAGCAGTTGAGCCATAATCACGGATCCCAGGATCAATACACTTAATACAAACGTCACCACCTGTGATAGGGTGGATAATGATGTACCCTAGAGGTATCTATGTTTTAATTCTTTGGAACCGGGCAAAGTGTCACCTGGAATTGAAAGGAAGAAATAAGGCTACAGAGGAAGTACACATTCCTCCTCAGCTGGCCCTGAGCTGAAGAGATCCTTCTGGGCTTCTGGACTTGGTGTTTTTATAGCATACCTTAAAAGTAGGAAAGGAAGAGTGGAGAGGAAGTCAGAATGGTACAAATGAGGAATGAGACCACAAAACAAGGAAAACAGAAGCTTCTAGAGGCTGGAGTAACCCAAGAAACAGATTCTCCCTCAAAATCTATAGAAAGGGACACAGTGGGTGATCCCATGAATTTAGATGAGGGATAGACTCACTTCAAAATTCTGACACACAGAACTATGAGATAAGTTGTGTTTATTAAGCTGCTAAGTTGTATAATTTGTTAAAGCAATAATAGAAACAAAATAAAGAATTATTCTGGAAAGAGTATTATGGATTCATGATTTTGGTGAGCTCTGTCTGATTCATTAGAATTAGCTTAGTGTTTACAATGTCTGTACCATAGTCACATGTATGAAGAATAGTCAAGTCAACCAGATTGTACTAATACTTTGACAAAGCATAGGCTGTAGGTGTGGGAAAACATGCTGGCTATGGCTTAAATGTGTCCTCAAGGGTTTGTGTGTTAGAATTTAATCTCTGTTGTTAAGTATTACAGGGTGGAAATTTAATCTGACAGTGATGTCTAGAAGTGTGGTTTGGGAGGTTCACATTAGCATTGGCTAAAATCATTTAGGGTCAATGGATAACGGACATGCATAGTTTTATAAAAAGAAAGAGAAAGGTTAGAGCAAACAGATAAACATATGGGCTCCCTGAGTTTTGCTGTGGTGATTCCTATAGTGTTTTGAGATCAGTCATGAGAAAGACATATGCAGAGGGCGATGCTCAGCCTTAGAACTCCAGAACTGTGAGCCAGGACAAATATCTTTTCTTCATAAAGTTAGCCAGATTTAGGTATTTCTTTATAGTAACACAAAACAGGTTGATACAACCTGCTTTCAGGAAATGAATGCTCAACGTATTGAAAGCATCATGTAGGTAGAGTCTTCCCATCCTGGGAACTGCTTCCAAATTACCACACAGAGGGTTATATTAATTATAAATGCTTGGCCAATATCTCAGGTGTGTTACTAATGAGCTCTTACAATTTAAGTTAACCCATATTCCTCATTTACACTCTGCCATGAGGTGTTATCTTTATTAGCATGGCAAATTCATCTCCTGCTCCCTCTGCTTCTGGCTGATAACTCCTGCCCTCCCCCTTCTTTTTCCCATCATCCTTAGTTTGGGCACCCTGCCTATACTTCCTGTCTGGCTACTGGCTAATCAGTGTTTTATTAAACCAATTTGAGTGATAAATCTTTACAGTGCACAAGAGGATTATTCCATGTCGGCATCAGCCATTGTTTCAGTTAGGTTAGGAGAAGCCAGACTTTGTACTTGTCTGTCATATATAAACAAAAGGTGAGCTCAGAACTGCAGTAGAGCCTGGGTCTATTGTGTTTGCCAGAGGATCATTACCTCACAGTAGCTACTTGTTTGTTTAGTTTAAAAACCAGGATAACTGAAACTGGCCACAAAATCATAATCCTCCTGCCTTAGCTTTCTAAGTGCTGAATTCACAGGTGTCCGTTGCTGTACACAGCTACTAACATTTCTGTTTGTTGTTGAGCTAGTCGATGGGTATTCTGATACTGCTGAAAGGAAAGGTGATTTGAAACCTAATGCTGATGTCTCATGGAATGTCTTATCTCATTTCCCTAAACCAAATCTGATACAATTAGATGTGATAGTCTTTATATACCATAGCTTGGCAAATAAAGCATGTACTGCTACTATAGAAGAACATGTTGCAAGTGTCTGTTTGCAGGATTTCTTCTTCATATTTTAAGCAGTTTAATGTAGATGAATTTCTAAACAGTCTTATTAAATAAGAAACACGGAGCCAAATATAGAGGTAATAGCCAAAGAGATCAGAGCAAATAGCTACGACTAGCCTTAGCTCACCACCACACAGCAGCTTCCACTGAGAGAGAGCTTCTTTCCATCTAACCTGTGTTTTTATTGCCTTCCTGTTCTGCCTTCTCATTGACTCTAAGCCCAGCCACATCACCTCATCACTGCCTGTCTATACAGACCTCCAGGTCTCTATGGTTGGTACTGGGAATAAAGGCTCATGTCACTATACTTGGCTGTGTCCTTGACCACACAGAGACTCTGCCTGTCATGTGATCGGATTAAGGGCATGTGCTACCACTACCTGACTTCTGTTTATGGCTCACTATGTGACCTCATTATGTGACTTCTGATCGCTAGGAAAACTTTGTTTATTAACATACAAATAAAATCGCATTTCAGCACAATTAAAATATCACCACAGTTTAACTCAACTGACTATTGCAATACAGTTGGGAAATCCAACCTTTTGACACCACAACATGACATTGCCACCTACATATGTGTTGGGCTGCATTCATGACTGCCTTGGGACACATGCAGTCCATAAGCCAAAGGCTGAATGCACTTGGCTTAAATTATCAATGGTGTGTTGGAAAACTTTATGACTTATATGTAGAAAGACACAGGGAATAAAGAGGAACAATGGTGACTAAGTTGCGATATTAATTCAGTGGCTTTCCTTCATTTTCCTACAAAAAGATGGCCTGATTGGCATACTATATGGGAAGGGTAGTTCTGACCCACTAGTTCATTCACTTTCTGATACCATAATGCTTTTGAACATAACTCACATGGACATGAATGCATGGTGAATCTATAGTCCAGACCATGGGTGATGTGATGCTTAATCTTGTGAAGTTCACAAAAATTAGAATCACTGTGGAAACATTGTCTCTTAGTGATTATTAGCTTTGGAGAAAGTGATGAGGCTTTAGGGAATAATTAGTTTTATATACATGAAGAACTAGAACAATCCCACTACCCAAATCGGATTTATCCCACGCCTTTGTGTGTTGTCTCTGAGAATTGCTGTAATCTACCTGATTCTGTTCTATTTCTAGACTTTGTATTCTCTTGTGTCTGTATATATCTATGCTGTATCCCTGTAATGCCATGTTTACTGAGGTTGGTTTCTAGCTGTCTGCTTCTGCCATATCCTGCCTTTAAGTGGTCATCTTCCCACCCAGCCATGTGATCTGGACTCTCACATACTCCTCCAAGTTTTTCTCTTCTACTCTCAAGCAGTATCAACCAATGATTTGTGACATGAATTACCTTCATGCTAACAGCTGCCAGGAGCTTTTATTTCTTGACAAAACCCAGTAGGGAAGAATGATGTCTGTAGGTTTTATGTTTCTGGGTTACTCTCTTTTAGAGTAGATAAAGCTTATTGTAAGTAGCTAGTGGCTGTACTTAAACAAATTAGATTACTTTGGGAGCAAATCCATGTTAGTCAATATGTACCCTTGTAAAAACATCAGTCTACTGTAGTGATGTGGGGTGGTCTTACAGGATGCCAGCTTCATGAATTACTATCCTTGAAGATGTTAAAAGGCATTATTGGCTCTTGGAAATTTTTGTTTTATAAATGAGTAATGAAAACATGAGGTCTAGCCCCTAGGATCGAGACAAGAAGCATTACAAAGTCAAAGTCGATTGCTTTCTCTGAAATGACAAAACAAACAAACAAACAAAAAAAGTTAAATTTGTGACAGGAAAATCGTCATGCTATTTTGCCAACATGAGGGGTATTTGTTTTCCTGTCAAACTAGCTGTTTGGTGCTTATGAAGGCAGCTAAGTGGCTTTAACAGCATAAACTATAAGAAACAGAGAAATGTTTAGAGATTATACAGCCCAGCATCTTCACTTTCAATGAGTCTGCTTACTTACCATTCTGATCTCAACCATGGCGTATATCTAAAAGTTTTTATATATAACCAGTATCTCATATACATACACACACACACATATATAAAATCAGACAGAAAAATTTTAAGTAAATGTTCATTATTAATTCAATTCAAAACTTTTAGATACATGCCATGGTTGAAATCAGAATGGTAAATAAGCAGGCTCATTGAAAATGTCTGCATTGTAAGTGTACAACTGAGAAACACAAACTGGTTTAAGAGATTAGAATGAATCCACCTGGTGAAGTAATTGGTGATTTAGAATCTGAAAAATGAACAAGAGTTAGCCAGGCTGATAGAGGAGATGGGAGAGGTTTCAAGTTGGGGAGACAGCATTGTAATAGCTGATCTTGGCTATCTAGGAAAACTGCATTGTGGTGGCTAATCTTGGCTGTCAACCAACTTGACACATCTAGGAAGAGGGGATCTCAACTGAGGGACTGTCTCCATCCGATTGGCCTATGGGCATGTCTGTGGGGCATTGCTACAGAAGAGCCGAGCCTACTGTGGGCAGTATATCATGATGCAGGTGGACCTGGGCTATATTTACAAAGCTCACTGAGCAAGTCAGAGGAAGCAATCCAGTAAGCAGCATTCCTCCAGGATTTCTGCCTCAAGTCCCTACCTTGTCTTCTCTCTGCAATGGACTGTAACATGTAAAATAAAATGACACCCCTCCCCCAAGTTGGCTTTGATCATGGTGTGTATCACAGCAACAGAAAACAAATTAGAACAAGCATGTACTAAGGTCCTGAGGCATAGAGAAGCATGTGCTTTCAAAGTGTGGGCTGAAGATATTAAAGGCAACTGAAGAGAGCCAAGGGAGGGGGCCCAAAGATGGGAAGGACTGGGTCACGTGGGATGTTGCTGATCATGGCCGAGTTCTTAACTTGATTCTAAACCAGTTTCAGTGTGATCCAGCAGAGGCTGGGTCAGGACAACCAGGGTAGCACAAAAGGCATCTAAGCAGGAGAGAAGAGACGCTGACCTCAACTTTAAGAGTGAAAGTAGAAAGTGGAGAAGGCATTAGGTGTGGAGAGAACTTTATAAACAGAGACGGGACTTGATTGACCAGAATACCCCTTGCAAAAAAAAAACACTGGCTGAGTTTACTGGGTGGCTGATTTAATTAAATAAATGTGCCAGAGAGAGGAAAAGGAAACTATTTGGGCTCACTTGACTCATTTATATTTATGAAGAAACATCACTTTAATTAAATTACATATTCACTATGCCATTCATGAGAGGAAATTTAAAAAGAAAATGAAAGCTAAGGGTTTACTTTCCTAAGATGGAGGCCAAACATTAGAAGTGGATGTTTCTGGTTGGTTTCCAGAGAAACATCATCAGAGAGGTAACCACATACTCATAGAACTACTCAGTCTCCAATCAGTGCTTACTGCATAAATGGGGAGCCATACAACAGTGTGTATGTACCCCACTCCCTCCTCTCTCCCTATTTAGGAATTCGGGCAGTCTCTTGTTCTGCTTGGTCCCCTTCAGTTATCAACTAAACAGTAGGACCAGTCATGAGCAGTGACACTATCACATCACAGACAAATATCTAGGAGTCATTGTGCATTAGTTACAAATTACAACATTTTCGTTATGAGTGACCAATAGCTTATCGTCTTAAGTAGCACTTTGTAATTGTCATTGATGTGACTCTCTTTTAATCGCTAAAAAAAAATCATTCTGAAAGAGAAAATGATCAGAAACCAAAGGCTCTTTCTTAACTCCTCTTGACTCTTTTTGCCCTCGTAACATCCTTCAGCCCGATAAATTATAAGAAGTGCTTCTCGAGGTAGAAGGAAGCAAGGATCATCCAGTTCTATAGACAATCAAATACATTTTGGAGAGAGAAAATAGCCTCCTTACATGAAAACATCAGAACAGGACAGAGAAAGTACAACCATGTCGGGGGGTGGGGGGAGGGGGGGGAGAGCAAGTCTGTAATCCCAAATATTCAGGAGGCTGAGACAAGAGGATCACAAGTTCCAGGCCTGCCTGACCAGCTGAGTGGGACTCTGGCTTAAAATAAAGGCCGAAGGGAGGAGGGTGGAAGCAGAGCTCTCGGCCAACCTGCGTCAGACTCTAGGGTCAGTCCCCAGGACTAAAAACAAGAAAGGAAAAAGCCTGACATTAAACCCATTTCTGATTGAGAGTCAATATTCTTCTCAAGTGACCCCTGCAAGGAATCATTGGCACACTGCTGCTTGACAGTACCGCTACTCTGAGCATCAGCTACTTGCAATAAGAGACACTAGGACACTAGAAAGATATTTTCTGTCTAGAAATGCAGCTGATCCAGCTGTCTGATACATAGCATGGGAAATATGACATCTAAGAGTAACAGTGTGATTTTCCTCCTCGGAGACTGATGAGTGAGAAAATGACCCCTAGGACTACATGAGCAAAATGTGAGTGACTTTCTCTTTAGAATGTTTCAAAACATTTATGGTCGCCATGTTATAAAGCCCATTGAGGGACTCCGGCCCCACAATGACGGCGATGGTGTCTCAGACCGCAATGTTAAGAGGCATTTCTTAGTGAGCTCTTCCAAGCCCCAGTGTCAAGAGGCTGGTCTCTGTTCCCTACAACTGTGTCCTGCTGACTCGGCCATCAATAACTCCCTGACTCTAGGAAGCCTGCAGATGGAGTCAAAGCCAAAATCATTGTGTGCCCTTTTCCAAAGAGGAGACATGCCTAACTGCAGTTGCTCTTGGACAGAAAATTGCATAGGAAGAAATGAGCGGGTCCAGGAAAAGCCAAAGTTGTTTACTGTGTTCAATACATGCACCTAGAGATCTTCAGGGACTACTGCAGATACACATGCAGTTCTTGCAGGGGTCTTTCATCCGTTGCCACATGCAGGTGAGCCTGCTGCCACTTACCAGCTTAGCTATTCAAACAAGTGCACAACATGGGTGAAGGTTGCGTTGTTTTGCCCCATGTACGGACGCTGGTGATGGGCTTAAGTCTCTCGTTGTGTACAGTGATGGAGATGGGAATCATGTGCCTTTAGCAGTCTTAGAAGCCATCTCTTCTCTCCCCTGTACCTGGTCCATCTCCAGCACCTGTTCTTGGGCTGCTTCTCGCCTCCCCTCCCTCGCCAAGACTGTAGCATCTTTACACATATATGACCCAAGAGGTTGTCTCCAGCCTACCTGGATGCTCCATAAAATAAATGAAAAGCAGGACTTATCGCCTCTACCTTCCTCCACCCATCAGCCCGTCCGGCCTGCTCCAGCTCTTGTACTTCTGAAGTTGGTCAACAACCGGAGTCACAACCCACCCACTTTCCCAGCTTAGACACCTGATGACAACTTCCGCACTTTCTTCTCGTCACTCTCACACTGACTCCATCCCTATATCTTGTCAACTGCCCTCCTACTTTGCCTTTACATGGACTTCTCCCCACCTGTGCTGTCCCTGAGTGTCCCAGAGACTATGGTGGCATGCTCCTGCCCCAACCCGTTTTCTCCTTCTTCACCCACCTTCTTACCAATGGAACAGAAATGGGGCTCTGACTCTACCACATCAGCTCAGATCCTTCAGTGAAGTCACACCACATAACAGGTAATACCCAGGGGACTTTCCAGGCCTGGGTCTTGTTATTCCCCATGTGCACACCCCGCTCTGTCAGAGTCAGCGGTTTGTATGTCTCCAAAGGAATCCTATTTTCTCAATAGTTCCTTCTGCCTGTAATCTCTTTTCTCCAAAATGCCTTAAAATTTGGGGTAATGTTTTAAATCCAAATATTGTAAAATTAAAAAAAAAGCAAGAAACACTGAATTTTGAACTGTCAATATAAAATGCAGCACTTGCTCCGAAAGGAATGATAGGTCGTTTATTCTGAGCCAAATATTAGTGAGCATGTTCCCAGAATCGGGTTACCCTGAATGACATGTACCACTGTAGAATTGGCGACATGAACTCTACCACAGAACAAAGAGAGGTTACAAATCAAAGTGTGTGCTAACTGCACTACCAGAGACACCAGGCAGGCGGTTACAATGAAGCAGGGCACCCTCCTCCTTGAGTCTAGATGCTGTCTGCTGGCTTGCCGGTTTGGTGAAGCTAGTGGTACGCTAAGGCTGTCTATTCCAAAGGTTGGTGCTAAGCCTGTCTATTCCAAAGGTTGGTGCTAAGGCTGTCTATTCCAAAGGTTGGCAGTCCAAAGGATGTTAGGTGACATGAAGAGATGTATGATAACTGGATGTTTGGGGGGATAAAAATAGCCCGAGACAATTCAGCTGGGAGCTGAGCCCATGTTTTCCTACTGAGCTACATCCCTAGCTCCCTTTCCACTTTTTAAATCCGGTCACAAGGACCCACTAAGGTGCCAGACTGTCCTTTAACTCTGTAGCCCAGGCACACCTTAAACTTGCCACCCTCCTGCCTCAGCCTCCAAGATCGTTTGGGTTCTTGATTTGTGGCATTCCTATTCAATACAATAACAAAGTTCTAGCCAACTGGTTTACAGACTCTTCAAGACGGTCAGAGCTTTCTGGGGGAACCTCAGCGCTAGAACTCCCCTTGGAAAGCTGGTCTTGGCAGCTGTCACATCTGCATGTTCACACAGCAGCGCTCAGCTGCAGCTTCAGGGCGGCAAACCCCTGTAGACAGGACCCTGACCTTCCACTTGACACTTGTCACAAGCCCCTCCCATTTTACTTGCCGACATCATTTGCGCGTTACGGTTGACGTTTGAACTTGCAGCCTCTGACGTACAGAAGTGCAGCATAAGAAAACCCCCCATCAATGAATCACAGAACGTCCAGCACGTATGAGAGAGCCTGAATTAGTGATACGTCAGTGAACAAGAAATCAGTCCTGCCCCATTCTTCTGAACTATTCCAGGTATTAGGAGGAACAGATTTGGTAGGATGCTGTTACATTTATGTATCTCCTCGAGGAGAAATCTAAAGTTCGGGAAGGGATTTTGTTCCAGAATGTGAACATTAAAACTGAACACAGTGTTAAGTGAGGCTAGTCAGCCCCAGGCTTTGACATGGTTGGGGTGCTCCCAGGAGAAACCTCCGTTGAAGTGGCAAGCTCCGCGTTGGCAAATTTCCTGACCTTAAGAAAGACTAAGCTATCCGGGAGCAGTGAGGGTGAGTCAGTGGCTATAAATATGACTGGAGATGAGGAAGGCTTTCTCAGGAAATGAGAAAGCTTCGTGTGACAACATGCAGGTAAGCCAAAAAGGCAAACCTAAAATGACAGCTTGCCTCTGTCCTCCTGGGCTGGCTCTCCCAGAACACTAGCCAAAGGGAAAACGGTAACCCGTGGGTGGGCTGCTTGGTTTTGCAGCGTTTGTAATAACAGAACACTTCACAAGGAATGCAGCCAGGCACTTCACAGCTGGTGAGAGAGACTGGAGCCCTGATTGCCTCTGATTTTGTCTTCTCCACCTGCAGGCTCAACCAATCCCCTTGCGCTTGCCTTCACTGCCCTGGTCCTTGTTTATTGAAAGGAACAAAAATGGATCTCTGAAGAGCTTAACTAGGTTTCTGATGACTATGACTATGGGTCAATTAAGAGTACTGGGTTCAAATGATGAAATGACAGTAAAAAATGCTTTTAACCTTGCTCCTGTCACCAGGTCCACAAACGAAATGAGCACTTAACCCAGTCACCAGTCATTGCTTAGAACCCCATGTGATGAGGTTGAAAGTGCGGGGGTTTCTTGATTCGGGTCTCTAGTCACTGAAGTTACTGTGAACTTGGGCAAGTCATGGATCCTCTCGAGGTCAGCTTTTTAATAACAGTAACTTCTTTTTCATTTGGGATTGCTGGGATGACTTAAAGAGCTAACCTAAGAGGTCTTGAAAAGTGGTTATTTACTCTCCACGTTAGATAAGCCACTGTACCAAGCACTGTACCAAGTACTCACCATCAATGGTGCACAACATGGATAAGGTGTCTGCCTTCATGGAGCCTGGATTGGTGTCTGGCTATGGGTATTGCATAGCCACTTTCGATTTAGCTGTTCCATGTACATCATTTAAACGCACAAAGCAAACTAACATCCCCTATGGGCCACCTCCATGCTATGTCCAGCAAAGACTCTATTCCTGCCCAACAACATCCTCCATCAGAAAACTACATGCAGATAGCCTCATCAGTTAAGGCACAAGTGGCAGTTTCTACAGTTCAGAGGTGTCCGCAGCTTTAAAGCTTAGGATAATGAAAAGATCTCAGAAAAAAAAAATGATTTTTTTAATGTATGCAAATTTTTTCTTTTCTTTTCTTTTCTTTTTTTTGGGGGGGGGTTCAAGACAGGGTTTCTCTGTGTAGCTTTGGAGTCTGTCCTGGATCTCGCTCTGCAGACCAGGCTGGCCTCAAACTCACAGAGATCCTCCGCCTGGCTCTGACTCCCATGTGCTGGGATTAAAGGCGTGTGCTACCACCGCCTGGCAAGAAATGATCTTTGAAATGCCTTAGAGAAGTAAGCTTAGATCTAAAACATACAGAATTCTGATTGCTAAAATATACAAACAGATCGATTTAACCCCAAGCTACACTCGTGGGTGTTCCTGCATCATATATGACTTGCAATAGCCTGAAGATCCCTCCAGCTCTGGGACTCTCAGGGTTAGGGCTTAGGCAATGTCAGGCCATTTGTCCTTCACTATCCTTCTCTCTCAAGTAGAATTCCTCACAATTTTTCCTTCCAGAAAATCTTACCTGACAGTATGATCTAGTTTAGATTCAACCATTTATCAAATATTTATTGATTACCATATGTGTGTGTATGTGTGTTACTTTCTAGATATGAAATAGTTAAGTTACCACCAGTATAAAGGTTACACTTACATGTCCAAGGGAAGCTGTGTTTGCACTCCTGTAGCTCCCTATATGCATCTGTGTCTCAGGCTTGGGCACATGTTGATGGGTTCTCACTACAAAGACCTTTAGGCTATGAAGAAAAGATAGTTGGTTAGACTTTGTGTCTGTAATATCATTTAGCTTCCATGTTCAATTCCTTTCTCAAAACGTAAAATAAATAAATAAATGAATGAATAAATGATTTAGTAACACCACACAAACTACCAATTGGTTCATTTCATTAAAAACAAAACATAGGACAAGTTGCCTTAGATGTGCCCATGCATTTGTTCCAGACTTATAGGAGATCTTACAGAGTTTGAATGAATGCAGGAAGCTAATCACATTCTTTCAAGGAAAAATTGCATGAAGCACTTTGCTCATAATATGCATGAAAAAATGATACATACTGAAAAACAAGCCTGACTTGGGCAAAAGTAAGCCTCAGAAGGTGAACTGTAAACATGCTTTCTGCCATCACTCAGCCTGAGTGTTGTGGAAATGTACAAATGTACAAATGTCGGTGTGTAATTCTTTCCATTTTAGAATATTGTCTTTGTGTGCTTATCCTATTCTAAGTAAGTGAATAAATAAACATGGAAAGAAAAGAGGCTACTTATATATAATCTTTGAATTATATGAATTCATATAAAAACTACATAAGAATGGAGAAGTGTTTCTCTGATGAAGCAATATTAATCAGTTTGAAGGTTGAGGACTAAAAATATAAATAAAAAAACGAAGAAAGGGGAGAAAAGATATGAAAATAAAAGAGAGCTTAGTAGTGACATTCTCATGCTGAGCTACAATTGCCCCGTGACTGCCTAGGCTTATTGTGTATCTGTACTGTGTGTGATTACCACAGGAGATAAGACTCACCTTTATTTAACTAGTGTCATACCCACACCCATTCATAAGTTCAAGCCCAATGCTCATTGTGATGGTATGCAGATGGGGGATTTCCATAGCTAATCACGCCATGAGGGCAGAGTCACTGTGAATGGGAGATAAGCGTCCTTGTCAGAAAGGTTCTGCAGAGCTCCCTTCCACATTCTGCTATGCAAGGGTTACAGTTGGGAGCCAACTCTTGATGAACCAGGAAGTGGTATGGTAATTTGCTGTATTAGCCCCAGCAGCAAAGACAGATGCCTTCTCTTTATTAGGTCCTTATGTGTCCTGCATCAAACTATATTTTGGGAGCTGGATAGACATGGACCTTGCCCTTCTGTAACTTACATTCTGGTGCAGAAAATACAGTCTACAACTAAACACTTGAATAAGATAATGGCATTATTTTAAGCATCTCAAAGGTGGCATTAGAGGGACAGCATCTAGGATAATGCTAGTTTAAGAAGAAGACAAGGACAAGGGAAAGCATCCTAAGGAGTTTGAATGGAAGTCAGAGCCATGAGAAGCTTATCATGGAGAGCTTCAAGCAGAGCATTTTATAGTGAGAGCTGAGAGAGTGGCAAAGATCCTAAGTCAGAAATAAGTCTAGAGTGTCCACAGAAGAGAAAGCAGGGTAGTATCATAGGAAGGCAGGATTCCAGTGTACAGGATGAAGGTTTCAGAGCCCACAGAGCCTTGTGGATGACAAAGTATAGAGGTTTCCTCCTGGACCAGATTAGTCAGTGAAGATCGTTAGGCAAGAGAGCAACGTGATCTGCCACAAAGGGCTAGTGGATTCAGTATTTTGTAGTCACTCCTCACCCTACTTCTGACATCAATGTGTATTTTCCAACCCAAAGCAAGGCACATGGCTGACAAGTCTACGTGCGCTTAAAAGGATGAATAGAACAGACATTGCAAAGCAGAACTATTTCAAGGGAAACCTGGGGTGAACATCCATTCTGCTTCTAATTGCACCCAGCTTAGCTGGATATGACTTGCAGAAAGCATCTCCTAAGAGTTATTAGAAATTGGAAGGAGCTTCCAGCAGAGGAGTTGGAAGCAGAAGGCAGAGTAGGGCTGGCTCATTAGCACGGGTTGTGCTCCGCCATCTCCTGTACTAGGGTGTGAGGAGATGAGTGTGAAGATTGGTGTGAATGCCCTGCCTTCCCACCTCCTTCTCACCTTCCCCATTATCACCACTCCATTTGCACCTCGCTCTCTCTCTCTCTCTCACCTTATTAGCGCAGTTCCATTTCCAGAGCAATTGAAGGAGAGGTGTTACCAACAATCTCTCACTCTACTACAACTTCCCTTCCTTCTCTTCCCTCCTTCCCCCACCTCCTCTCTCCTCATTTCCTAGCAGAGCTTCACTCAGGATTTCATAAAGCTGCTGTTAAAGAAATATTTAAAATCCCTATTCATAAATAGTTTCTATAAAAGAGGCCAGCCTGGGCTACCAAGTGAGTTCCAGGAAAGGTGCACAGCTACACAGAGAAACCCTGTCTTGAAAAACAACAACGAAGAAGGAGGAGGAGGAGGAGGAGGAGGAAGAGGAGGAGGAGGAGGAGGAGGAGGAGAAGGGGAAAGTTAAAAGTTAATGTATTTATATAAGGCAATACATTCTTTTTCTTCCCTTTTTTACTTTTTTTTTTTTAAATAAGGTCTCCCTATGTAGACCAAGCGATCCTTGAATTCAGAGATCTGCCTGCCTCTGCTTTCCAAGTGCTGTGATCAGAGGTTTGCATGCATCCAGGAGGTCCATGCCAGACCAAGGGATACAGTCTTAAAAGAACTCCAAAATATTAACATAAGGAATATTCAGATGTTTCCCACTACAAAAACAATGAGAATGATAAACACTGATTGTGATGCAGCAGCCAGTGTTTTGTGTGGTTACTATATATATATAGTTTATTCCACTATTTGTTTAAGTTTTTTCTGTACTAGGCATAGTGCTAGATGTCAAGGGATGTAAAAACTGGTAAGGACACAGTCCTTCCCTCTAGAAGAAAGCATCAATGGGAACACAGTAGCAGAGAAACTGCATAAGGAGCCTTTGCAAAGGGAATGCATTTCTTCAGTAGGACCCAAGAATGAATGGAAGCGTAATGCGAACACAGCTTTGGGAAGGCGTAAAAGGATTTAAGGACACACTAGATGACACAGCCTCTAAATGCTGTAAGGCCAACTTCTGCCCCTCTTCATCCTTAGCACTGACCCCACATTTGGGAAGATCTATGGTCTGAACTGTGTGTTTTTTCTGGTGGGCATTTGAATCAGTCGGTGCAATTCTAATGCGTAGCCAGGCAGTTGTAGAGACTGATCAATGCCCTCAATCTGTCTGGATTGAAATCCCACCTCCATCATTGTCTAGGGGTCTTTGGACAATCACTTCATCTTTTCACCAAGCTTATTTACTTCACTGTAAACTAGAATAAAAATACTGCCCACCTACTGGGGCTATTAAGAGGGATAAATATAGAAAAATATGTTGAATAGTCCAGGAGAACCTCTCAAGACCAAGTGATGTCAGCAATCACTTATTCTACAAACTCATGGTCAGAAGAGCAAGTGACCATCATCTATTGTCCTAATAGAATGATGTTTTTCATCTACGGTCTTACACATATGCCCTCTGGTCAAGTCACTGCCAAATATTTGCAAACACGCCCGATCACTTATTCTACAAACTCATGGTCAGAAGAGCAAGTGACAATCATCTATTGTCCTAATAGAATGATGTTTTTAATCTACGGTCTTACACATATGCCCTCTGGTCAAGTCACTGCCAAATATTTGCAAACACGCCCTTGCTCTCCAGCACTGGGTTAGAAAAACAGAAAGGCCCCACAGCTGACATCATTAGCCACACTGTGTTTTCCCAGGGACCAGCAGATTGCTGAGGCCAGGGTTGCTCAAAACAACCTTAATCCATTTATGAACCTAGTATTGTCTAGCCCTTGCTCAACTACACATGGATAGTGTTTTCACAAGAATGGATGTTCTGCTAAGATAACAGATGACTATGCTTCAAAACCTTCATAGTAGATTTGGTGCTCCCCTTTTAAAAAATATTAATGTTTAATGATCTTTTACCATTTCTAGGCACTTACAGGCATTATGCTAGAAATTACGTATTCTTCCAGTTAAACACAATGCTTTTTGAATAACAACTATCTGTTAGTTAAGCCTTGGGACACAGGAGTTAATAAAACACAGATGCTACACTGAAAGGCTTATCATTAATTACAATATTAGTAATTATAATGCTATGAGGGAACAAAGGAAGGGACAGTGTGAAGCCACAGAAAAGAACCCAGAGGCTCTTCCCTGTGACAACCTCTGGTCTGGAGTAGAGAATCACCCCAGGCATTCTGCAAATGCTAGTTGAAGAAGGAATGTGTCAGTACCACTTGCCGACTTCCCCTCACTGGTGTTGACCCTTCTGCCACTTTCCCCTCCCCAGAGCCTTACCGGCTACCCATGTGACCACTTCATAGCTAAACTCACACGCTGAGGACTTCAGCTGGCTCATGACCAGGCTGAAGAGTGGCTGTTTCACAGTGGCCTTGCTTTCTGGTCTCAGACCTTGAGTGTTGGACCTAGCTATGCCCTAGACACCTCCCTGACCTTGGGCAGATTGCACACTCGCACCCCACACGATGGGCACTGTAGGAAAGAAATGAGAGTTCTAAGCAGAGACAGAGTTCTAAGCACAGAAGTGAAATTCTAAGCCGTAGGTAGCCTAATGGGCTCAAGCTATAAAAACAATAGTAATATAAAGTGTGAGGCATGATAGAAACACAGAGGGAGAGCTGATAATTTAACCTCTGGTTCTGACTTGGGTACCAAATCATTTTTTGCTGCTCGTCATCAAATCATGTTGAGATATAGGATCAGAAAGGCTGCTGGATGGCTTGATTTAAGTAGACTGAGACAGACAATGGTATCCAGGTTTCCAGATCACTGACACTTCACTCTTCTGTCCTTCCTTGGGCAAAAATGTACTCCAGGTACCCTACATCATTTCTTTCATTGTTATAGGAGCATATATAAAAATAAAACACTGTATAATAACAATATTAAATTATAACAATACTTCTCTGTTCCATTCTGTCTCAAGCTTAACTAAAAGATGATCTCAGCACTCAGGAGACGGAAGCAGGGTCATCAGGAGTCAGAGGCTATCCTTTGCTATGTAGTGAGTTTGAGGCCAGTGTGAGCTACATGAGACCTTGTTCTTAAAACTAAAGTGGGCATAAGGGACCTCTAAGGAATTACATAGTGGTTTCTGTAGCTAGCGTTTTCCTGCCTTGCCCACAGTCAGGACAAATCTCTGTCACCCGCCAGTCCCACAGCCGCTCAGACCCAACCAAGTAAACACAGAGACTTATATTGCTTACAAACTGTATGGCCGTGGCAGGCTTCTTGCTAACTGTTCTTATAGCTTAAATTAATCCATTTCCATAAATCTATACCTTGCCACGTGGCTCTTGGCTTACCGGCATCTTCATGGCGGCTGGCAGTGACTCCTCCCACCTTCCTGATCTTTCTTTTCTCCTCTCTGTTAGTCCTGCCTATACTTCCTGCCTAGCCTCTGGCCAATCAGTGTTTTATTTATTGACCAGTCAGAGCAACACATGTGCCATACAGAACATCCCACCGCAGGTTTCTATGATTTCACAAAGGGAAAGGAAATTAGTGTGTGTGTGTGTGTGTGTGTGTGTGTGTGTGTGTGTGTGTGTGTGAGCACGCATACATGCATGCACGCTTTATGTTGCTAGAGAGGGGGGCAAAGGCAAGTTTAAGAGAAAGGGATGTTTAAGTCCACAAATGTTTGGTTTTACTTGTTTTTTGAACTGAGCTTTAGGGAAATATCCAAAGATCTCACACACACATACACACACACACACACACACACACACACACACACACACACACACTTAATGCTCCAAGTATCAAATTTACAGTCCTTATCAGCTTTCCTAGTGCTTATATTCCAGACATATGCCACCATGCCGGGCAGGCCCCAGGGCAGTAAGTGTATTAACACAAAACACCGCAGGAGAACTGATGGATTATGAGAGGTCACTTCCACCGTAGGCATACAAAGTCTGTGCCTTTCGAAAGTGGTCAAAAGAGCATTTTGAAAGGCTTTCTTGGGGGAACATTTATTGAAAAGCCTGTCTTCCCAGCCACAGATGGATCCAATTAGTTTCCTTCCTCTATATTCATTCAGTTCCTGTCTGGAAAGTGGGAGGGGTTATTTATATACGTGTGAACTGGGAGGAAGGAGGCCTCCACAGCTTGCCATCTAACTGTGTGCAGAATTCTGGCACCCTTTGCTTGGCCCTTGGCTGCTTTCCCCACATGGTGTCTGGTACCAGAGACATAAAATTATGAATAAACCAGTAACTGTCCTAGCTTCTACAATGCAGGACACATGTTTTTCATGAACATTAAAATTCAGTTTTGGTTTTTTTTTTTTTTTTTTGAGAGAGAGAGTTAAGCCTGGGTTCTGACATTAATTCTTACTTGTCTTCCTCTTGGCAGAGTAGGTTGTTTATTTCTATCACAGAGAAACATTAACTCCTTTTTGCATGTTTTGCAAACCTAACTCCCTTTTTAAAAATAGAAATCCTTGCTGTCTTTACCACGCATCTGTATGGATTCCGATTGATAATTCCAGTCGGCTTATGTTTTCAGTCATTTCCTGTGTTCTCTATTTTGGGGCTATGCTAAAAAATTTAGGTGTTAAATACAGCCTTTCCTTGTTTTTCTTGCAGTTCTTGGACACCACAGCCTTATATATATAATGGTGCTCAATGATACTTATTTTTAAAGTAATTTCTCTAGGACTGATTCCTTCTATTAGAATTTGAAATCCTACACATTATCCACAGAAATCAGACATGTCAATGTCTACTTGTCTCACCCTTGACTACTCTCCCTCTTGGAACAGGCTCCCGGCATACTACCTTGCTGCTAGCTCTCAGTCTGTCAAACTTACTGTTTCCCATCAAGTTGTTAGAAGTAATGCCATTTCAAACATGGTTTGAATTTATTTGAACAATATTGACAAATATGTCTTAAATATACCCCTTTCTCGAAGGACACAATCCTGTATGGACAACCACCTGGTAGTTTTCCTATCCACTGACCTTTACTTTGGAAGGTTAAGTAGAGACCCTTGTGGCACTATAGGAACTGTGAGGACTTTAGTCAGGACAACTGCAAAGGAGTCAGGACTACTGATAGATCAAGCTCAACCCTAAGGACAACAAAATTTATAGACAATGCACAGAGAGATGGGATAGAAAGTGACAACAACAAGAAAACATCAAGATTGGCTGTCTGTTGTAGCACTGCTATGCTGACTTGCTGGGATTCTTGTTGACGGTAGACTGTAGTGGTTTGAATGAAAATAGCCCCCACTGGCTCGTAGGGAGTATCACTATTAGGAGATGTGGACTTGTTGGAGGAAGTGTGTCACTGGGGGTGGGTTTTGAGGTTTCAGATGCTCAAGCCAGGCCCAGTGGCTCACTCTCTCTTCATGCTCCTGCTGATCCAGATGTAGAACTCTTGGCTCCTTCTCCAGTACCATATCTGCCTGCATGCCACCATGTTTCCCATCATGAGCATAATGGACTAAATCTCTGAACTGTAAGCTAGCCCCAATTAAATGTTCTCGTTTGTAAGAGTTTCCACGATCAGGGTGTCTCTTCAAACAATAGAAACCCTAAGACACAGACTAAATATGTAGATATTGGGGTGGAAGATGAAGACCTTGATTAGGTATAGGTGATTAGACACCCAAGAAGTAGGTTCTCCTCTAAATTAACATTATAGAATTCTTGTTAAACTTTGACTTCCCAGGCTGAAGACAACACGCAAAGAGGAAATCTAGTTGAACAAGAGCTCAGGAGAACCTAACAAGTTTGGTCAAGAAGAAAGCAATCTGGTACTGACCAGGAAGCTTCCCCTCTGATGGCTAGCCTCTATGGTACCAGAAGTACGATACAGGGTGATAGTAGGAAAAAGTCAGTAACAGTCTTACCTAGCTGTGAACCATGTGAGCTACACTAATGTCCAGTATGGCAAGGTATGTTCATGGGTAGAATAATGCCACAAATGTTACAGTGGTAACCAACTACTTTCTGGTTGGATTTAAGACCTGTTCCACAAGGAGAGACTTAATACTGTGAATCTGGCCAAGACCCATAATTGGGGAGTTCACAGGCCCGATGGGTAAAACTACTACTACTGCTATTTTTCTAAAGGGGCATGGTATCAAACTACCCTCTAAATCCATATTTCTATGCCCATAGATTAGCACAGCTCTAAAACCTCATCAGAGAAGTTTCCTACAACTGGCCAGAGCACAGAGAATAAACGTCTGTGGATTCCTCACCACAAATCATATCTAATGGCCATCTATTACAACCTCTCTCCAAAAGGCTCAGGGACCATCACAGAAAAGAGTCAGAAAGAGTGCAAGAACCTGACATCGGGGCAATCAAAGTGAAACAAAGTCCTCTGGGTATGACAGGACCACTGGCCCTCATGAACTCAGATGTAGTTGCCTGCATAAGACTTGTACAAGATCAGGCCAGTCCAAAGTTCAGCTTACAAGTGTGGGACTTACAAGCCCCTAACACTAGCTGAAGAGCCATTTCACTTGATGCATTCTGAAGGAGGGAATGTCAGTTTTCTTCAAGGGTGTGGTCCCTGGCAGGTCAACTCTGCTCCTTTGGAAGGCTCCACACCCATGAGTATATGGACAGTACAAACTGGATTCAGTGAGATATAAAACTTCACACATGAAGTTGGGAGAGAGTGGATATGGAAGAAGTGGGAGAAATATGATCAAAATACATTACATGGATAAAATTCTTAAAGAATTCAAAAAACAGTTTTTAAAGAAGATTCCTTCTCAATGCTGTTTCCTCAGCTGAATGAGCACTGTTGTCCCACAGTGACAAAATGGACTGGTTTCTAATGGTGACCATAAGCAGGTCATCAATATGGCTTAAATTCTCAATGTCAATCAGTGCTGTTGAAACATACATAAAAAATTCCTCTATAAAGTTGTAATGCAGCCAGTTTGACTCCATTAAATGATTTAAATGATAAGACTTACTTAACCGTAGACATATCTATTTAAAAATGTTAGTTAAAAATTTAAAAAGTAACCAAGGACTTGTGACTCATACTTGTAATCCCAGCACTTGGAAGGCTGAGCTGAGATTTCCAAGAGTTCATCCATGTCAGCCTGAGCTACATACTGAATCTAAGCCCTCCTGGGTTACAGTATGAACACACACACACACACACACACCAAAAATACAAAACAAAAAAATCCTCACCAAAAACAAAAACAAATCATAAAAAAACGCCAAGAACAAACAGAAAGAAACAAACTTTCAGAAAATAGAAGTTTATGTTCCACAAACTTAGATTGCCCTAATTTGGGGATTTCTCTTCATAGATGCACTTTATGCTTAATTCAGGAAATATCTTAAATTTGTCCCACAATGCAGGCAGAGCACATATTATTATTATTATTGGACTATTAATATCAGTATACTAGCATGAATGACCAAAAGTAAACCAATAAGAGCTAATGAGTGTTCTTGAAAATCTGTCATTCACAGCCTCTACATTTCATTTATTCCAGGGCTCCAGAGTTTTTCCATTCCATGTCTTAAATGTGCCTCTCCTTCTGTATATACATAATTTGACTAGTATGGTCAGTGTCATTACCTGTAACCTCCCTGAAATTAGGGTTCATACTTCTTCATTCTTCAATATAGACATACCTCCCTAAGTATCTATTTGTAGAACCAAATCAATTATAAGCTTAAATAAGTACCTTTTTTTTCATTAAAAAGTAGAGAAAAGACAACATAAAACTCATGCTTCAGGCATAATCCCAGCACTCAGAAGGCTAAGCTCGTGAGTTTGAGGTCAAACTGGGCTAGAGAGTGAGATAACTGTCTTTTTAAAAATGAAAAATAATGTCTTTTGACTTACCATAATTTATAGTAACACTGACAAGTGAAACAGTCATAATTTCCTTCACTTTTTCTGAAAAGAAATGTATGTGTACCAGATGTATGTGATGCCGGCTTTCATGTGCACATGGGCATGCGCCCTATGTGCAGGGTTGGAACCAGAGAAGAATACCTAGTGTCCTGCTCTATCTTTCTCAACCTTATCCTTGAGGTGAGATCTCTCACTGAACCTCAAGCAGGTTTCAGCTAAGGCCCCACAGTGCTAGGGTAACTGATCCACACCTAGCTTTTTACCCAACTCCTTGATTTGAATTCAAGTCTTCCTGCTTGCTCAGGAAGTACTTTTATATCCACTGTGCCATATCCCTAGCCACCAGTAATTATTTTAATATGAATTCCTTCAGTTTTATTCAACATGTTACTTCTGAGATGATTTTGTACAGAATCTTGATAAAATATTCCATAGGTGAAATGAGTGCTTTGAACTAACTATAACTTAAAATCACTTTAAAATATAAATTCCTAAATCTTAAATATTAACCCCCATTCTCCACAACGCCTTTTTATTTTTTTCCATAATTTGTTTCAAATAGCTTCAAAATTTCTTAAAAGTATTAGAGTTTAAAAAAGCATTAGAGTATACAGTTTGCCTTCTATTGCTATTCTGCAATGGCCCCCTTTCGCCCTTCTCTCCTCACACCTTTTTTCTCACTCTCCTGCTTCTCCCTCATCTGTTTCTTGATAAACTGGGGGAGTGGGGGTTCCCCATATATGTCCCAACACAAATTTACATTCTAGTGGGGGAAGTGTGAATATATCATTAAGTCCAGAGAACTATGAATAGTTCCTAGTAACTAGAGTGACACAGGAAGATACATACTTGTGTCTCCATCAAATACTGCTGACAAAAGAAATCTACTCCTCCCCTTTCTTAGAGACATAGTACTGTATGAAACATTGTCTGCTGTTTCTTGAAAAAAGCATTTTGAACTGACATTTTCTTTGGAGTCACTGTTTTCTCAGCCTATGAGCCTATGTACAAAAGCCATACAACAGAGAAGTCTAGCAATTCTTTTATTTCCATTCAAAAATTTTATTTTTTGCTTAAAGAATACAGACTAAGCTTTAAAACAACACTGCCAAAAAGCCCAGGATTGTTAAGGAAGTTTTCATAGGCATTACAGGCATCTGGCTTTTCCTCATCTTTTCTAGTGAGGTTAGGATAGAGAAACTTAGAATAAGGATAATACCTGCCAACATTAGTACAAAATTCAGTTACATGCAAAACAAATAAACAAACAAAAATCCCTGAGCATGAAAGCAGTCTTCATCTCAACAGAATCTACTATTGGTTCTGTGTTGAGACAGGTCTATGTAAACCAGTTTGTCCTGGAAGCTGCTATGTAGCCCAGGCTGACTTTGAACTTATTATTCTGCCTCAACTTCTCAAGTGCTGAGATTACAGGTGTGGGCTACCACACCTAGAAATTTTTTTCTACATTGTAGCAAATATTTGAACAGTTTAGACTAATGCAAACTAGCTGTAGGGTCTTATAAGCTAGACTGTCTCCCTTTGTTAAGCACAGCTAAATTATCTGATAGAATTGTCACAGAGAAGCAATACATGGAGTTCTCAACCAAGAGAATCCAAGCTCCATAATCAACTGGAACCTTTTATCACATTTTTATACTGTCCTTTTCTACATGACTGAGTTCTTGAAACATTACAATTAGCAAAATGTTCAAAGGAAAAAACTGTTAATTCAAGATACGGTAACTAGAGGGAAGTGTACAGTTTCACCAAGTCTTCAGTCTGGATGATGGAGTCAGTCTTACTTCTTCACAAAATATTTCAGTTGCTCCTGTAGGAAAATGATCTGCTCATACTTCTGTTTCTCCTGCAACTTGAGCTGTTCTAGCTCAGACTGGAAATGACTCTTGAGGGTCAGGTTTTCCAATTTTCTGAGGAGATCTTTCTGTCTTCGTGCTTTGCCCTGAATCTTCTGGAGCTTTTTCTCCTTGTAGTGAATCAGCTTCTGAATTTCCAAAATTATTGAACTACGACCTTCATTAGCTTCGCACAAGCTAAACTCAATAAACTTGGTTTGTAGCTCCCTTTCCAAATCATCTTCCTCCTCCTCCTCTCCATCCTCCTCTTCCTCTCCATCCTCCTCCTCTCCATCCCCCTCCTCTTCATCCTCATCCTTATGCTCATCCTTCTCTTGATCGTCATCCTGACGGCTAGAATCACGGAACTCATCCTCATCCTTCTCTTGATTGTCATCCTGACGGCTAGAATCACGGAACGTGTTCTGAGGCACAGCACATTCAGATGAGCTATGCCCACTTATTTCGGTGGGTACCGGAAGCCCCGGAATACAGGCTGGGCTCTGGACTGCCTTGGTTTCATCATCAACAGCGATTTCCCATCGGCTGCTGATGGCTTCGGCATCGGAACGCAGCAGTCTCTTCACTTCCTTTTCCACATCTTTCGAGTCAACGTAGCCACCACAGCCGCCTTCACTTTGCTTCCCGTCGGGGAGCTTTCTTGTCGGTTTCCGAAACCGCTTCTTTCTGACATTCTTCAGTGGTGGGGTGATGCCATGCTTCCAAGTATATTTGTTCCCTGTCTCCCCTTGGCGTCCCAGGGCCGTAGCCCCGGCAGCAGGGGCTGGTTCTTCTGGAGAAGAGCGGGGATCGCCCTCGGCACTGCACACAAGCATCTGGGAAATATCCGCCGTTTTATAAAAGGTTTTCCTGTCGTGAGTTTTCAGGCTTCCAATGACACAGGGCAAATCGACGACTCTGGCGGACAGCGAAACGTCATCCACCTGAAGGACGGCGTGCCGTGCATCCGGAGATAGGTCAATTTTTAGTCTCTCTCTCATGGCGGCATTTCCAGAACGTATGATCTGCCTGACCCTGGAGGCCTGTTCCGGGGGCAGGCGCAGGATGAACTGGTTCTCCAGTTCGGGAGGAAGCTCGTCGTCGTCGTGGTTTTCGCTCATCTCGGCTCTAGGAGGCTGTGCGGAGGCCTGGGCCTGGACCTGTCTTGCCCTGGGGATCCTGGGAGTGACTGGGGAGGGCTTCCGCTGGGGTCTGTGTGATGCAGCAGCAGCAGCAGCAGCGAGGGCGATGTGACCCCAGGGAGTGCGTCCCCAGTGGGTAGGGTCAGTCAGCACGCTGGGGCCTGGCGCCTTCGTGTGCTCTCACACACACACACACACACACACACAAATGCACACACACACACACACACACACACACACACACACACACACACACACACACACACAAATGCACACTCGCCGCCGCCGGCCTCCAACCGCTGCCTCAGGCCTCGGCGGGCGTCAGCAAGGCCTCAGCGGGCCTTGGTGGGCTTCTGCAGGCTTTGGCGGCCTATTGGCGCCTCCACTGGTCCCGGCAGGCTTCTGCACGCCACCGATGGCCTAACAGCCTCCACCTACCCCTGTGTGCCTCCGCAGTCCTCCCTGGGCCTCTACAGTCCTCCGTGATCCTCCACGCGCCTCCCTGGGCCTCCGCAGGTCCTCCGTGGGCCTCCGCAGTCCTCCCTGGGCCTCCGTGGGCCTCCGAACTCCTCCCTAGGCCTCCGCAGATCCTCCCTGGTCCTCCGAGCGCCCCTCCGGTCCCCCGCGGTCCTCCCTGGTCCCCCGCGGTCCTCCCTGGTCCTCCGCGGTCCTCCCTGGTCCTCCGCGGTCCTCCCTGGTCCTCCGCGGTCCTCCCTGGGCCTCCGCGCCCCCCTCCGGTCCTCCACAACCGTCCCAAATCTTCCCTCCGGGCGGCTGCTGGGACCTCGAGGCAGCAGCAGCGCACGCGCTTCCGGCATGTGGACCGGAACTGACTTCGAAACGCCCCACCCCCCTCGCCCCACCCCCACCGAAACGCCCCACCCCCCTCGCCCCACCCCCACCCCCCTCGCCCCACCCCCACCCCGGCTAGCAAGAGGAACTTCCGGTTAAGCGTGGGGGAGCCTCCTAGAGGCAAACCGGAAGTATCTAAGGTGTGGTTTTCCCATGCGGGGACCCTGGGCCTTCCGGTCACTTCCGTTTTTTGTTGTTGTTGTGTGTGTTTCTTGGTGTTTGTTTTCCACAGCCGACCGTAAAAGCCGGGCCGTGTCTGGTGGCTCCGGAGCCGGTATAGCTCGTCTTCCAGCCAGGGCTGCCCGCTTCCTGCTGGCATCTTGGCCATCTCAGCATAAACCGGCCCTCCCCGGCCTCTCCCTTATTTCTAGTCTTTTCGAGAAGGGCAGGCAGGAGGCTGCTGGGCTACAGGGGTCCCAGCCCAAATGTTCCAAAAGCCAGAAACATGGGGCAGGGCGCGGGGGGGGGGGGGGGCTTTCTTAAACAAGTACTTGGTCCTGGTGTGAGTTGTAAATGCCAAGCTAAAAGCTGTGTTTGCAATCGGGAGCTGTTTGCTAGTAACTGTAGACAGGGCACAACCACTCTTTACCCCTAAACAGCCTAATGTTGGATCAGGAAAACGAGAATACAGCATTTTCTTTTCATCAACAAAGAACCCTCACCACTAAATCCTGGAAAATCGCACTGGAAGAATATTTAAATAAAGTTTAAATGTAAGGACAGGTACGTGTTATAAATGCTGGCATTTTCACATACCTTGAGCCTTTAAGTAAAATTTAAATTTAAGGACAAGTGCATATTATAAATGCTGACAAGATGCACAAATGCATTAATATGGGCTGCCACTGAATGGAATTTTGAATAGCCTCAGTTTCTCCTTCTGCTATCTTTGAAGTAAAAAGCAGTCCCGCAGTCTATTCATTTTGTTCACTCACCCACACTGCAACACAAATAATTTTGAAGGCCTACTATAGCCGTGTTTTGGTGAGATAAGGTATGAATAGACTGTGGTCATTAATAGCTACTTATCTATGAGTACTGTAAAGCACAAAATAAATCAAGAAATTGAGGTTAATAAAAGAATTACCTATAATCCTTGTTTTTAAAAAATCTGGATCAATTTTATTATTGAGTTTGTAAAACTCAAGCCACAAATGAGGAAATGAAAACAAATTATATTAAAGGCGGGTGGAGATGATAGGCCCAGACCAGCTCCAAAATAACTGAGTAGTTGCTGAGGATAACTTCCCAAGTGCTGAGTGTGCATTACTGCATGTGATTTCATCAATTGCTAAGCATTATTAGAAATAGAAATTACTCTTATAATTTCAAAGTTTCAGGTCATATAGTCAGAATTTTTTTTTTTCCAGAGCAGAGGACCAAACCCAGGACCTTGTGCTTGCTAGGCAAGCGCTCTACCACTGACCTAAATCCCCAACCCCAAGAATTTTTTAAAGTATTATATAACATATATGTATGTCAACAACAGAAAGCTGAGGCTAATGTAATCAAAACAAGGGTCAAGGCCCAGCCCCATTGAGCAACACAACTTGGCAACTTTGGTCACATGGTTATGTCTTTAGAATCAAGGATATGAGAAAGGGCATGTGGAATCTCCCTCCATGATTAAGGAAAGCCACTGAGGTCAAGCATGTGTTAGGGGTGTCCCTGCATGGAGGTCAAGAGAGGCTATCGTGTGAAGCTGTGAAAGTGAAGCCTGAATTGTATTGGAGACCCCAAGATTTTGGAGATGCCAAAGTCATGCAGTACCAATCAT